>NC_134862.1:86016937-86359437 GCF_049852395.1 Peromyscus maniculatus bairdii
TCCATCAAGATCTTTTCCCAGGTGATTCCAGATTGTGTCAATTTGACAACTAAAAATATCACACTTGTCATTACGTTCATAATAAGAACTTTTTTAAATTATTTAATTTTATCTTATGTGCATTTGTGTGACAATGTCTGATCCCCTAGAACTGGAGTTACAAACAGTTGTGAGCTGCCATGTGGGTGCTTGGAATTGAACCCGGGTCCTCTGGAAGAGCAACCAGTGCTCCTAATCCCTGAGCCATCTCTCCAGCCCCTCCCCCATAATATGAACTTAAGGGCACTCTACCTATATATATTATTATATATTACCTATTATATAGCTCAATTATGGTATTTTTCCAAGTAGTATACCATACAGACTTGGCCTTGCACACAAAAAGAACTGTGAGTTTCTGAGAAAGCTGTTGTTTCCTTAGTATCAAGGACTATGTAACCAGCACAAGCCCTCTCTCACTTGTGTGTCTTGAAGACATAATACTTGTTGTCACTGAAATGTTAAAGCAACAAGGTAAGAGGTGAAGCATATAAAACAGGCTTGACTATAGAAGGATTCTCTCTTGATATGCTAAGTAGCCAATAACTACCTATCTTTATTCTATATTTTAAGTGTGAGGGAAAAGGCTCTTTGCTTTTCTTACTGTGATCTGAGTTTTCTGTCATTGTCAACAGAAGCCAACCTTTTAAATTTCTAAGAATTTAAAGACTACCCTGTACAATTCCTCTAATTAAAAAACAGTTCTAGGAGTTGGGAAACATCTCAGTCAATAAAGTGCCTGGCAACCAAGCATAATGACCTGAGTTCATGTCCCCAGAACCCATGTAAATATCTGGGCATGGAGGAGCATTCTATAACCCCTAACACTGAGAAGAGGAGCGGTACAACAGTCCTTGAAGAAGGTCAGCCAGCCTAGCCAAATCACTAAGCTTCGATAATACCTTAAAATATAAAGGTAAAAAGCGATCTAGGAAAGAACCTGGTATCTACCTCTGGCCTCCATATGTATTTGTACCTACACACACATATGTACATACACTAACAAGTACACACATGAAACACATCACATACACGCAAAACAGTTAATCTACTTGCATAAATTAAAAAAAAAAAAATCCTATCGAGGGCCCAAACACTTCTGAGAAGGAAAATAGGATGCAAAGGAATCACCATCATACACTATGATACACTATGTATTTCTTGAAATTTCTCCAAGAGAAATTTGGGTATTATTTAACTAAAAGAGCATTTTCTTAATCATAATGATCATCAAATAATACACGTTAAGAATATCTAAACATAAATTCCATAATTACATATGGGGTAATGCAAATTCCAAAACTCAAGAGGCAAACATAGAAAGATCCAGAGTTAAAGGACAGCCTGAGCCATAGAAAGATTCCTGTCTTAAAGAAAAAGTAACAGGCTACTTACATCTTTAAAACCACTAAGGAAATATGACACAGCAACAGGTGTATTGCTGTATTAATTAGGAGATAGCCAAGGTTTGTTCTTACACTCAAACAAAATGGGTTATTTGAAGGTATAAACATCATGAAATAGGGATCATGGGGCCACCTGAAACTACCATTTCTACTACATGATTAAACAAGCTCTTTACAACCTCTCATCCTTGTAACAGATTTCCCACCCTCTACCTTACCTTAAATCTTACCACAAAAGTTGTAACTTAGCTTTTCTAGGTCTTACTGACATACCCAAAGAATATATTTTGAAAAAAAATTATTAATAAGGTAAAGTATTATGAACTTATAAAAAGGACTTACAAAAATCTTTAGGAATGAGGAGAGGCCAGGTGTATAAAAACTGTCTAAGGATTAAAAACAATTCATTTTTAAAAGTTAAAAACTCAGAAGTAAATAAATGTAAAATAAAATAGCAATGTAATAGCAAAAACTAAAAAGATTAATATGTAGTAACCAAAACAATGGGTTATGCCAGTGAGATGGTTCAGCAGTAAAAGCACTCCTGATGTCCTGAGTTCAATCCCAAGAACCCATATGGTAGAAGGAGAGAATGGACTCCAGCAGGCTGTACTCTGAACTCCACATGTATGCCATGGTGGGCACACATCAAACAAACAGTAAATAAAAGTAATCAATTTTTTGAGCCGGGGGGCACTGGTGCATGCCTTTAATCCCAGCACTCAGGAGACAGAGCCAGACAAATCTCTGTGAGTTCAAGACCAGCCTGGTCTACAGAGTGAGATCCAGGACAGGCTCCAAAGCTACACAGAGAAACCCTGTCTCAATAATAATAATAATAATAATAATAATAATAATAATAATAATAATAAAGCAATTTTAAAAAAAAAAGACCTTTACACAACACGGGGCTAGAATTGTAAATTGCTAACATCTGTAAAACAAAATGACACAGATAAATGTTGTATAATCAAAATATAATAAAAATTCTGTTAAAGGATAAAGGAGCTGGGAAAGTGATTGTGGCTTTCAACTAACATCATCATCATAGGGTGATGGGCATGGGAGATGCTAACAGTTGCATACTGTCCTCCCCTGTACAGAACAGTCGACAAAATCACATTCACATGTGATCACACGCACACGCACACAATGCATAAGCACACACATGTATGCACACCTGAGTATACCATTATAAGAGAAACACTGACAAACTAAGATTGTAGATGTAACCAACCGTCTTATTAAATAAGAAACACAGAAACAATGTAAAAGAGAAAGCCGAGAGCTCAGAGCTCAGAGCTAAAATCTCACCCTTCCTCCTGCGCGGTGTCCCAGCTTCCCGAAAAAGAGCTATATCCTGTCTGTTCATCTATTTATAGTATTTTGTTCTGCCTTCTCATTGGTTGTAAACCCAAACACGTGACTGCCTCGTCACTGTCTGAATGTACAGCCCCCTAGGTCTTAAAGGCATATGTCTCCAATGCTGGCTGTATCCCTGAACACACAGAGATCTATGGGATTAAAGGCATGTGCCACCACCGCCACACTCTTGCTATGGCTCTAATAGCTCTGACCCCTGGGCAACTTTATTTATTAACATACAATCAAAATCACATTTCAGTACAATTAGATTACCACCACATAAGATGTCTAAAATTTTTTTAATTTTTAATTCTGCATAAAATAATTCTTTAAAAACTAAAGAAAATGAAAAGAAGCAAAGCCAGGCAGAAATTGGAGGGAAGTTAGTCACTAAAGGAAGAGAGCTGCACTAAGTGAAATCTGTCCTTATATAACTTTCTGCTTGAAGGGCTCACATGTTATTTGGAACTAGAGTGGAATGGACAGCATTCAGAAATGCTAAAATCTTACTAACTTGAAGGTCAAATGTTGTTCAGCATTGCAAAAGTGCCTGACAAGTGAGTGGGATGCCCTACAAGAGAGACGGAGCCCTAAAATCTGTATGTAGTTTGCCTGAATCTTGGCTAACTAGTGATCTGTGTGTGGCTCCATGGTAAAGATTCCAATGGGCCTGAAACAGGAAGGAGAAGAAAAATCGATTATTTTTTTAGTTGCCCCTAACAATAGGGAAAATAAGTAATAAATACAGAAATATAAGCATATAGTCAGAGTAAGTACCACCTAGAACAAAAAAGTATCTAAAAGAAATAACACGATACAGAATTGATGTATCACCACAATAAAATATATTCAGCTAGAAAGTTCCATAAATGAGGTAAAAACAAGGGGAACAGTTAACAGAAACTAACTGGAAATCCTTATGTTGTAATTAGCCAAGGGCTTTAAAGCAGACATTGTAGGGAAAAGGGGCTGGCTAGAGAAACCCACCCTGATCCTGGAGCCCAGAATTAGGGAAGGATGGCTCAGATAAAGCCAATGAGAGAAACACATTTTAGCTCAGATCAGAGCCATCTCTGCCCCTGTCCAACTGACTTGTGAAATCAACCAATCACAGAGCAGGACAGCAGAATCCTGGCCCTAGGGCCCAGGACCAGGGAAAGAAACACAGCCTGTGTTTGGGACCTGGGCCAGAGAAATGAACCAAGGAAATATGCCCTGACTCTGAAACCAGTACCAAAGAAACACTCTTGGCCCCTAGAATCAGAGTCAGTGAATGAAATGTGCCCTGGCCTTAGAGGTAGTGTCAAAAAGCTAAGTAAGGCCAGTGAGAGAAACACAGTTTAGCACAGATCAGAGCCATCTCTGCCCCTGTCCAACTGACTTGTAAAATCAACCAATCACAGAGCAGGACAGTAGAATCCTGGCCCTAGAGCCCAGGACCAGGGAAAGAAACACAGCCTGTGTTTGGGACCCGAGCCAGAGAAATGAACACTTTATCCTCAAACCCAGAACCCAGGAAATATGGCCTGACTCTGAGACTAGTACCAAAATAACACTCTTGGCCTCTAGAATCAGAGTCAATGAAAGAAATGTGCCCTGGTCTTAGAGGTAGTGTCAAAAAGCCAAGGAAGGCCAGTGAAAGAAACACAATTTGGCTCTGAAATCAGGGCCATCTCTGCCCTTTGCTCACAAAACTGGCCAATCCCTGGGCAGAAAATAAACTAACCAATCACAGTTGACTCCGCCCCCTAGACATCCTATATAAACCACCCTGCCCGGTCATTTGTGAGCTGTTCTCTCCACCCTGGTAGAGGCAGCTACTCTCCTGGACTCCTCCTTCCCAAATAAACCTCTTTCTCGAAAGAGTATTAGGTGAAGACCTTCATTGACTGGTGAACAGAAGAACCTTGCTGGGACGTCCCATAGTAGACTGAGAGAGAAAGAGCTGGTAACACTGAGCCAGAGATTGTGGTTCTCCAGGATAGGAGCAGGATTGCTGTGTCCTGCGGGGAAACCATCCCCCATCACACCATTATACCAGGTATATCCTGACCTTCCTGAAGAATCAGAATACCCCAACTTTCCTGAAGAGTCAGGATACCCTTCCTTGCTGAAGCAGTTCCAGGCCTGACTCTCCCGAGAAGTCAGAAAACCTTCCTTTCCAAGGTTGGGCTGTTTCTTTGCAGTCTCAGCCATCAGAGCTGTGCTAAACAGCTCCAGGTGTGCGGGACACCTTTAGGACAGAGCTCTTGTCCTAAGCAGCTCTGGGGTGTCGGGGATACCTCGCCCTCTAGGGTTGAACTGTATCCTCACAGTTTCAGCCATCAACTTACTAACATTGGTGCCGAAACCCGGGCCACCAAACCGAGAGCTTTTGCAGTTTACTAACAGACATCATGAAAAATATTCAGACTTAACAAAAAAATATGGTCCTAATAAACGGAACTGCAGCAGAGAACAGCACAGAAATGGAATCTGTGAAAAATAAAATGCAAGAACGTCAAGATGTGGCTTAACAACCTAAAGAGGACAGAATTTAACACACTGGTAGAAATAACCCAGTTTAAAGAACTTCAAAGGGGGGGAGGACACAACTTTCTGACTTATTGAAACACTATTAAGTGGCATACACAGTTATCACAGCAGTTCCACAAGCAAAGAGGACACAACATACAAAATTTCTCAACAAATAAGGGCCAACAATTCCTTAAGTTTGATGAAAAACATGCAACTATTGATCTAAATAACTCAATAAATTCCAAATAGCATAAATATAAAGAAAACATCTTAGTACAGCATAGTCAAATTGCTGAAAAATCCAAGAAAGAAATTTAAAACCATCCAAACACAAATGACATTATAAGGAATAGCAATACAAAACAACAACAGCTCATACTATCTCATGGTGGCCAGAAAAAAAGTAACTTTAAACTAATGAACCAAACAATAGTGCAAGGTACTCAGAGGTGAGGGTAAATGTAACGAACTACAGTATTACTATGTCGCATGTAAGAAAATATTAATTCTATACAAACTGTCAAAGGTGCACATTTTATGCCAGGTATTGTGGTATATAGCTATACAGTGAGCTCTAAGGCCAGCCTGGGCTACATAAGATCCTGTCTCAAGCTGGGAAGATAGGTACTAAGAAGATTGATAGCTCAGTAAACTGCCTGCTGAAAATGCATGAAAACCTGAGTTTAGATCCCCAGCTCCCACATAAAAGCCCAGTATGGCAGCACTCTAGCACTAAGGTAGAGACAGGCAGATCTCCAGAGTTCGCTGGCCAGCCAGTCTTAGTCAATCGATGAATTCCAGTTTTGCAGACTCTGTCTCAAAAAAAAAAAAAAAAAAAAAAAAGATGGAAAGCAACAGGGGAAGACACTTGACCTAGACCTCTGGCCTGCAAACACACAAAGAGAATGCAGAAGAACCTTGCACTATTGGTGACATTTTTAACTTGACAATTTTGTTGTGGGAGACTGTCTTGTACTTGTTCTCCCCTACCAAATGCCAATAGCAACCTCAAGCCCACATTGTATCAACAAAAATCATCCTAAGTATCGCCAAACGTCACCTCAGAACAAAGGCATCTTGGTTTAAAACCACTATCCATCTGGGTAGTGGTGATACACACCCTTAGTCCCAGCACTTGGGAGGCAGAAGCAGGCAGATCTCCAATTTCAAGGCTAGCCTGGTCTACAGTGTAAGTTCCAGGATAGCCAGACCTACACAGAAAAACCCTGTATAAAAAAATAAAAAATAAAACACACACACACACTCCTGAATGATAAATACATATATAGATAAATGTAAAAATTCAGAAGTTTAAAGCGAAAACCACTACTCTAGAGAATGCGTGAAAAAAATAAATACAGTCTGTAGCAGGGAGGAATCTTCAGAAAGCAGAAGCTAGTAAAGTGTGTCAGGTTACTAAGAACATGTCTTTGAATTAGAGACCCTAGCCCTCTTTCCCTGTTTTTATTTCCTGGTACTATGAGGTGAATAACTTCCTCGACCACATATCCTACCATGATGTGCTGCTATCACACACCCAGAGACAACGAGGCCAAGTAACATCAAGTCCCTAAGGCCCTGAGCCAAAATCAACCTTCCTTTTAAGCTGATTTCTGTGCTTTGTCACAGCCACAGAAAACTGAATCACACAAGATTACATCAATTACTAATTTAACTACATCACCAATTAATAAGCATCAACTATAAATGTTTTAAAAATTTAAGAAGCATAACTAACAAGCAAATAATGACAATAAAACAAAATACATAAAAGATGCTAAATTTTTACACTGCAAGAAAATAGGGAAAATGAATAAAGTTTAAATGGCACAAATAGAAAACTCAATTATATCAATAATCACATTCAACATGAATAGCCTAATTAAGAGATTGTCAAATTGGACTTCTTTTTTTAAAAGACTCAAATATGTGCTGTCTACAAGAGAAGCAGTTTATACACAAAATACCAATCAGCTAATTATAAGAGGTCATTTGAAAAAAATGCAAGCAATTATCATAAAAAAATCTGGAGTAGTTATAGTGATACAAATTTCCCACTGATTTCAAGACAAGCACTGAAAACAGACACACATATAAAGGAATCAATACATAAAGAATATTTATTCATACAGTCACAAAAATCAAGAATCTTCAAAAAACAGAATTAGAGAAAAACAGGTGAATATACAATTGCAAAAAATTTAAACACTGGCTTGCCTCTTTGAAAGACTAATAAACTCCTAATAAGATAATTTTTAAAAGAGTATAATTTCCCAATATTGGAGGATTTTAAAGAAGGTAAATTATTACTCAACCTGCAGACATTAAAAGAATAAAGGACTGTTAAAAAGAAAACTTTAAAAAAAAAAAAAAACTTTATGTTCAACACTTCATATGAATACCTTAGATGAAATAAATAATCCTTAAAAATACAATTTAATGAATGTACACAAGATAAAATAAAAAGTATTAGTAATTCTGTATCTGTTAAAGAAATTAGATTATCAAAATTTTCATACAAACAAATTACCTTCATTTTATCATTTAAGGAAGAAATTAATCTAACACAAATTCATTCAAAAGTAGAGGAGAAATACTCTTCAACCTACTTTATATTTGAGCATGGTGGCACACATCTGTAATTCCAGCACTCAGCAGACTGAGACAAGAAAACTGCTTGGAGTTTGAAGACAGCCTGGGAAATACAGTGAGTTCAAGGCCAGTCTGGGCTACATGGAGAGATCTTGTCATACATAGCTTACAATTTTCAAAATAAGTGTATAGCCGGGCGGTGGTGGCGCACGCCTTTAATCCCAGCACTCGGGAGGCAGAGGCAGGCAAATCTCTGTGAGTTCGAGGCCAGCCTGGGCTACCAAGTGAGTTCCAGGAAAGGCACAAAGCTACACAGAGAAACCCTGTCTCGAAAAACCAAAAAAAAAAAAATAATAATAATAATAATAAGTGTATGAAAATATGTGAGAAAAACAAATTCCAGATTACAAATAAATTAGTTCTCTGAATCTCAAAGCCATCAGGAAATAAATTTAAACTTGGTAGTAGTGTACACAGGTAACACCAGATGTGGAGGCAGGAGAAATGAAGTTCAAAGCCAGTTTCACTGTAGTGCCAAGTTCAAGGCTAGTGCTGGCTACGTAAGATGTGTCTCAAAAAATATGAAGAGAAAAAGGTAATTCATTGTTTTATAATAACTTCAACAGTCATAGCACACTTCTCTAACCTGTAATGTGGTTTACAGTCACCACCACAGCTACTCTCTCTATGGAAAAAGCTCGCTGCTAGGTAGTAAACAGGAAATCAAGTTGTCATTTTCTTTCTCTTTATAACCACTTCATAACTTATTTCTAAAGTTACTTCATAAATAAAACATGAACAAAGAACACAAATACAAAGAAAAAAAGAAAAGCTCTCAAACTTTTGCACCTAAAAATTTTTGTTTTGCTTTCCACAAAATAAATTATGCAATTTTATTACACTATAAATCACAACATAACCTGCTCACAATCCTTACGTTGCTACAGTCTATTTTGCATAACAGGATTTAGCTCCTATGAGACAATTAATAGACAAAATGTTTACATTACCAAATCTACTTTAACTAAACCATTTCACAGAATACAAGACAAGTATTCCATTGATGGAGTTTATGGGTATTATGAATACAAGTTAAATAACAAGAGTGGTTATTTGATGACACGACTACAAGTATAACAAATTCACATAGGCATCATTTTCATCAATCAAAATGTTTTCAATAGGTTATTTCTTAAATTTGTATTAATTTCCTAAAAGTTACATTATGAATTAATAGACTACAAAGATCCTAATTTGTTACCAAAGAACTGACTTTCCACATTCATAAATTACTAGAGTTATACTTGGGGTGTGATAAAGGTCACCCAAGCATCCTTTGTGATGTTAGGTTTGGTCCCCATGGTGGCAGTGTGGGGACATGGTAAATGCTTTGGGAGTGACTGACACCTGAAGAAAAGTCCTTAGGGTCACTGGAGGCATGCTCTTGGTGGGTGATTCTCAGAAGAGCCCTTCAGTTCTTGCAAGAGAATGATTATAAAATAATCACTGTTATGGAATATTATTTTAACTAAGCAAAGATATGTTACATTTGTTTATGCTGCAGAATATTACTTTAACTATGTAAAGGTGTGTTACCTTCGTTTATGCTGCATTTGTTTAATGATGTAAGGATATGTGTTTAATTATGTAAAGACATGTTGCTGCATCTGTTTCACCTTGCCTGCCTCAGGCTCCTGATTGGTCTAATAAAAAGCTGAGCAGCCAATAGCTGAGCAAGAGAGGGATAGGCGGAGCTGCCAGGCAAAAAGAATAAATAGGAGGAGAAATCTAGGTTCAAGCAAAGAAGAAAAGAACGAAAGAAGAGAGGAGAGAATGAGTGAGACACCTGGGGTCAGAAGCCAGGCAGACGCCACCCAGCCAAACACAAGCAGCAGTAAAAGAAAGATATACAGAAGGAAAGAAAAGTAAAAACCCAGAGGCAAAAGGTAGATAAAGAGAAACAAGTTAAAAGAGATAGCCAGAGCCAGGCAGCTGTGGCACACACCTTTAATCCCAGCATTCAGGAGGCAAAGCCAGGCAGATCTCTGTAAGTTCAAGGCCTGCCTGATCTACAGAGTGAGATTCAGGACAGGCACCAAAACAACACAGAGAAACCCAGTCTCAAAAACACCAAAAAAAAAAAAAAAAAAAAAAAAAAAGCCAGAAACAAGAGCCTAAGCTACGCCGAGTATTCAAAACGAATAAGTCTCTGTGTCATGATTTCGAGGTGGCTGGTGACCCAAAAGAAAAAGCCTGCTACAAAGCACAGCCCCTGTGGTCCTCTCCGTCTCCTGTCTCCAAATGTAATGGCTTACACATTCACAGTTATCATCTGCCACCTGACAGGGAACTTCCAACAGAGGTGAGTACATGTAGGTGCCATGCCCCTGAGGCTCCAAACTAGTAAGTAAACTAAAAAAAAAAAACCTCATCTTTTTACAAAGTAGCTTATTTCAGGTATTTCATCGTAGAATTAAAAAGCAGCCTAAAACATTTAGGTTTTTAAGAAACAGTATTATTAAACATAAAATTTTAGAAACTATTATTTCATTTATTTATTTTTATTTTATATGTGTTTTGTCATGGGCGTTGGGTCCCCTAAAACTGGAGTCACAGACAGTTGTGAGCTGCCATGTGGGTGCTGGGAATTGAACCTGGGTCCTCTGGAAGAACCACTGAGCCATCTCTCTAGCCTTGATGCAGTGGGGAGGGGCTTGGTCCTACCTCAATTTGATGTGCCAGACTTCACTGACTCCCCATGGAAGGCCTTACCCTCTGAGGAGTAGATGGAGGGTGGGGTGGGGTGGGAGGAGTGGGAGGAGGGGAGGGAGGGGGAACTGTGGTTGGTATGTAAAATGAAAAAAAAATTAGAAATTACAAAACACTGTTATTACTGCAGCTTATTTCATTTTATTATGTAAACCTTTTTAAATTGTTGAATTTCTTATTGTACTAATGTATTAAATTTCTACATAGCAAATATTACCAGTAGCTATAATAAACTCAGAAAACCCAAAAGTAAAACTCACCAACTACTTTAAAAGGTTTGGAATAGATTAGTTTTTTAAACAATACAGTAAGAATTTGCTACACATACAGGTGGTTACTATGCTAATACAAAGCCAGGATATAAAGTGCTCCTTAGGTCCACCATAGAGGAAAGTACAGATATTAACTTAACCCATGCTATGTAATAACTGTCAATTCTACACTAGTAATGCTATCTTTGTGTGTCATCTGAATCATCATCTTCAACTGGTACAGAAAAGTCCCCAAGAATATAGTTTCATTATTAATAAATCTCTAACAAACAAGATTAAGAATTTACCCTACATGTAAATTCCCATCACATTTGGAGACAGGAGACGGAGAGGACAACAGGGGCTGTGCTTTGTAGCAGGCTTTTTCTTTTGAGCCACCAGCCACCTCGAAATCATGACACAGAGACTTATTCGTTTTGAATACTCGGCCTAGCTTAGGCTCTTGTTTCTGGCTAGCTTTTTTTTTTTTTTACCATATATATATATACATATATATATATATATATATATATATATACACACACACATATATATACATATATGTATATTCAAATATATAGAAAAATTAAACTAATATTCACACTAAGAACTGTATTATGGGTTGTTTCCAGTGCTTCCCAACAACCAACAAGCAACACTCTCAGCAATGAATTTAACTTCATTGCAACTTTTTATATTTTAATCACTATAGCAAGTAATTTTAATATATTCCTCTACACTTACACCTAATAATGATTAAACCACATTGTGAGGTAGAGGAGACAGATATTTCCAAACAAATACACCAAAGTTCAGGTTATAACTATCTGTCCAGGATAAATCACAATGCTTTGGGAAAGAGAAATTCTTGGAGCCAAATGAAAGATAAGCAACAGTCTATATTGTGAAATATGTTTGACTGAACATAAAATTTTTATTCAAACGGTACTAAAATTGTCTAAAAGAACAAATAGTGGGGGGAGGGGGGATGCCAGAATTTATTTACTCTAGTGTTTCAACTAATGCTGTCAAGAGTAGAGTTAATTATCATCACAAATTCTAACTCAGCAAATGTATTTGTCAAACACACAGAGAAAATGGTAAGAGAGAGAGCGTGAGAGAGCATTACCAGTAACAATCTTCTCTCATAACTGTACAAAGAGTATCACAAGACACCTGAAGAAACCACCACCATGAAAGAACCATAGTCAACAAACCAATACTTAACTGAAAGAAGAGGAAAACTCAAAATAAAACTTCATGTTCTGAATAATTATAAAGTAACTATGAACTACAAAGAATTTCTAGAAATATAAAGTAACACCTGAAACTATTCAGTAACAGACTGGAAGAAAAAGTCAATGCAATGTCCAAGAAAAAGTTTCTCTCCTCTTTCTTAGAAAGATGTGGAAAACAAAAGAACTTTTTTACTTATCAAATTTATTTAGAAGCTCTAGGAAATAAGGGAATATACAAGAAGGAAAAAAAAGACATTAAAAAAACTAGAGAAAGGAAGACAGATCTAAACTTTCATATTCAAATTGTCCACTAAACCTTTTAATATAATAAGCAAAAATGAGACTGTAATTCACCCTCCTTTAATTTCATAATTCCAAAGACACAGAAGCATCAACAGATTCCAGAGAACAAAAATGGGTTTCCTACAAAGAAATAACTCATGAGCATCACACCTCTCCTCAATAAAACTGGTTACTAAAAGCAAAGGAATGCAACTTTCAAATTTCTGAATGAAAGCAATTTAAACGTGAATGATATGCCCAGCCAAGGAATGTACCAGACATGAAAGTCAAAAAGAGAGTGTTAATATTACACTGACAAGCACCCATACACATTCCTCCTGAAAGCAAGTATCAGCATAGGAGACATTCTAGGAAACTGTAAAATGAGTCCAAAACAAAATAATAACATGGGATCCAAGAAAGCATGGAACTTGATAGAGAATTACATGGTGTTAGTTAGCATCAAATCCAGAAAACAGTACATTAGTACTTCAAATATTATGATTAAAAACCTAATCAATAATTAAAGCATATGTTCTTCGATCAGCAGGGGGGAAACATGGCCATAAGAATGTTCAAGGAAAAGCCAGGCATTGTGGCCAATACCTACAATTCCAAACTTGGGAGACTAAGGCAGGAGGAATACAAGTTGAAAGTCAGCCTGAGATATATAGTCAGATCTTGTCTCAAAAGTCATAAAAGGAAAGAAAAAAGAAAAATTCAAGAAAAATAATCATGATTGCAAACTACAGACAGACATGATATTGAGAATTGAGGAGGTACAAAAAAATCCCTCTTATCTTTAGAATACTATCATATCACTAGCATTAAATAATCAAAATGCTGTTCATTGTTCTTCATAATCAACAAGTTTAACTACTATAAACCTTGACAATATATAATAAATATTATAGCTAGCACAATTTATGAAGGCAATGTTAGGAATTCAAGACACAGTTTACAAAAGTAAATTTAGAGACAATGTTCTCAAAGGTGATGGTCCAACATCTAAGTTTTAGTCATAAAGACAAAAAATAAAAAAAGGAAAAGATGACTATGTCTTCAAAGTTAATTTTTTCATTTTTATAACAGAGACACCAGATTATGTAATAACAGCTATCTAAAAATAAAGTATTATATACTGTATGTACAATCAGTTAAGTGATCAACAGAGAGAAGAATTAAACATAAAGTCTACAATGATTTTCTCTAAAGAGAGGAACTAGCTGAAGAGGTAAAGCATAGAAAAATTTTTACATTTCATTTTATACCTTTGAGTACTACTCACATTATGTTCAGATGGCTACAAGTTCTCAATAAACATGAACATAGATATAGACAGACACACAGACACAGAGACTGTGTGTGCTTCTCTGACCAGTACAGGAACAACAGAATTTCTTACATATCATTTTCTTTATTTTCTATTATATATTCTATGGACTAAATACCAACCTTCCATCATGGTATTTCAGAAAAGATGTGGTTAATTAAACAGACTCAAGGGCTTAAGCTTTAGACAAACAGAATATAAAGATATCCATAGTCATTATCTCATTTGAGTTTCAAAACAGTCTTACAAAAGCAGATTTTAGGAATAAATAAAAATTGAAAAGTGACTTGCCATCGTCTCTCTTCCTCCCCCAAACAGAGAGAGAGAGAGAGAGAGAGAGAGAGAGAGAGAGAGAGAGAGAGAGAGAGAGAGAGAGAGAGAGAGTGAGTGTTTGTTTGGAAAACAAATTGACAGTTTATTATAAATTTAAAACAGGCACTTACCATATAGCCCAAAATCTTATCCTAGGTTATTACCCAAATGGAAACACATTATAAGAAGGCATGTACTCAATGTTCATAAAAACTTTATTCAGAGATGGCCCCAATTTCTAACAAGTTAAAAGGACAAAGCCAGAAGTAGTAAAACATGCCTGTAATCCCAGTACTCAAGATGCCTAGGCAGGAAGGTCATCAAGTTAGGTGACTATCTGAGCTACATATGGCCTTGGGTATAAAGTGAGATTCTGTTTCAAAAAGAAAATTGAAAATAAACAAATAAATGAAGAACTGTATTTCCAGACCTCAGAATTCTACTTCTCACATATACCACATGGATAAAGCACTGATGTATGTACAGGAAAGAAATCAGACACAAAAGACAATGGATTTCATGAGTCTATTGAACTGAAATCTCAGAAAAGCATAATTATAATAGCAGACAGCACATTCAGTGGTTGCCAAGGTTGAAAGAGAAGCACTGAACCAAAAAGAAGCAGAAAGAAACTTTTAGAGTGACATGTTCTATATCAGGACTGTAGTGTTTGTTACATCACCATAAACATTAGGCACAACTCATTAAAATATTATACAAGTTAATGAGGACTATTTAAAAATCCCACAATGCAATGGCTTTTTATCATAGGTATTAACCAAAGATCTCCAAAAGAATATGAAAATTGGCATTTAAGAGGTAACTTTCAGTTAGCAAATAAAAATATAGAACTCAAAAGCATCCCTCATCCAATTCAACTGGTCATGCAGGTAGAAAGATGTAGTGGCTGGGCAACGAGACTAAAGTCTAGATCTCTAATGAACATACAGACGATATAAAATGGTGATCACTAAGATTATAAACTAAGTTTTACAGGAGTTATTTACTAATAAAAATAATGCACTTATCTAAAGAATGGATATGAAATACACAGTAAAGGTAGATAATGTAAACAAGAACTATCAAATTAAACACACCAAGAAAATCATTGTCCACATTTGAACTTTTACATCAGAGCTTTAACTTACCTAATTTATGGGCCTGTTTAGACCAACAGTGTATGGACTAAGCCTTCCCCCTTATACATTAAGCCTTTCTGCTACCATACAAATTGATCAATACAGTACTTTTACCTAAGTATTTATACATTATATAATAGACACAAGAGTCCTTTTCTATATGTTAAATAATTCTGTGAAGTCTGTAGAATCTGAAGACACCACAGAAAACTACAGTACTAACATGCATGCGTACAAAATCTATTGTAATTAAAATTATACAAATCAAGAATTAGAAGGGAATCCCTAATAAGCAAATTCCTAACCTCCACGTTGAGCACTATTTCCTCAGGGTTTCCTTTAGCAGCACCAGGGAAAGGTAACTCTCAGCACACCACTCACTGTCCAGCACTGTCACCAACCGCACTCTTTGCAGTTTTGCTGACCACTTCACTTACCCCTCTTCTGAACCCAACCTTCCTTCACAATGGTAACATCGCTCATGATGGCTCCCCTCTGAGCCCCCAACTTGGAGAAATGATGCTTTGCAGGATCAGTTTTAGTATTTGGATTCTTTGCTGCTGCTGCTGCTGCTGCTGCTGCTGCTGCTGCTGCTGCTGCTGCTGCTGCCGCCCTTCCCACTCTTTAGTGATGACTCAGCCTGGAAGGAAGTATTGAAGAAAGAATTTCTTTTTTTTCCATTCTTGAACTCACATAGCAATAACAAACAACTAAGTCTTTGTAAATGCCTTCAATTGGCCTGACTTCACATAGAGTCTAGCTCTTCAAACATGGGGGTGGGGGAGGGGCTTATTTATTAAATAGTTCCATAATGAGTACACTGCTCTGGTCTTGTGACAAATGTGAAGTGATAGTGAAACATTGAACTTAAGAGACTGAAATGAAATGTCCTAACAAAACTGTCAGACCTACACAAATGCACAGAAAGTGTGTTTTGTAATGTATACCTGAGATGATGGGGAGAAAGAATGAAAGTTAAGTGGCTCGAATCCCTCTGATTTCAGAAACAGCTATGTCAAAGCATCTTTAAGTATTTTTAATTGCTGCACTTTATGTAAAATACAATGTGCCAAGAAAGCAACATTTATATAATCTGCTTTATTCTAGAACATATTTTAGGTAGATTACATTAAGTACAAAACATTAAGTAAGTTTTTCTGGTAGATAAAGAAAGTGAAACAAAGGGAATATGAAGTAGAAAAGACATGCCAAGAACTGTTCATCTACCATAAAGCCTGACAATCTTCACAACTCTCTTAGGGCACCATTAACTTCATTTCACAGAACAGAGAAACTGGGGCTCTCAGAGAATAGGTAACTTGCTAGATTTCAAGGTAGTAAACTGTAGAGCTAAAATCTGAATTCAGAGTGCCTGAATTTGAAGTATGCTCTCCTCATTTCAAAACTCTACATGTGAAAGGTGAGCCAAATTTTTGGAATGAAATATTTTAGGAAACTTGTAAATTTGAAAACATGACAGGTTTCTGTATTAACAGTATCTGTTATATGTGTGTGTGTGTGTGTGTGTGTGTGTGTGTGTGTGTGTGTGTGTGTATATATATGTATGTATATATATATATGTATGTATGTATGTATAGTTGCTCAGAAGAAATACAGTGTTTTCTAAGGCAAACACTAGAAATGTATCCTGGGTCTTTATATGAAGATTTAGAGTAAAAAGGCTTCCTTGCACAGATAGCAATAAGCTTAATGAACTCTTTATTATTGTCCCTCCCAATCTAGAAGGGAAATGCTTCCACAAAACTTTGTGAAAGGGCTTCTACATTTGCAAAAATATGGACCAGATATGCTGGTGTTAAGTGGCCTAGGACAAACAGCATGAACTTCAGGTAACCAGAAAAAAAAAAAAAAAAAAGTACGTAGAGTAATTGTGCTATTCTATGAAGTTGGTTTTCATAAATAGTGCACAGCATTAAATTCAAGGTTGGATTCCCAGTTAGTACTGAACTTGATTACAAATCTTCCTCCAACACAAATTATATGCAAAGCCTAACCATGTATCAATCAGTGATCAAAACTAAACATCCTCTGAACAATCTCAGAAAGGGTACACTGGCTCAACCAGGAGACCACCCTGTCATGGGCTGTACAAATATGTCGTATATAATACATACAGGAAGGGACAGGACTACTCAAAACCATAATCATGGGGACCTGTTGCTGCAGAATAAAGAGGGATGCTGTAATCTGGGTCTTTTTCCCAAAATTATGATTGCTTGAAAAAAACATTAAAAACTAAAAGAAATTTGAGAAAATCAATCCTTTATTCAAGGAACTTTGGGGAAATTTTATAATTTTGTCCTCCTGAAACATCTCTACTAACATTAAATATTCTAAAATAAGATATAATTTACCACCAACAATCTCACACTAAATACTGCCAGGGGAAAGTCACATTATTTAAAATAATACCCACTTCACATTAAAAACAGGACAAACAGAAAAAAAAAAAAAAGCCCTAAATTACAGCATTCAAACATTTTATTTTGATTGATTGGCATCATATCCTGAAGAACCCAACATTATTATACAGCTCCATAAATCAAAGGGTTATCTGTGTATACTGCATAAAGAATTTTAAGTTAAATATTAGAAAAGACTAATGCAAAATGATGTCACCATCATAGCTATACTGAGCTCTTCTCGGTACTACTTAAACAAAAAGGCTCCATCTCTAGTAAGATTCTGCTTCTCTCACTATAAAACTATATAATCTGAACAAACGAAGATGTACATCATTCTTGGGAGTAAAACTAGAATAAATATTAGGGCAATATCAAAAAGAATATATCCAAGAGATATTTCCAATTAAAGTAAATTGTGCTAGAATAACCCTTACAAAGAACTCTGAGAGGATAGAAGTCTTCCTGAAATTGAAGCAGATCAACCCAAATCAATTAATCTTATTTCATAACAGACCTGTTTATGAAAACTAGTTTCTTGGATTGAGAGAGAGAGAAAGAGAGAATAATCAATGCATACATATTAAGACTTAACTTTTCAAGTGTACATTAAATTAAAACGAGATTCACAAACTTTATTAGGGCCACTGAACCTAACTATTAGAGGTGGTCTTATCCCATTATATTTTAAACAGTTACCAAATTTTACCCATAACCACAACTTTCAGCTTTAAAACCTGTTCTTGATGTTACCATCTTTAAACATAATTTTTAAAATGTAATCATTAGATTAGCAGGAAACGCTGTCTTTTATGTGTAAACGCAACTTTATTGGCTCCTAAGCACTAAGCATCTTCTCTGGTTTGATTTACTAAGTGACAATGCTCCTGTTCCAGTCATCTACAGTCTCCCATTCAGTCTCCCACATTGACCTAAGTACTAATCAATTAGATGAGCACAAAGTTCTGTCACCTGTTCCAATGTAAAGCAAACTTCACCCTCCTTCCACAGTCACTTCTGTAGAAATATGTTCTCTCCAGTGAGTTAACATAAAATCTGGTTTATTTTTAAGTCTGTTGAATTCAATATTTTAGTGCTAGGCAATCTAATTTTTATCATTCTTATTAAAAGTTACACACAAAATTCATAGTGGATTCAATAGTAAAGATATTTTCATTCATGATTCACTATTAAAGAATATGATAATAACTTCATTTGAATATCATTTTGTAATGTACAAAACATTTCCCATCTTTAATTCCATTGAATCACAATATAAATTATTAAAGTAATTTGACTGTGCCTGGCACTTATTCAACAAATACAGAATTAGTGAATAAGTGGATGAATGAACAAAGATGTAACAGCTTTAGATAATAAAAAATAAGCTATGCAAACAAGCTTAATAAGTCAATAGCAAAAATGGCATAGTGTCATTTTTTATAACAAAACTAAGTTTAAACATTATGGAATTATTTATATATACATAATTAAAATTCCTATATGTTAAATCATGTTTCCTATGGCCTTCCATAAAGTACAAGGACTAGACTACATTAAAACTATCCTATTTTTCTCTTGACATTTTAAATCACTTTTGGTTGAAATCATCAATTTTCAACTCCAAATTAAAAAACTCTCAATGCTACTCAAAATTATTCATTATGGGAAGAAAAAGGAGAGAAGTGAGTATTTTCTTACTAATGCTTTAAAGAATTTTCTAAAGACTTCAGTAACCAGTCATGCAACTTAAAGCAATAATATCAAACATGTTTTAGAATGTCATTCACTCAAAAATCATGAACTATACCTATACTTACTCAGTCAATAAGTTTTATATATATGTATATATATACATATATATCTTCTGTCTACTCCATGACAAGAACTTAAAAAGTATCTTAAGTCTTTCCCAAGTCTATTATAAACTTGTTATCCAACATCTGTCATTTATATCACCTTATTTGACTCTTAATTGTGAAACTAAGAAAACTGTGGCTAAAAGTAATGACAGCATTCCCCATAGTTACCACACATAGGTACAATCAATAAAAGTAATCACCTGCAATTAAGATCTTCCATTAGTTTCATCTGCATTATATGAAATCACAAAATATGTAGTCTCAAATGTAATTATCAAAATGTTTTAAAGTAAACCCAAGAAAAAAATAAAGTAAAACTAAAAGTATCAAGAGAACTATCACAAATGAAGTAACATAGAACTAAACTCAGGATGAAAAGCACTGAGAAATTTTCTTTCACACAAGTGCAAAGTTCATATGTTAATAATTTCCTGTATGTTAACTACCTCTTTTTTGTGGGGAAAGGGGGATCTCTGAGACCTGTAGGCCAGACTATCCTGCAACTATGTATCCTGAAATGTCCTTGAACCTGCCTCAAACCCCCAAGTGCTAGGATAACAGACATGATCCATCAAATCTGGCTTCCTATAGGCTTATTTCTAAATTAAAATCCAAAATAATTTTCTTTAAACTATAGCTGAGCTTCGGCTATAAAACTCTATGCTATCATTTTATAGACTTTATTTATGATAACCAAACTGAATTAATAAAGAAAACTAATTCAAACACAATTAATATTTTAAAACATAAATGATGAGCAAGAGGAACTACTTTAGATTCCATAGTAGTTTCAGATTGCAATAACTATATGATAAGAAATGCTAAGCCAGGAATGGTAGCACATGACTACAATCCCAGCTACTCTGAAGGCTGAGGCAGGGGGATCACAAGTTTGAGGCTAGCCTAGTCAGATTAGTCTGAGCCACTTGGTGAGTCCATGGCTCAAAAATAGTAAAAGGGAGTTGTGAAAGGTGGTATAACATATCCTCCCTGCCCCCCGCCCCCCACCCCCACAAAAAAAATGATTTATATACCAGGACAAATACACAAGGCTGTATCAAACTTTCAAAAGGATATGCAGGAAAGTAAACACACCAAAGTGGAAATGAAATTCAAGCCAATTTGTCTTGTATTTAAAATAATTCCAAGGTAATCTGCTCCTACTTGAAGTTGATACCCTGTTAACAATTCTTCTCTTTAGAATACATTAATAACACTGTGGAATTTTTTTTCCCAAAACCTGGAACTTTTAGACAAACTATCAAGATCTTTCAAACTGCTAATTCTTAAAAATCAACTTTATAAACTTAAAAATATATCTACAAAAACAGAAAGCATTTTCCCCTTTCCCTCTACTTAGGGCATCAATGTACAAGCTCCACCAACATGTCCATTATTAAAAAGCTTGTGCTCAGTGATATACCTAACATTCTGATTGAAAACACTGGGGATATGCTTATCCTCTGCTTCACATAAACCAATAAACAAGCTACTTCTAACAGAAAATGTTGCTTATCTGTGTATGAAGGCACCTATGACAATAGGCTGAGGACTGCTACTTAAGAACACTGGCTCAGCTGTCCATTGAATTCAATATACACATAAAATTCTAAAATCTGCCCCAGGCACCTCTCAAACTGTAAAATGAAAATGCTTAATACACACACACAAGACCTATCTATAGTCCACTAAACATTACCAGCAGATTTCTCCTCCACACATACCCCAGGATTAGAATCCCTGACAAAGTTCATCTCCAAGCTGCCTTTTGAAAGAGCACCAGACAAACCAAAAAACTTGAATCAACTCTGCCTCATTCAGACTGGTGCTGATAATGTCCCTTTAATCCTCTGTGCCTCAATTTCCTTAGCTGCAAAGAAAATGTAGCATTAGATGATTCACAGCTCTTTCAGAGCTAATATTTAAGATTCATCACATTGAAATTCTCAATTGACTTCATACAGAAATGGTGTTGCAGATGACAATCATGATTACATACAGCTATTATCAAAATTGAATATACAGTTAATACAAAACATCAAGCAGCCATTCAACTCAAACCAAATCTGGGCTAACCTCCATTATTGGCTAAATTCTACCTTCCTTTCCGAATCCCCCAACATCCAGATATAGTCAGGGGCTTTCTTAATACAGAAGAGAGAAATTCTCATCTGAACATCTTTTGTTTTCATCTAGTAAACCTTTTTACTTTCCCTTCAAGTACCTTAAGAAAGCAATCTTTAAATAAATATATTTAAATAGTTTTTTAAGAACTAAAAACACATTTATAAGTCAAAAAGCATATTAATGTATTCAACCACTACTATTTGAAGATTTCCTTGCAGAAGAAGTAAATGTACCTGTAATTTGATGAAAGACACTACAATATGTAAACAGTTGAGGTATTTATTTTGGCATTTGAAACAATTAAAATGAAAGAAATGTTAGCAGCTTAATCAATACAGCTTTTGAAACTATTATGAACTTGATTCTGTGGAACTTACTATGGTATAGATTATTATATACTATTTAACAAGGTCACTGTGGACTCTAAAAATGGCTACAAAGTGTTTCAGAATAGGAAAAGTTAAGTGAAATGATTGTATACTGTATGATTTTTATACTGTATGGAGTGTTTTCTCTTGTGAAGTTCACTTTCAAAAGTGCATCAAGATTGTTCTGAAGATTAGACAATAGGTAGAGCACATAGAGCAGTATCTGGCACATGAAAGTGCTCAAGGGTTAGTAGCTGGAATTAACTGGAAACTGAATCTAACCCTATCAGATGTTAAAAACCATAATGACACATCTGTTAATATTAGCCTAGCTTTGCAAAAGAACATGCTGCATTAAACCAAAATTACAAATACAGGTGCTGCTGAAATACAGAGCTCAGCAGCAACTTTTAAATTACTCAAAGATTCTAACACAAACCTCCCATTAAAAATATTTTCATTATTAATTCAAAGTAACTTGAAAACACAAATTACAAAATAAGCCAAATAAAATGACTTTTTGGTCTTGCATTTAATTGTACAAATTTAAAATGATCCCAAATTGGTCTTCTTTTTAATGCCATAAAACATAATCACTATAAACCCAAAATCTTACTAAATCATGATTCAGATCCCATTCATTAACAGGAATCACCTTTTCATCCCAGGAACAAATTTTTTAAACTTAAAAATATTATAAAGTGTAACTAGTTATCTCTTCATGAAAATAAGCAAAGTTTAAATAAAAGCTAAACTTCTTCAACAATTTATGAGACAAGTTCCTCTTTAGAAAGACGCTTAAACATTCAGAAATTTCCACGTTAAAATCAAAACCTGGAGTTTAACACTCCTAAACTCCTACACTGAAATCCATGCTGACATTTGTTCCTCAAGTTTACCAAATGACTTTAGTTGTACAGTGATTCTACAACACAAACTTTAATGACAGTGATCTTCTGAATGAAGTGCTAAAACCCTATCCCTCCAAAGCACATTCTTCATCCTTAATATTTGTCCAGTGAATTGAACCTTATTTAAAATATTTTAGTTGAAAAATGACATAAACACGCCTGTACTGTTGGCACACACCTGTAATCCCAACACTCAGGAGGCTGGGGCAGGAGGATCCCTAGCGGGCCAGCCTAGGCTACAGAGTTTCATGGCAGCCTAAGCTACATAGGGAGACTCCTCTATTCCAAAATCATAATAAATACAATTACAAATATAAAAAGTCCAAAGAAGAATTTTCCAAGTATTCATGTATATACAATGCAAAACTAACAATGTCAAGTTTAAAAATAAATCAATTGAAAATTATCCACTCATCATTACAGAAAGCCTAACTGTAGGTGACAAGATGAATATGGCTAACAATTTCATCATTTTTGTAGTAATAACTTATAAAAACTGTAAGAAAACATGCTACTGCAAATATACAGAACAAACACAAACAAAACTCTACACCTACATTCATCCAAAGTTGTCACATTCAAGTAACATATGCCCTCCCCCACTTTGAAATTAGAACCTCGTTACAGATACTGAGGTCATCTCTGTTTTTAAAAAACGTTATCATTAAACATAACCAGATTTCATATTAACAAAAGTCTTGAACTGCATCTTGAACGCAGTTTGAATGTTTCTGGTCATACATTCTGGAAAAGTAGTAATTCATGAAGATACTTTTAAAAACTGTTTTAGACAACCATCTTCTGGAATATTCATGCCTTAAGCCATCTTTATTGGACTCTTGCACCTTTGGCTTTTTCAACGTTTTCCTAAGTGAATATATAACGTAAAATATCATGAGTTCCTACCATAAACAAACTGCAGTGGCTTTCTAGAAATTTATAGGTCTACTAAAAAATATGACTGGACTTTACCAAATACGGACCACATGTCTAAACTGATGATTTGAGACAACTGTCAATGTATTACATATGAAGTCCTTGTTCTATATCTCTTTCAGGACACACTGAAAGTGTGATGATTCCATTAATGACAGAAATTAATCGATACACATACACAGGTTTTATTGTTGAATTTCTATCTGCAAACTTTATCAAGTTACAATCCATCAATGCTTTTAATCAAAATACATCACACTGGTAAAATGAGTTTTATTTTCATAACATTATTTTGATGGAGACATGAGAGAATCCAAGCATTAACTTATGGGTAAGCATTTTTTTTTTCCTGCTTTCTAAAGATAATAGTAAACACCACTGCTGTAAAAACCTGGCCCTAAAGAGATTCAATTATCTCTAACCTAAGTGTAAAAACCTGGCCCTAAAGAGATTCAGTTATCTCTAACCTAAGTGTAAATTCCCAGGAAACCCCATACAAGGGGCGACCCCGCCTCGGCATCAGGACTATCATTGCCACCAGCTTAAGCTTCAACTTGGGGCTTCCAAAGGGCCTCACCAGCATCATGGCTGATGCAGACCGATGCGCAGGAGGCGGAGGAGGTGGACAAGGAAGAAGCTGGTTTGTTTACTTGCAGCCTGAGCCGCCGCCGCCGCCGCCGCCAGCAGCAGCGACAGCATCAGTGGATCAGCCAAACCCAGCATCTTCCGCACATTTCTATTCTTAGCACACAACTCCCTAGCGGATCAAAACCCCACTACTATTAAAAACACAGACTTGCACGTTACCCACCTCGCACACGCACACCCGCACCCCATCAGCACCGTCCTCTCCCGGGCGCCGGCGGGGTGCGGTGGGGTGGGGTGGGGTGGGGAGCTGGCGAAGGAAGGAGACCCGGGGGACGCCGGTGCATCCTCGCCCGCACTCCCGCCACATGCGCAGACGGCCCCTCCCCCCCCCAACCCAAACACCGACTCGCCACCGGCGGCTCGCGTTACATAACCTCGCCGCGCCGCCGCCGCCCCCCGCCCCGGCCCGCCGCCCCCTCCCCATGCCGAGCGGCCAGACGAGTGAGGGTGAAGGGACCGGGCTTGGAGCTAAGCAGAGCCCCAAAGGCGCCGGCGGCGGCCGGGCAACCCAGACACGCAGCACACGGTACCGCTAGGCCGGGAACACCCCCTCCCCGGCCGCCCGCGCACTGCCGCCGTTCCCCCGCCCCCCAAAAGCCAGGGGGTGTCGGTGTCACCCGCGCGCGCGCGCGCGAGGGGCATCCCCCGGCCTCCACCTCCACACCCGTAGCCCCGAAGCCTCCGGAGGGAGGGGGAACCCGGTCCCCCCCGCCCACGCCCCCGGCGGCGGCGGCGGCGGCCGCGGTGACACCCAGACGCCCCCACCTCACCCACCCGCGTCGCCGCCGCCGCCGCCGCCCCCTCCCGAGGGAGGCAGGGAGGGAGCCGCGGGGCCCCTCGGGGAGTTCGGCGAGGCGGGGAAGTAGGGGTGGAGGGGGTTGGGAGGGGGGGGAGAGAGACGAGAGCTGGGGGCGGCGGCTGTTACCTGCAAAGGCGGTGGCGGCAGCCCCGCAGCTGCTCGGGCGGTGGCGGAGGATGGAGCGGGGGGGACGGGGGGAGGAGAGGGGGCGACTCGGGGGTCCCCCTCCCTCCTCCTCCCCTCCTGTCCTCCCCCCCACCCCGCTGAGCCTCTGGCCCCCTGGAGCCCGGTGCAGCCGGCGGGAGGGGAGACGAAGGCTGCAGGGGAGGGAGGGAGGGAGCCGGCCGGGCAGGCAGGCGGGCGGGCGGGCGGGCGGCGGCGCTGGAGCGGGCGGCGGCGGCAGCGGGAGGAGGGAGGAGGAGGAGGAGGGCGGGCGGCGGCGGCGGCGGCGCGGGGAGGAGGAGGAGGCGGAGACTCTACTTGGGAATCGGATATCGGCTACAAATTCAATTCATCACCAGTAAAAGCCCGGCGCTAGCGGGCGGGCGGGGGGCCGGGCTGTGCTGCCCGGCGGCGGGGCGGAGGCTCCGGGCCGAGCGTGCAGGGCCGGGGGACCCCGGACTGCGGCCTCCCCTGGCCTCGCCTCGCGGACCCGGCAGCCGCCTCCCCGCCCCCTCCTTCCTCCCTCCGGGGGCCGCCGCCGAAGCTCCTGGCCGCCGCCGCCGCCGCAGCCGCGGGGCTTGTTGTTGACTTTGAGGAAAACTCCTGACGTCAGGGGCTGGCTCGCCGCGACTGGCGGGAGCGGCTTCCCCGCGCCCCGGCCCCGGCTCGCCGCCTCGGCTCCGCGCCCCGGCCGGGCGCTCGTCCCCAGGCTGCCGCCTTGCCCCGCGCCCCTCCGACCCGCGGCGACCCGCGCCCCCTCGGCCTCCTCTCGCGAGAACACCTTCCCAGGCAGCCCGCGCCGCGGGGCCCGCGTTCCCGCCGGGAAGTTCTGGGCTTCCCCGAGCCGCGGGGGCCCTCGACGACGACGACGGGGCACCCCCGAGGCCGGGCTCGGCTTCCCCCACCCACCCACCCACCGCACCGGGACGCCGCGGGGGTGCGGGCCCAGGGCGAGGAAACTCGCTTGCACCCGCACCTGAGCGAGGCGGACTCGGCAGCAGTGGTGCAAAACCATGCATCTGAGCGTCCCGGAGACGTGGCCGTCCGGTCCATAGGCGCCACATGTGGGCTTGAGGTTGTAGTGACATCCCGAGTCCCTCGGAATCACCTCCCGGTGAGGGGTGCTGCTTTCATGGACTCGGGGGCACTAAGAAGACGTTTCTTTTGAAGTTCATGGCTTAGGGGAGTGAGTCCAGTGGAGACTGGTGTTTAGAAAATGACCATATTTTACCACGTATCACACACCCCAGGAAACCATGAAAGTTTACTTTTGCTGATAACTGTTTCGTCACTTCTGGAAACATCATCCCCGGGTGGCTCTAGTCTTGGGAGAACCTGTTATTCTCTCCCAATGAAAGAATCTGTTTTAGTACCTTGGGCTTCTTCCTGTGTGGCATTTCTTCTGTCGTCCGTATCTTCCACTGTTCTAGCTCTGTTGTTTTACACTGGATCTCCCCGGTGTCTATATAGTGTGTCATGTCTGTGCGTGCTGCACAGTTACCGGTGAGCTGGCTGGGTCCCCATCAGGATGAAAATCACTGGTAGTGATGTTGGTCTTCTAATGGGTCCTCGAGTTGCAAAGGCTGGGCTGGGCTGACAGACTTCAGAGGTGCATAGCTCTGTTGTTCATGTCTCTGAATCTTAAAAACCAGAATCAAACAGCTCTCAAGAACTTAGGTGAAGACTTAACTGCTCTGGCTTTGGTTTCCCGTGGCCCGGAACTCTTGAAGCTCAACAGTTGGCTCTCTCTTCAACAGTTGGCAGCGATGAGCACCGGCTGCGATTACAGCCTTTTGAGTTGGGTTGGTACCTGGTGACAGACTTGCAGCCCCTGGACATCTAAGGTCCATGACTGCCATGACCACCCTCTCCACCGCCTGTTTTCTCACCACCCTGCTCTCACTTATGCTGGTCCCGACTATTTGGATGCTGCCCCTACTTGCCATGGCTTGTTGCCACTGGAGCTGGAGCTGCCTTTTCCTCTTCCTGTTACTACTTCCGACCACTCTACCCATGGTAAACATCCCAAGGAAGCATGGAAAGACCATTTGAGAAATCCTTCACTGGGCCTAATATTGCTAACAAAAACAAAAACAAAAACAAGGATGTCTCCTGACTGACTCCAAAATACTCGGATGACTCTAGGGGTGTGGAAATGAAGGAGTATATTTGTACTAACCACAACACAGCTTCCAGTTCCACCAATGACAGGCTGGCCTGTTAAGGCTGCATAGAGGAATCCTGTCTTGCCAAATTCTGTATAATTCACAGGCTTATCCATTGATTTATTCATTCATTAATTCAATACTTGTTCTATGCTACTATGTAGCAAGTCTTCTAGGACAGTTGTCCTTTCTTTTAAAACATAGATGCTGGCCAGTACCATTTAGTCTGAGAACACCCCTTAACAATTAATAAATTGGTGATGTAGCTCAGTTATAAAAAATTGCCTAGGGTGCACTGGGTCCCAGGTTCAATACCTAGCACCATAAGACAGTTCATCAAGGTTGGCCTTGCCTGGAATACTGTTTTCCAAGGCTGGTGCAAATCATGTTGAATGGGGAAAGACCTGTGAAGCAGGAGTCATGGGCCTTCTCATTTCCCCATAGTTCCTAAAAGTCGTGGGTACGAATGAGTAAGTCCTAATTCTGAATGAGTAAGTCCTGATTCTGTTCAGTTTGTCCATAAAGTACACATGTCCACAATTATCACACCTCTAACATTAGCTGTTGACAAAATGATGGGGTTTCCAGTTTCCTGGTGTAAGAAACAAAGGCGGGTCAGATTTTCATTTGATAGCAGCCCAAGACACTTGGTTTTTTTAAGAAAACAGTCCCTTTGGGGATGGAGAGATGGTATCCCTACTCTTCCACACCCATATCAAGCCGCTCCAAATGCCTGTAACTCCAGTTCCACATACACAGACACATAAATAAAAATAAATATTTTTAAAATAAAATAGTCTCCATAATAGCAGCACTACAAATAATATCAAGCTCTTCCTCCCCACTGCCACCACCAGTACTGGGGTGGGGGGTGAACCTGAGCCTTGTACATTTAAACAGGCACTCTACCACCCGAACTATATCCTAGTACTGGCTCATGTGTCCCTGCTCTCTCCCCTCTCTTTTCCCCTTCCCTTTCCTCCCCTCTTTTCCCCTGCCTTTTTTATTTTATTTATTTTTGGTTTTTGCTTGATAGTTTTTTGAGACAGGGTTTCTCTGTGTCCACGCTGGCTGTCCTGGAACCTGCTCTGTAGACCAGGCTGGACTCGAACTCACAGAAATCCACCTGCTTCTGCCTCCCAAGTGCTGAGATTAAAGGTGTTGGTTGTTTTTACTCTTTCGGGAGGGGCACCATCCAACTCCCAAATAAATCACACAGGGAGGCTTCTTCTTAATTATAAATGCCTGGCCTTAGCTTGGCTTGTTTCTTGCCAGCTTTTCTTAACTTTAATTATCCCATCAGCCTTTTGCTTCTGGGTTTTTTCCTTTCCTTACTTCTGAATATCTTACTTTTACTCTTGCTCTGTGGCTGACTGGGTTTCTGGATGGCTAGCCCCTGACATCCTCATCTCCTCTTCTTGTTGCTCTTTCTTCTTTTTCTCCCAGATTTCTCCTTCTATCTATTCTCTCTGCCTCTACCTATGCTTTCTCCTGCCTCGCCATTGGCCATTTGACTCTTTATTAGACCATCAGGTGTTTTAGACAGGCAAAGCAACACAGCAAGCATTCATTTAACTTCACAAAATTAAAAAAATGCAACATAAACAAAAGTAACATACCTTAAAATATTATTCTACAACATTTCCCCCTTTTTGTCTAAATAAAAATGAAAGATTTTAAACTGTAACATAGTAAAACTATATACAACAAAAACAGTTATCAAGTAAGAATTTACAATATCCTGTCCATTTGTAGCTAGCATATTCAAAGAGAATAATGCATTGTCTACCCTATCTTACTGAATCCAAAGTTTTACACCTAATCTACTTTCTATCATAACTTAGGAAAACTGCAACTAAAACTATTTAGTCTTCAAGTCCATCAAAGACCCAGAAGGTCTTAAAATAATATTCTACAACACAAAGCTGTGTGCCATCACTGCTTGAAGTGTCATTTTCTTAACAAGGTTATTCCATTGTGAGCTTTGCTCTCTAGTGTTAACCCATTCAATACTGAACCAGTTACTGTAAATTCACCATCACAAAATTGTTTGAGGGGTTGTTTTAGTGAACATACAAAATAGTGGATTTCATTATATCTTCATACATACATGAGGGGTTTGGATTTTGTTTGTTTGTTTTTTTATTTGTTTGTTTGTTTGAGACAGGATTTCTCTGTGTAACAGTCCTGTCTGTCCTAGAACTCACTTTGTAGACCAGGCTGGCCTTGAACTCACTGAGATCCGCCTGCCTCTGCCTCCCAAGTGCTGGGATTTAAGGCGTGCACCACCACCTCCTGGCCTTCATGCATACATATCAGGTACTTTGTTCATAGTCATTCCCCCATTCCCCTCTCTTGTTCTACTCCCTCTAAGAGTCTCCTTTTACTTTCAGTATTCAATGTTCAAATATATATTTGAATCTAGTTTCCATATGTGAGAGAAAGCATTCATTTTTAGGAGTCTCACTTATTTCCCTTAACACAATGACTTCTGGTTGCACCCATTTTCCTGCAAATGATATGTTTGTTCTTTACAGCTAAATAAAACTCCACTGTGTATATACACCACATTTTCTTTATTCATTCATTCACTAATGGAAAATTAAGGATGTTCCATGTCTTGGCTGTTGTGACCAATGATGCAATAAATATAGATATGCAGGTATTTCTGTGATATACAATAAGGAGTGATAAGGCTGGATCATACAGTAGTTCTTTTTTTTTAGTCTTTTTAGGAACTGCCATACTACTTTCTGTGTATACCTCCCCTCTTCATCCTCGCCAGCATTGGCAGTTGTTTGATTTCTTTGAAGGGGGCGGGATGTACAGGCTCCATCCATATTCCCTTGAGACAGGCTCTCACTGAACTTGCTGCCAGCATCTCTATGTCCTCACCCCAACTAGTGCTGGAGTAAGAGACACATAAGTAAGCAGCTGGGGGTCTGAACTCAGGTTCTCATACTTGACAAGCAAATGCTCATTCTTACCCACTGAGCCATCTCTCCAACCCGTTTGCTTGCTTGGTGATTGTTGTCCGAATCTTAGACAGTCTTTCAATAAGAAACCCAGAGCCAGATATCAGGGTGAAAGCTGAAAGATCAGAGAAGAGAAGAAAGCCACAGCCAACCTCACCTTGTAAACACCTCAGCCGATCCTGTTTCCACAAATCCTCAGACTGAAAGCCTCTAGGTCCTCACCTGAAAGGGTCTCAGCTGAACTGCGTTAGGTCCTGTTTCCTCACGCCTTTTATACCTTTCTCCGCCCTGTCGTCACTTCCTGGGATTGAAGGCATGTGTGCTTCCCAGTGCTGGGATTAAAGGTGTATGCCACCACTGCCTGGCTCTTTTTCCAGTGTGGCCTCCCAAGTGATAGAATTAAGGGTGTGTGCCACCACTGTCTGGCCTCTATGTCTAATCTAGCGGCTGGCTCTGTCCTCTGATCCTCAGGCAACTTTATTGGGGTACACAATATACACAATATATCACGACAGATAATTTTAGCCATTCTGACCAAGGTGAAATGAACCTCAATTACATTTACCTAGTGGTTAATGATATTAACTACAGACTTCAACGGCTCCAATTGGACCAAGAGAGCCTTCATCCAGTATCTGATGGAAGTAGATGCAGAGATCCACAACCAAGCACCAGGCTGAGTTCTTGTAGGAGTCCAGTTGAAGAGAGGAAAGAGGGATTATATGAACAAGGTGGGGTCAAGATCATGATGGGAAAATCTACAGAGACAACTGAACCAAGCTCATAGGAACTCATGAACATTAGACTGACAGCTGTGGAACCTACATGGGACCAGACTAGACCCTCTGCATACGGGAGAGAGATGTGTAGCTAGGCCTGTTTGGGGGACCCCTGGCAGTGTGATCAGGAGCTATATCCGGTACATGAGCTGGCTTTCTGTATCCCATTACCTATGATAGGACACTTTGCTCACCCTTGATGAAACAGGGAGGGGCTTGGTCCTGCCTCAACTGAATGTACCAGGCTTAGCTGTCCCTCGAATGGGAGAACTTACCTTTTGGAGGAAGGAATGAGAGGGGGAGGGGGGAGGGGGAGCGAGAGGAGGGATGAAAGGGGAATCCATGTTCGGTATATAAAATGAATAATAAAAATTTTTTAAAAGGGTATTGAATATTTATCATGCATTTATTGGCCATTTGTACTTTGTAAAGTGCCCTGTTCAATTAATCTGCACATTTATGATGCAGATGATTGGATGACTTGATTATTGTTTAATTTTTGTGTTCTTTATATGACCTATATATTAATCCTCTATTGAATACATAACTGGCAAAGATTTTCTTTCATTCCGTAGATCTTGGCCTCTTTTTAAAGGACCTGATACCGTTCTTGAGGGCTCCAACCTTAGGGTTTAATTACCTTTAAAGATCCCACCTGCTAATACAATCACTATAGTGATTAGAATTCCAACTTATAAATTGAGGCATGGGAAGAGACTTAAACATTCAGACCAGACTATCCTGTAACAAAGCAAACTAAACTGATGTTTCTCTATTTTAATAAAAGAAAAGAGTATTTTTCCTATGAAAAGACATATCACAAAACACAGAATTCCCACATTAATGACTGAAGAACTAAAAGGAAAATAAATCTTCCTATAGTATGCAGTTTATATCGTGTTTTCCTATGGAGATGCAAATTGTATATTGGGAAGAACATGGGTGCTTGGAAATTTGTAAATGTCTGTTGCAAAATATTACTTTATGTAAAGGTATGTTGCTTTTGTTTATGCTGCATTTGTTTAATTATGTAAAGATGTGTTGCTATTTCACCTTGCCTGCCTTAAGGTACCTGACTGGTCTAATAAAAAGCTGAACAGCCAATAGCTAGGCAGTAGAGGGATAGGTGAGGCTGGTGGGCAGGGAGAATAAGTAGGAGGAAGAGGAAGGAAGAAAGGAAGAGGGAGAAAGAGAGGGAAATGCCCTGGGCCAGCCAGGCAGCGGACAGACAGACATGAAGTAGGACATACACAATAAAAGAAAGGTAAAAAAGCCAGAGGCATAGTGTAGATGAAGGGAAACAGGTTAATTTAAGTTATAAGAGCTAATGGGGAAAGCATACACCAGGACTGAGCATTCATAACTGATATTAAGTCTCTGTGTCTTTATTTGGGAGCTGGTTGGTGGCCAAAAGAAAGTATGCTACAAATTTCAGTCCATAGCCTCTCTCTACATACTTTGTGTCATCTCAAGTAACTGGGTTGGTTTTTCTAGAATGTAATTTTTCATTTGTGAAATGGCAATTACTACTGCTTCAATAACTTATGTGACTTAAAGTTGATTTTTTTTAATACCCCAAAATAGTGAGTGGTCAGCAAACCAAAATTATTTTACTCTAAATGTGAGAATATTCAGATTAGTGAATAATAACTGCTTCCACAAACACAGCGATGTACACGTTCACAAAACAAAGTACATTACTTATTCTTTAAAAGTCCTGAATGACAGGCATATCCTGAATTTCTTTCATATTAGAACTCTGACAGATCCATTGAGCTCACACAGGAGTTTTGGAAGACATGGAAGATTGCTCAAAGAAAGTTTTATGCAAATCAGTCCCACAAACTTTGCATTAGTAAGAAATCACAAAGCCCTCTAACCTTGTAAGGCGGGCCATGAAATGAGGATGGCTCAAGATGTAACTAATGAATATCATGGACGATTAATAAAGAAATTCCCAAGATGATAAGTTAGTTGTAATGGTTGGTACTGATTGTCAGCCTTGGCTATAAGGAGCCATTGTGTGAAGCTGTGAAGGTAGAGTCTGAGTTGTAATGGAGACTCAAGGATGCTGAAGATGTCAGGACCATGGGTGTTCACCGATGACCATTTCCTGCACAGAGTAGATCTGAATGAAGAGAGAGCCTCTGTGGGCTATGGGAAACAGAACTGGACAGTAGGGGATACCCAAGTCCTTTGGGGTCCAGATTAAAGCCATCATAATTCCCAGATGCAAACCATGAAGTATAAGAAATTATATTTTCCCTGTTGTATTTTGGGTTGATTTGGTCCAACATTTCCTTGCTAATAGGTTCCTGCCTTTTAAAACAGGGATGTTTACTTTGCATCACTTTATGTTGGAAGTGTGTATCTTCTTTTGTAATGTAGGGACTCACAGTTAAGAGACTGTCTCAGATCAATGTTGGAACTGTTAAAGACTATGGGGACTTTTGAAGTTAGACTTAATGCATTTTTATATCATGAGATGGCCATGAGCCTGTGAGGTCAGGAGGCAGAGAGATGGCTTAAACATGTTTGTTTTGATGTCAGATTGACAATAGGTTGACTTGTGATAGTTACGATTGATGTTTAACAGGATCTACAGTCATCTGGGAGACAGACCTCTGGGCATGTGAGAGGGAATTCCTAGACTGGGTTAATTAAGGTGGGAAGACCCATTTTAACTATGGGCAGCACCATTTCCTGTGCTCTGGTCCTAGCCTGAATAACAAGGACAAAGCAAACACAACACCAACATTCTCTCTGCTTCCTGACAATACATGCAACCGCCTGTCTCAGACTCCTGCTACCATGACTTGTCCACTACAATTATTGTACTCTCAAACTGTGGGTCAAAATACCTTTCTTCTTAATGATACTTTTGTTGGGTATTTGGTCACAAGAAGAAAAGTGATTAACACGGAGGTATAAATAATGTGTAGTGGACCAAAATTTTTTTGCCCTCCTCAAACATTGTATGTTAAGTTCTAAGCCTAATGTGATGGTTGTATGACGCCTTTACAAGGTACTAAGTTCATGAGTGAGCCCCCTTCTGAATGAGATTAGTGTCCTTCTAAGAAGACTCACCACACTCAACAAAGTGGTACATACTGGTAATCGCAGCACTCAGGAGTAGGAAGTGGGAAGATCACCAATCAATGCTATCCTAGGCTAGATAAAGACACTGTCTCAAAAATGCTAACCCAAATCAAAACATGTAAGAACAAGAGACATTAGAGCTTGTATCATTACAAGAAGATTGCAAACTGTAAGCCCTTACCAGACACTACATGAGCTGTGTGAGAAACAAATTTCCGTTGGTTAAGTCACCCAGTCTTTAAGACTTTGCTGTGGCAGCATGAACTGACTGTGAGTTAATAGAAGACTCAATTGTAATAGTTACCAGTGTGAGCTGCCTTTTTAATCTAATCCTCTAATCATAAAGCATAAGCACGTACCTATATGAGCAATCCCAAAAACAGATTATGTCACTATTATGGGGTTATATGGAAGTGGGATACTTAAACCTCTGTGGGGAATTCCCTCTTTCCAGACATTTTCCTGGTATGTTACTAGAGTACAAGTGAAAGTTCTATCCATATTTTCATTCTTTTAGATAAATCTGCTACCAACTTAAGCAATCTCTAGACATTTATCTTTCAAGACACTTGGGTCACAGAAAGTTAGTAGCCACAATTAATTAACTGCTTTTGGAACTTCCAGCTAGGATTCATGTTCTAATTCTAAAGCAACTAGCACACATAGATACATATACACAGTGCCATCCCAGAGCCTTGCTTTAATATATGATCCTATCTTCCTTGGGTGGGATGCATCTCTGGTTTCTAGAGAGTCTGCTCTGTGTTGACTGTACTATGCACCAACAACTAGCAGAGAAATAATAGAAGTAAATTTCCAACCTTCACTTGGGTAGTTACTCAAACTCTCTCTTCAACAATCTCAGGAAAATACAGTCTTGTTCCAGAAAGTTCTCTCACTCATTTTAAAAGTTTCTTCTACTAATTAAAAAATGCACAGAATCAAACGGAAAGTTTCAAATCTGCCCCAACTTTGTTCATATATTTATTTTTCAATTGTTGGTTCTATGCTTTCATTAAATAAATACTTTTTAATTCTTTTTAGTAGGAGCTATGGAGGTGGGCTGTACTCTGCCCTGGGGTACTCCATGTTGTATGGAACATCAGCTACCAGGCTTGTGCCCTGTCCTAAGTTATAAAAAAGCTATTTTACCTGACTTTAGTACAAATACTAAGACACAATGACTTGGTAACTTGTATTAGCAAGTAATGCCCCAAGATGTTGGGCACACAGAACTTACAAATTACAGCCACCAACTGCACAGCATAATCATAAGGCACAGATAACTTATTATGTTAATTTTAAAAAATACCACTTACACTTCTAATTAAATCAACAGTGCATGGACACATGGAGTTATCAAACCATATCAGAAACACCATACTTGCGAGTTTATCAAATATACCAGATCAGCGAACAATAAGAGCTCCTCATGTAAAACATAAAATGCCTAAGAATGTGGCATCATATCACACATCTACCTGCCATTTTGCCAAACCTCCCAGTGTGTGTACATATTATAAGATCTCTAGTCAGTGAACTTGTGATTCTGTCCCTGGCTTTAGCTCAGTCCTACTCCTCTGCTTTACACTGTTCACTTTGAAACTGCATGCCAGCCTGACCTGCCTGGAAAGCTCTGCCCTAGATAGATCTGATGCCTGTGAGGTGACCAGACATTTGCATCAGCTCTCCACCTTTGTTCCAGGGTAAAGTCTATTGAAATCTTGTGGCCACTCTTAACCCTTTCTCAGCCTTTGGGTTACCTGGGAAGTGCGATCTGATTGGTAGGGACTTTAGTAATCAGGGATGGAATGGGTTGTAAAACTGAAAGCGTCATGGCCATGACTATCAAACAAAACCAAGAGGACTCTGCGAAGTAAAGCCATTGAAACTGCGGTAGCTTTCAAATGTATTGTTAATTAACAAATTCTGACATTGTAGAAATAGACAGACATTCTGGGAAAGTTTGTTTATGATGGAAGGAATTCTAGTTGCAAAATTTTCAGTTGGCCTTTGGTTACTAGACGAAACTATGGCCACTTTAAGTTGCAAATACTCAATTAGTAATGTGATTTTAATTTAAACTCTGAATTTGAGCCATCTTTAGGCTAATAGCCGTAGAAGGGAAAACAGACAGGTTCTGTTTATTTACTTCTCCAACTTGTATGTCTCCTCCATCTCAAAGTCGGTCTGAGTAAAGGACTAAACAGTCCTCACCCAGATGGTCGCATGTTAGTTAGCCATCTTTGTACTCTTTCAGTATGGCATGAAGGAGCAGCTAGGTGATTTGCATGGCCAAGGGCAAAATTAAAATGTCATCCTCTTTGTTGGAGAAGAATTAGGACTTTCAAGACAGTGACAGTGACACACTAAACCAAGCACAGGTCCCTGCACATCCACATCCATGGCAAAGCTATCGAGTGATGTAGGCTGTGTGTATAGGCATTCTTAGGAATGTTCCAACCAGCTCCTCTACCTGCATTTCCTGTGACATGGGTGTTACACAGCTGGCTATTCCCAATCACCTCTTAGCTTCTGTTCGCTCAGCCTATTTGAATCTTCTCACTCTGCCAGAAGGTCCTATCCAGGATGCAAAATAGCTCCAGGCTAATTCTTTTCCACCAGGACTTTCTCTCTCTATTCGCTGTCTCCTTTTCCCTCTCTTTTCTGCATGGGAGCAGTTGGGCAGCTTATTTACAAATTCTCAAGTTGGACTTAGATCTCAGCCCATAGGACCCCCTCATTTGGGGGATTATATCTCAGGCTTTCTAGCTGATGCCAGGGAAGCCCAGTGGCATGAACTGAAGAAGCATCCTCCAGCCCCTCCCCACAGTGGGTGGTGAACCCAACTTCCTGCACAAATCTCTTCTATTTGATATTTCCTCCATCATTTTATATCCCTAAACAAATGAAAGCATCTGAATCATATTTTGAACTATTTTTCTTCATAATAAGGACCTTGTATGGAAACTGGTTCCTTTCATGTCTTGAACTCTCAGCTGAAACTTCAATTTTTAATTCCTATTCAAAAGTAGATTATCGATGATTCTGTTCTGCCTCTGCCTCTCTCCTTCTGAGCCAATATCCTCCTGCAAACATGGAGAACATTCCTAAAACATGCTGGGTTTTCTGCTAGAAATGTAATAAAGACTGACCAAATGAAATGACACAGTGCACCAACAGGTAAGGATGCTCTATCCACCCAGGGGAGGCTGTCTTAGGACAGGAAACACAGTGGCTATGGTGGGCAGTCTAAGCCTATTTTCTGGGGGAAAAAGGCTAAGACTACAAAGAGGATTATGCTGTCTGTGTTGAGGCTTGTGTGTGTTAAGCCCAACTGAGATCCAGAAGAATGCTAGTGATTAGGAGATGCAACCATTTTGAACTGGGCAGAGATAAGAAGGCAAAAAGCTAACATGTGATCTAGGTCTAAGCTGCTTTTGCTATGAAGACCAAGTCAGGAGTTTTTATAGTCACTTCAAAACAAAGTGGATTCTGTTGTGTAAATATTTTCTCTTATTTGGATATGTTGCTCACATGAATAATATACAGGGTATTACATTATACAGAATAAAATATATTTAGGTTAACAGGTGTTAAAGACACAAAGTTAATTAAAATAATATCTTCTCTGCATTTGTTTGTATTTTTGTTTAACAAATATGTGCCAAATTTTTCTATTTTTATACATTGTTATTTACATTAATGTTATTAAATATTTTAGAGCCTCTTACCCTGGATTGATGCCTCAAATGTTTTTCTTAAAAGGTTTAAAATTATCCCAGCATTTAGGAGGCAGAAGCAGGTAGATTCTGTAAGTTCAATGATAGCCTGGTTTACATAGTAAATTCCAGGCCAGTCAGGGCTACATCATGAGATCTTGCTTTAAGAAAATAGAAAGTTTAAAATTGAACACAATGGCATTTCATCTCCAGAGATTCCAAGATACAGATGCCACAAAATCAAGAGTGAAAATGTAAAGATACATTTTCTGGGAGAAAAGATCACTTACACAATGATTCCACTGAGCTATATAAAGCTTTAGATACAGACATTCAGTGTGTGTGTGTGTGTGTGTGTGTGTGTGTGTGTGTGTGTGTGTGTGTGATAGTTATTGTTTATTGTAGGAAAAATTAAGAGGCAAAATTTTGGGAAGAAAGATATATACCATGTGTATAAAATGGAGAAGATAAACTTTTGGTAAAATCAAATTATGTTTTTGAAACCTTAATGTACATATAGTAATTGCTATTATATGCGGAGTTTATCTGTGTCCTGGCAGCCACTCCACAAATAACCATACAGAGACTTAATGTTAATTATAAATGCTCAGCCTGTAGCTTAGACTTGTTACTAACTAGCTCTTATAACTTAAATTAACCCATTTCTATTCATCTATGTGCTGCCCCAGGGCTATTTACCTCATCTGTGAACTTCCCTTGTTGCTTTTTCCACATCTGGCTCAAGACTCCTCAGATTCTGCCCTTCTTCCCAGTATTCTCTCTGCCCAAAAAATCCTGCCTAGTTATCAGCCAATCAGCTTTTTATTAACAATGAGAGCAACACATTTTCACAGTGTACAGAAGGATTATTCCACAGCATGCTATAGTTTGGGATGGAATTTTTTATAAGTTGTTGGGGATTGAACCCAGTCCTATAACTCTGATTTTTTTAAAGTATTATTTTTATTTACTAAAAATTGAAAATTTGATCTTAAAGTGTCCCACAAAAGTCCATGTAATAAAGTCCTGGTCTCTAGCCTGTGGCACTGTTAAGAGTTGTTGAAAACTTAAAGAAATTAGATTTAATGGGAGGTACTTAAATCATGGTGGGTGTTCCCTCCAGGGGGATTATGGGACACTCACCCAATCCTTTTTCTCTTTCCTTTCCAGTCTATGAGATAAGTGGTTTTACTCCAGCATGTGCCCTTGTCATGATGAGCCGTCTTGCCCAAAGCAGTGGAATAAAACCTCTAAAACTGTAAGCCAAAATAAGTCTTTTTGTAAACTTATTATCTCGGGTATTTGCCCTGCTGACAGAGGCTACCTCACCAAGCAATAACCTAAAAGGTGGCATGATAGAATGCTCACTCTGTGCCAAATACCATCCTGAGCACTCTATCAGAATGAACTGATTTACTGTGAGAGGTAAATATAAGGGAAACTAGACAATATAAACTTGGTATGACTATAAATTTTGATATGGAGATGGGGCCTGTATCAACATCGTGGGGTAAATGGCACCAAGACATAAGATGTACCGTGGGAAACAACTAGCATTAGCAAGCAGAAGGAGATGGAATGAAACAGATAAATGGAGAAGAAAATAATCAGAAAGAGTTATGAGAGCCAAGGTGGGAGAGCGTCTCAGAAAGAAAGCAGGGTTTTTGTAGTATGAATGTCACACAGAGGTCAAATAAAAGAACGGATCTGGTGAGTGCCTACTGGACACATGGAAGATGCTTGTTTCCTAGGTTGAAGCAATTTTGTGGTATAATGGAGTTGGAATCTTCACTGAACTGAAGTTGAAAGAAAATGGAAAATTGAGAAAGAGGGGTAGGATAAAGATGTGGAGAGGAAGTGTCATTTCTTGAACCCTACCTACTGGGCCCCAAATTCTGTACCAGGACATGGCTTATGTATAGGACAGTACAAATGGTCCCTGACTTGCAATTTTTTTTTCAACTTTATGACTATGTGCAAACAAGGTGCATTTAGTAGAAATTGTACTTTGAATTTTCAACTTTACCAGGCTAGTGACACATGGTACAATATTCTCTTGCAATGTTGGGCAGTAGCTGCAAGTCACTAGACTAGCCACTAGTCATGATTGTAAACAATAGTCACTTAACAGTGCATTGTGGTGCCAAGCACAGATGTTCTGTAGCTTAGGTTTCCTAAATGCACCTTCCACATAACAATAATTTCTTCAACTTGAGTTTATTAGGGTCTACCCATATCCTGGAGCCTGGTGTGGACAAGTCAGCAACAGTGATTCCTGGGTGACCAGGATTTCTGAGATTGCACAAGACTTTATGTAGACTTTTAGAATCCTTCCTCATGCATGATCAGCATCCTGTTCCAGCCTACCATCGAATGAGGATTCAAGGACCACAGGAGGGTAACTCAGCAGCAACACACGGACTAGGAGTCAAAGGGCAATTGAGGTGGCTGACACCTGAGAAGATGCCAGTGTACGTGCATAACTATAGCCCCTCTCTGTCCACGTGAATTACTGCGTGGGGAACACATGAATCACTAACCATTTTCCTTCAGCCTTCCCTTCAGAGCACCAGCGTAACACAAAGCAGAAAGGAAGTTTCCAGTCACCCAGCAGTACGGAGCTCCAACATGGAAATAAAGTTGAGTTCTAAAAATAGTGTGCTTCCTGTGTGCCTGACTGAAATGGGAAAATGAAATTGATGATATCTATTTTATAACACTTAATCCTCATTTACAGCTTCACAAAACTTGAATTATCATTCTAACATTTATAGATGATGAAAAGGGGTTCAGAGGGCTTAAGAAACCTTCCCAGATCAGCCAGCTACAAAGCCAGGTTTCTCATGCAAGTTCAGCTTTATACTGCTGCTGCTAGTGTTCTTTCTGATAAAAATATTTTGTTCCTCAAGACTGTTAATAGAGAAGAAAACTAATTTGTGGCCCCCAGGGGATCCAGGTGATGTGATATATAGTTTTATCATTAATATTAACATATTTCTTTATTATTGAGAATGAGAGAAATGCAACAGTAGCTTGAAAAGATTCAGCTAAGAGAGAAAGATTGAAAACAAGGGAAAAGCGGATCGTTTCTTAGAATTATTAAAGTCTCAAGTGAAGAATAAACATAAAGGGGTAAATACTGACGGGAAGGTGGGTGGGTACCTCTCTAGCATGACGACTAATGTGAAAGTTGGGGGATGTGGATTTGTGCTTGTCCCGTATGTATAAGGTCCTGGGTTGCATCTCCAGCACTGGAGAGAGAAAGGGAAAAGAAGGGAGAAAATGAATGGGAAAATATTTGTATAGATACAAAGTATTTAGCGGGCAGTAGAAGAAAAATTGGCGTCTCTCATGGTTCATGGCTTGAAAGAGGAAGGATGACGTGACAATATTTGCTAGATGTATGGAGGATAAAGACTGGCTAAAACCTTTACATTTTAATTCCTTGAGCATAAGATGATGTATATGTTACATCTGAGTTTCTTCAACATGTGTCTTAGTTAGGGTTTCTATTGCTTCAGTGAAACACCATGACCACAAAGCAAGTTGGAGAGGAAAGGGTTCATTTGGCTTACACTTCCACATCACAGTTCATCAGTGAAGCAAGCCAGCCCAGGAACTCAAATGAGGCAGGGACTTGAAGCCAGGAGCTAGTGCAGAGGCCACGGAGAAGCTCTGCCTACTGGCTTGCTCTCTATGATTGCTCAGCCTGCTTTCTTATAGAACCCAGGACCACCAGCCCAGGAATGGCACCACCCACAATGGGCTGAGCCCTCCCCCATTAATCGCTAATTAAGAATGCCTGGGTGTTATGGAAGAATTTTCTCAGTTGAGGCTCCCTCCTCTCTGATGACTCTAGCTTGTGTCAATTGACATAAAACACTAGCCAGTACAACTGACCACTTGTCAACTTGACACACAAGCACATTACTTTTCAATTAGAAACTTTCATTTCTCATTTATCCCCAAGAGGGAACATTAATATTTGTGAACAATAGTTTTATGTCAACTTGACAAAAACTAAAGTCATTTGAGAGGAGGAACCTCAGTTGAGAAAATGCCTCCATAAGATCGGGCTGTGGGCAAGCCTGTAAGGCATTTTCTTAATTGGTGACTGATGAGGAGGGGACCAGCCCACTGTGGGTGATGTTATTCCTGGATGAGTGGTCCTGAGTTCTGCAAGAAAGCAGGCTGAGCAAGCCATGATGGGCAAGCCAGTAAGTAGTGCCCCTAAGGTGCTCTATGGCCTCTGCATCAGCTCCTGTCTCCAGGTTCTGGTCCTGTTTGAGTTCCTGTTCTGACTTCCTTTGATGATGTGGAGGTGTAAGTCGAATAAACCCTTTCACTCCAACTCACTTTTGGCCATGGTGCTTGGGCATAGCAATAGTAACCATAACTAAGACAACATACTAGTGACTGCTGAAGTCCGTGCTCAGATCTTCAAACATTCCTCAGAAGATTAAATTGGACATTTTCTCAGTGCTGGGAATGTTGACCACAGATACCTCATTAGTTGCTTTTTCTGGAATTCCCTCTACTGAAAAAAAAATCACTGTAGATTGCATCACCACCCCAATGATACTAAAGGGTAGAAGGTTTAAGTTCCCCCAACTTTTGCAGGATGCATCTACAGGCTTCTCACAATCCTCACCTGCCCTGGTCCTCCAAGGAGCAGCAGGGTCTTTATATTGATGACACCACCTGCATCATCTGGCCTCCTTTACGCCCCACAGGTCCGTATCCCAATAACACTCCCCAGAAAACTTGCCTCAGTGGAGTTTCCATCACAGGCCCTTCCTATTCCCCTCTGCCCAAAGAGGCCCACTCCTACAGCAGCCTGTGTTCTCTGAGTCTCTAGTGAAGTTTCGGTCAGCTCCCTTTTCTGTAGGCCTACATTCACATTCTAGCTTTTACCAGTGTAGAGTTGTTTTTATCTCCAGTTCCCCTTGTATTTCTCAATTGGGACCCACATTCACAAGACAAGACAGAAAGGCCAACTTTACTCTCTGATATCTTTGCTCCTGTACTTCTGGAAGAGAAAGAGAATGCTGCCAGGTGTTTGGGTGGTTCTTGACAGTGAGAAATAGCAAGTGAAGGGTGTTGAGGATGTGAAAATAAACATGCTGAAGCATATATATATATGATATGAGAAGCATGAGTTCCGATGTTAGAAAATGCCCCTGATCTCCGGACCTACATACAGCAGTTCCTGTTTGAGGAGTGAACCACAAATGGAATTCACCCAGGTTCCCAGGCATTACATTCAAATCATTGTTCCTTTATTCTCAACGTTTTTGGCTTTATTCAAAAGATTCATAAAGATTCAAGAGTGTTGGCTTTGTTACAAAGAAGAACTAAACCAGCTTTTTGTTAACATCAGTTTTTACCATTAACTTAATTACATTTTATGACTAAAAGATAAGTATGCTAAATGAATCCTCATATCAAAACATCTATTATGGATTTGCAGAAGTAACTGTAAGAATGACACTATTTGTATTAATGCCTATTTTTAAATTGCTTTAATGTGACCTCATTTTACCTCAAATTACCCCAATTTCTTAGTCTTAGTCTAAACTTCAGGATAGCTCTGAAAGTTTTCCATAGCAAGAAGTCAGGTAAAATTTCGTTTGTTTTGAGAAGAGGAAGTCAAATTTATACATTGGATCCATCAGTTGCTTTAGGCTTTGCCTTTTATAAATGTCATATGTGAAATAACTTTACTTTCAATATTAATTTTTTGCCAGAAGTTACAGATTTCAGAAACTAGAAAATATGTATTTGGCTTTTTCTTATGTATTTAGGTCAATGTTAAAATTTTTTAAGGTACCATTAAGTATCGGTGAAATGAATCCATTCATTATTTGTTGCTTTCCCTTAGTATTGCTAATCAATAATGCTATTATCTGTTTTTACTACAGCACACAGATTCCATTAAAAAAATAAACTTGAAGCTACGCAAAGGTGACTTACACTTTCATAGTAACATAGCGGGATACAGGAAGTGTAAAAGGGCAAAGGGGCCTTGAACTTCTTTATCGTACTGTCATATTTTCCGTGACATCCACGATGAGAGATGGAGGAGGTAACAGGGCACGCCACTCTCAGAGGTGATGATGGGTTTGTGCTGAGCTATTGACACTCAAGCCTGGGCCTCTTGTGATCAATGGCACTCAATTTGAAGACTACTGACTGGGGTTAATGGTGCAATCTGTGGCTTTGGAACGGAGTTCTTCTCAATGTGAAACTAATTGGCCCATATGGGGATTAAACTGGTAACAGTGTCCTCATTTGTCAAGCCATCGACTCGGCAGTCGGCTCCAGTGGAGTTTGAGAACCTCCCCGAGTTCAATCCATGCCTTTTGAAAATCATCCTGTCATAACTTGAGAAACAGGAAGAGATGATTGTTAAAATTTACAAGTGATTTATCAAACCCAAATCACGTCAAGAAAATCGCTATACATTAAATAATAAATGTTCTAGAATGTGCCAGTTATTTTTAAATGACTCTCCTTATGCTGTGGACAACAACAGGAGATATCTCAACATCCCACTATGTTGTTCATTTCGCTGCGAATTCCAGAATTACCCACCGAAACTGGGAAGATGGGCCTTTACACACCCATTGCCCAGGACCCTCACAGAGCGTTTTTTGCCCCTAACACATCGGAGTTGAAACTGACACTGAACGGTCTTGCCTCTGTGTCATCTTTGTTACTATAGTGACCAGGAGCCTTTCTTTAATTTTTACCCCAGAGCAAATTTTTTAAACCCATTTACCAATTATGTTATTAAGACAAGAACACTCTATTTTATAGTCACAAAACAGAAGTCCACCCTTCAGTTCTGACTCATAGAACGTATCTCAATAAAACAGGTCAAGCTCAAAATCTTTACATTTTCTCTCCATTTCTTTCATGATTAACATGACTTTCTCCAATTCAACTAATTTTTTTTTTGGGGGGGGTGCGCGTTGAGACAGGGTTTCTCTATGTAGCTTTGTGCCTTTCCTGGAACTCGCTTTGGAGACCAGGCTGGCCTTGAACTCACAGAGATCTGCCTGGCTCTGCCTCCTGAGTGCTCGGATGGATTAAAGGCGTGAGCCACCGCCGCCATTTTTAATGTATGACTAACGACTGTGAAAACAAATTCCAGACTGTCAGTGACATGTGCTGCACCAGATACTGTCGCAGGATATTTGATCACGCTGTTTGAAGATATGTTGCTGTTTTATCTCACCTGCCTAAAACACCTTCTCATTGGTTTGACAAGGAGCTGAATGTCCAATAGCTAGGCAGGAGAGGATGGGGGGAATTCTGGGCAGAGATAGGAACTGGTGGGGGCAGGGATTCACCAGCCAGACATGGAGGAAGTCAGACGTTCGGTACTGAAGAGAGGTAATGAACCATGTGGCAAAACGTAGATTAACATAAATGGGTTAATTTAAGTTTTAAGAGCTAGTTGGGAATAAGCCTAAGCTAAGGTCAAGCTTCCATAATTAATAAGAAGTCTCTGTGTCATTATTCAGGAGCTGGCAGTCCAAATAAAGTCCAGCCACAAGATACTTCAGTGTAATGGAAATGCAAAGGCTAAATAGAAAACCTACTAGAGGTGAATAATAAGATTGGCATGGGAATCACATCAGTATCTAGAAGAAAGGCTTGTTTTGCCTAATACTCCAATTAGAAGACACGTTTTTCCTGCCACAGAGATTTACAAAATAAGTGACTTTTTAAGAAATTATAGATGTGTATGGCAATTATTGCAAACCATCATAATGACCCAATATAAGAAAATAATTGAAGACTGGAGATGTAACTCCATATAGAGCACATGCTGAACATATACAAGGTCCTGGTTTTGAACCTCAAAATACACACACACACACACACACACACACACACACACACACACACACACAAATTAATTAAAAAATATAGTTGCCTGTCACGCAAGTTATGCTAACTTTGCCTCTTTTTGGAATTAGAATTTTGCCACATATTATTGCATATGCTTATCTAAGGCAATATTTTCAATTAAAAAATTTATGAAGGCAACTGCTCCGGTAGGGATGCCAAATGCCCATTGCCAATATGAATGGTAAAGGCTTGATCTCCAGGAGGGTACCACTGGGAGGTGCTGGAAACATCAGGAGCTTGAAAAAGACAAGAAGTATATTAGGGAAGGACAAAAACGTTGGATGCAAACATAACAAAAAAAAAAAAAAAAGCTGATGCAGCCACTTACATGTGCATGCATAATATCAACATACAAGCATATATACAAATAGATCCATTCTTTTATACATATAGCTCCATGACACTTGCATTTTTCTCTCCTTTTGACATACCGAGTACAATACAATACTCATGTGTCTGTGGTGATGCTGGTGTAAACATGGCAACTGAACCTCCAATTATGTGAAAACATAACTCATAAGCTTGGGTGTAACTCACTGGTACAGCATTGGCTTAGAAAGCATGAAGCCCTGGAGTCTTTCTACAGCAGGACAAAATCATAAGCAGATGAAAGCATGATACCAACTGTGGCTGATGCTCTTGATGTGTTTATGTAGTATACTCTTATTATTATGTATGAGCATACGTGTGCCGTAAAACGACACCGTGTCCTCTAAGTCTGAACTGAAGGGTGGGTTTCTGCATAGCTCATGCTCAGCTTGCCTCTTGAGCACATCAGCTTCTCCTGTGCTTGATGCCGTCTCAGGTAAGTGTGGAGAAACAAACTGAACACCACACACGTGCATTCACTGCTCTCTTCTGCTGATGGCAGATGTGTCTTTTTCTTTACACCTTTCTGTATACTTGTTTTTGTACGAATTTTTTGAAAATGAAGCCTTGCAACTTCTGCCTTCTAACTGAGGATGTAGTTCATTTACATTTCCTATAACCGTTGCAAAATTTAGTTATTACCTTAATTGGTGGCTTCCATTTGTTCTGCCTGTCCTGGGATTCTTTTCCTCTTCTTTGAAAGAGATTGTCATGGTTTGTTTTGTTTTTAAAACAGAATCTCTTGTGGAGCCCAGGCTTGCCTAAAATTTCCCATGTCGCCCAGTTTATTAACTACTTTTTGTCCCTGTGGCCAACTTAAAGGGGGAGAGATATATTTTTGCTCATAGTTTCAGGAGATTCAGTTTATCATGACAGGGAGGGTTTGATGGAGCAGCAGAGCTCATTACATGGAGTGCCAGGAAGCAGAGAACAAGACCAGAAGCACCTGGGGATAATATGCCTTGAAGGACCCACCCCACAGTAACCAACTACCTCCAGTCTTATCCCACCTCTCAAAGTTCTGCAACCTTCAAAAACTGTGTCACCAATCAGGGACAAGCATCTGAACCTTGAGCTGTGGATTCCTACTCTAAGACTGAGGCTGACTTTGAACTCACTATCATCCTACATCATCCTACCTGTGCCCCAGAGTTCACCGTGCCGTGCCTTGCTCTGTAAGACATTATCACTTGCATTCATCTTGGATCACCTTTCCTTTAGCAGACTTAAGTTGTGTTGTGAAAGGGTGGTCTTTTTTTTTAATCATCACAAACTACATATGTAAGAAGCACCAACTTGAATTACTAGGAAAATTACACTAAAAATAAAGGACATATACAATTCAAACCTTGTGTGTTTATTATTAGAGTCAAAAGATATAAAAGCATTCTGTTTGGTGCTATAAAATGTCCTTCACAGTCAATCCCAGTCCCTGGACTTCTGTCATCTAGTAGCAAGCACCTGCAGACTTGTAGTCTGTGGACCTCACTTTGAGTAACTCAGCTAACACTTTTCCTTAGTGAGAACCTGCCTGCTAGTTACATATTGCCTCGATTTTTATACATTTGAAAATGCCGTTCTAAACTCTTAATTTAATAAAGTAAACTTCTATTGATAACGTATAAGAGGGAGACCAAGAGAGGAAGGGAAGAGAAGGAGAGGCATTGGAAGATGAGAGGGGAGCGGAAGAGGCGAGAGATAGGCAAAGCACCGAAGGAGGAGCGATGTTTTCATTACTAAGGATGCTGCTGTTAGAGTTCAGTCTATAGTGTTCCCTCAAAACCCACGTGTTAAAGGCTTGGTCCCCAGACTGTGGTGTTACCTGGTGGTGATACATCCTTTCAGAGGTGGAGCCTAGTGAAAGAAAGTTAGGTCATTGGAATGTGTCCTTGCAGGGATATTAGAACATCCTCCCCACCCCCAGCCTCTTCCCTTTCTTTCTTTTGCTTCATGCCTACCATGGGCTGAGCAGGTCTCCTCTGCCATCCATTCTTACCATGATGATATACTATGCTGCTACAGCTCATAGCAAGAAGGCCCAGAGACCACACCTGAAGCTGAGTTCAAACAAACCCTCCCTCTTTTAGCTCGATTTTCTTGGGCATTTTGTCATAGCAGCAGAAATCCAATGAGCATGATTCCTCAGAAAGTTATGAAAAAAGCACAAGTATTCATGTCATTATCACCTAGGTCAAAATATAAAGCAGCAGGATCCCATATACACATCATGCCATAATCTCTTATCCCAAAAGCAACATAGTCATAACTACTAACATCAGACACCAATTCTGTCCATTGAAAAAAACTCATATAGGTGTAAACATGCTGTATAATTTTTAAAGTCTGGCTTGTTTTCTCAATATTGCATTTGTCTGTCTGTGACAAAATACCTGAGATAAAGGAATGGAAGTTCCATGATGGCTCATGGTTTCACAGATTGTGGTGAGTTAGACCAGTGACAGACTTCAAGGTTACACTCACTTCATGGTGGCCCCGAAGCAAAACAGAGAAACAGTGACAGGCTAGAGTCCATAATTCCCTTTTAAAAAGCACCCCCAATAACCCATCCTCCTAACCTACTGAAGATTCCATCTACGTGCCGATAGAACAGCAGGCTGAGGACCAGGCCTTCAACACCAGCACACAGGCCTTGGGGGACATTCAAGACACAAGCACATTGCCGTGTAGGATCCCATTGTATGACCATGTCACATTTTAAAAGGGGACGCTAAGCTGGCAAGATGGCTCGGAGGGTAAAGGCGCTTGCCACCAAGCTGATGACCTGAATCCTCCTGGTAGAAGAAGAGAACTAATCCCCACAAACTGTCCTCTCACTTTCATAGGTGTGGCATAGAATGTGCCAGCCCACACACACAAGAGATAGATGGATGTGTAGACAGACAGACAGACAGACAGATGATGGATGCATGGATGGATGGATAGATGATAGATAAGATAGATAGATAATGATAAAGATAGATAGATGATAGGTAGGTAGATAGATAGATAGATAGATAGATAGATAGATAGATAGATAGATAGAGTGTAAAGAAAGCCCATTCCATTTGTCTATTTGCCTGGCTATTTAAGCTGCTTTCACTGTGGGATAGTTATAAAAATGCTTTTATGAGCACATGAATGCCATTTAGTACACAAACATGCATTTCTTTTTAGATAAATGCCTAAGATTAGAAACGTTAGCTCCTAAAATGTATATGTGCTTGACTTTCTTGTTCAAGTTTCCTCATGTGGAAACTTACCTTTGCTACAAGCTAGAACTTCTGCTATCACTTTGTATTTCATAGCAGGAAAATGTGTCATTTTCAAGGTTGATTAATAATTCTTACAAGTATATTCAGAACTTCATGATAAATTTTGCTGAATTCCATTTTGAGTGCAGTAATTCTGCAGCACATATGTATATACATATTTATGAGTATAACAATTTACAGATAAATTGTTATATTTGTCTTATTAGTGAATTTTATTTTGTATTATTTTGCCATTTGATGAGTAACTCCTTCCCAGTTTCTCAGTTTCACTGGGGTAGGATGGAGAGATAGTGGTTTTTCTGAAGAGAAATTATTAAGTAATTGCATAATATTTAATACTTCTTTACTCTTTATGCATATAGAAACTAGAATAATGGCTGCCATGATGAGAACATATGATACAAAAGAGTATGAAACTCGTTCAAAATAGTCAAAAGATCCATAAATATCCATCAACTGATGAGAGACAATGTGATGTATATACAAAATGGAATATTATTGTATTGCAAAGTTCTGCCATTTATGAAACATGGATTGAGCCGAATATTGTTATGTTAAAAGAGATAAGACAAGCGGGATACAAGTAACTACATAACCTCACTCTTACATGGAACCTAAAAAAGCTCATCTCATAGAAACTGAGAGCAGAATGGTGGCTAACAGAAGAGAGAAGGAAGAAGAAAAGTTTTAGGCAAATGGTAATAAAAAAAGTCCTGTTATATTGTACTATAGTTTGATTACAGGTAACAATAATTCACTGTACCCCCTCAAAAAGCTAGAACAGATTTTAAAAGTTTGTAGCATTAAGAAATGATAAATGTTTGAAGACATATAGTTAACTTTATTTTTATTTCATTTTGCATGTGCATGTGTGTGTACACATGTGCTATGTGTGTGCACATGACAACAGAGGCTAGAAGAGGTGTTAGCTCCCCTGGTTGTCGTCTGCCCAGTATGGGTGCTGGGAACTGAGCATTGTTTCTCTCTGAAAGAGCAGCAAACACTCTTAACTACCAAGATAGATGTATTTAACTGATTTAAACATTATACAATGAATATATACTTCAAAATATCACAATACCCGAAAAATATGGACAGGTCTTATATTTTTTATAAAACATGCCAATTAATATAAGTTTAGTTTGAAAAATAAAGCATTTTTTTCAAAATGAATATAACCTTGTAAGTATTAAGTAAGAATGATCCTAAGAGATTCCTAAGGAATGAACTTGGAATGGGGCAAGACTTGATCTAAGGAACCACTATAAATTACTAGATAAGTAGAGGAGTCAATGGAGGTATATCAATACCAAACCATTAAGTCTATCCTTATGGAATATTGGGAGGCACTATCCCTGAGGAAATGTGAATGAACTTCTACTTACCCAAATAGGTATCTGACGACAGACCAAAGTATGGATACCACCAAAGTCCAACTTGGTGAACCAATGAGTTTTATTGAGGTTACTTATAGGAATATGGGTGAGGGGTTACTTCAGGAACAGAAATGACCCAAAGGCAGCTGCATCATCAAAGCCCATCTCAGCACAGTTGATAGCTCACAGAGCTGGAAGCCTAGAGCACACCATACAGCCTGCAGGCAGCTAAACATGGAGGGTGGCCTTTCCCAGTGGCTCAGTTGGTGTGAGTCTCCTCTAGGCAGCTCAGTTGGTCTTTGTTTCTTCCAGGGAGTTTGTTTTATTTCTGCTTCTTTCAGTAGCTGGACTCATCTGAGAATGATGCTCAGCATTCTTGATTGTTTTTATACTCTTGAAGAAGGAAGGGCATAGTGAATACGGTCAGTTTCAGGGACTTCCCAGAGCTTTTTTTGAGTTCTTCTATTAATGAGATTCCCTGCAGAATGGAGTATGCACCTTCCCTTAGAACATCCTGTTTTGGGGTTATTTTGTTTTAATCTTCCAATAAACATCCTGTCTTAAAATATCCTGTTGTTTCACTTCCGTTTTCACATCCTGTGTCTTAAGGAGTTTCCCTCTGAGATGCAAAGGTTTTCATCTCAAAGGAAACCACTCTACAACATTGAATAATAGAAAAACAGGAAATGAAATGTCTTTTGAGGTCACTTGCTCACAAACTTCATCAGAGTATTATGAAAGAACACCCGAGATTATTCATTTGTCTTCTAGACAAGTCTATAAATAAAAATGTAATACAGCAGAATTAATGAAAGATTTCTAAGCAGTGGGATTTTTGATCAAGTCTCAGCTTTTCTGTGTGAAATTACAGAGAAATATGTAGTAAGACTTCTTTGTCACCATAAAAATCAAGAAAATACTAGTATTTATGTCAGTATAAGGATGCATTTTATATATCAACTTTACTGGGCAGAGAAATGCCCAGATAACAAGTGAACTATGTTTTCTAGGTGTATCTGTGGGGATGTTCCCAGTACTTATTCAGTATAATGAATAAAGATTATTCCCACCACACAGATGGTTGTCATCCAGCCCCGTGAAGGCCTGATAGACTTTAAAAGGTGAGCAAGACCACATGTTAGAGGAGGCCTGTTTACCTTGAGGGGTCCAGGAAGCAAAAAAGAGAGATGAAAAAGGACCAGGAACCCATAATACCCTCCAAGGACAATACTGTCAATGGCCTGACTTCCTTCTGTTTAATAGGTCCCATCAGACCCAACGTTCAAACACAGGTTATACAGTATTCTTATTTTTATTACTCTGTTTGATATTCGATATTGATTGTCACCTTGACAAAAATCTAGAATCACCTTGAAGGCAAACCTCTGGTCAAATCTGTGAAGGGGTTTCTACACTAGGTTCACAGGGGTAGGGAGACTCACCTAACTATGGACAGTACATTTCATGGGCTGAATCTTAGACTTAGTAGAAGAGGGGAAGTAGACTGAGGACCACTAGTCTTCACTTCCTGATGATGGGCATGATGTGACCAGCTGCTTCAAGTTCCTACCACTATGCCTCCCCACCATGATGGACTGGACTTTCAATCTTTGAGCCCAAATGAACCCTTCTATCCTGAATTTGTTTTTTTTTTTTTGTCAGATTTTTGCAATAGCAATGACAAAAATGAATATTGGAGACATCTATGACTGCTTCTGGTTCTCAAGCCTTGAAACCAAGACCTGCCCATCTTCCTAACCCCCATATCCTCACTTCTTCTGAGACCTACTGGTAGTTACATTAGCCACTCTGGTCTTTAGACCTGCTGAATCAGACTAAAGCATCGTCCCCGGTATCCTTGCTTGTATATATCAGAACATGAAGCTTCTTGGATTCCACAATCCTACTCTGGGGAACTGGGTCATGGGTATTTTACCCTTTCTACCTTCCTTCCATGTGTACATTTTTCCTCTAAAAAAGTGTGAGTCTCCAAATTTTTTCATTAAAATTTCTTTTATATTTATTTGAAGTGTACGTTGAGAGGCACACACTTCCCTGTAGGATGCACAATGGTGGTCAGAGGACAGCTTGAAAAAGTGACTCCTCTCCTATCATGTGGGTTCTGAGGCTCCATCTGAAGTAATCAGTCTTGGTATCAAGTGCCTTAATCCACTGAGCTATCTCACCAGCCCAGTTTACTCTGGAATCAGTTTTTCTATATAGTGTAAGGCAAGGACTGATGATTGAATTTATTTTTGTCACATATGGATATTTAGTTATCACAGCATTAATTATTGAAAAGATACTATCCTCAGATCTCTGTCTCCCACCTCCTTCCTCATATACTCATACACATACACACACACACACACACACATAAACACATACTCGTGTGCATGGATCTATTCTGGAGTCTCTAATTTCATTGATTCAGATGTCCATCCATATTTATGTACAGATCACACTCTGTTGATTATGGTAATTTTATAAGTCTCAAAATCAAGTAGTTGTAAATTTTCAAACATTGCTGCTCTTTAAAATTATTCTGACTATTTTAGATTATTTTCATTTCCATAAAAACTTTAGAATCATCTTGTCAGTTTATATACAGACACATGTGCATGAACACACACACACACACACACACACAAAATCCACTGATATCTTTATTAATACTTCCAGAATCCCAAAATAAATTGGTAGAGGATCAACATCTTTAAAACATTAACATTTCCAATCCATGATCATGACACATGTTTTAGTATGAAGATCGTGGGTACAAATTTGATCTCTAATATAATGGTGATAAGGACCAGGCTGGATCCTTTAGCATCAGGTTGGGACATAACTCAGTGATAGAGCAATTGCCTGACCTTCATGGGGCCCTAGGTTCCATCCACAGAACACAGAACTGAGTTCCTAATAAAAAGAATGAGTTCTGTCCCCCGCCTTTCTTTTTTATGCACCTTTACCTGTTATTGGTTGTTTTTTCTCTTTTGGGGGGGCCGCCACCCAGCTCCCAAATAAATCACACGTGGAGGCTTATTCTTAGTAATAAATGCCCGGCCTTAGCTTGTCTTGTTGCTAGCCAGCTTTACTTAAATTATCCTATCTAGCTTTTGCCTTTGGATGCTGTGGATACATTCTGTATGCTGTGAATGTGTTGCTCTGATTGGTTGATAAATAAAATGCTGATTGGCCAGTAGCCAGGCAGGAAGTATAGGTGGGACAAGCAGAGAAGAGAATTGTGGGAACAGGAAGGCTGAGTCAGGAGTCGTCAGCCAGACACAGAGGAAGCAAGATATAAAAGTACCAGTAAGCCACAAGCCACATGGCAACTTATAGATGAATAGAAATGGGTTAATTTAAGATGTAAGAACAGATAGCAAGAAGCCTGCTGATGTACCATGAATCTTAAATGGTCTTATTAATGAGATCAAACCTGAGGCCAGTTATTGGGGTAAACGCTGGAAGATCAGAGAAGCAGAACAAGCCACAGCGACCTCACCTTGCCAATTGCTCAGCTGATCCTGTTTCCTCAGACTGGAAACCTCCGAGTCCTCATCCATAATGAACCTCAGCTGAACTGCTGCTCAAAAGCCTAGAAGCTTAACCAACCAAAAGCTTCTAGTTTCTGGTACTCACACCTTATATACCTTTCTGCTTTCTGTCATCACTCCCTGGGATTAAAGGCTTGCTTTCTGGGATTAAAGGAGTGAGTCACCATGCTTGACTGTATCCTTGAACACACAGAGATCCAGGTAAATCTCTGCCTCTAGAATGCTAGGATTAAAGGCATGTACTACCACTGCCTATCCTCTATGTTTAATATTGTGGCTGTTCCGTTCTCTGACCCCAGATAAGTTTATTAGCATGCACAATATTTTGGGGAACACAATACTACCACGTGCCATGGCCATACAGTTTATAAGTAATATAAGCATCTGTGTGTTTGAGTCTGAGTTGCTGCCGGCCCTGCTGGGACTGGAGATAACTCCAGCTACATTTGGGCTTTTACCTTTCTCTATTTCTATATATCTTTCATTATTTCTTACTCCATGACTTGCTGTGCAGCTGGGTGGCTGCCCCCCCATGTCCTCCTCCTTCTCTGGCTACTTCTTCTCTCCTCCCAGATTTCTTCCTCTATATCTTCTCTCTGCCTGCCAGCCCCACCTATTCTTTCTCCTGCCTTGCTATTGACCATTCCATTCTTTATTAGACCATCAGGTGTTCTACACAGGCACAGTAACACAGCTTCACAGAGTTAAACAAATGCAACATAAACAAAAGTAACATATCTTAAAATAAATATTCCCCAACACTTACCTTTCAGCTTTCCACCATATGCTGATGTCATATCAAGATCCTTCCTAAATGCAGCTCTCTTGGCTTTCGAATTCCTAACCTCTAAACTATAAGAAATAAATTTCCCATCTTTATAAATCACCTAGTTTCAAATATGCTGCTATAGGGGCTTGAGAATGGAGCAAGACAGCATTGTCTTACCACTGATTTAGTAAGTTTTCAAATAGTGTTTAGTTTTCAATGTTCAGGTCTTATATATTTCTTAATTTTACTTCTAATTGTTTTTAAGCCTTCTTCATTAGTGCTTCTTTATGAATTTGACTTTATAATTATTTGTTGCTAGCATATAAAAATGAAACTAGCATTTATATGTCGATCTTATATAATAGAATGCCGCTGTTTGAATTTGTGAATCTCTAGTAGTTTTATATAAACTTCTTGTAATGGTTAATCTTAACTGTCAACTTGATTGGATCTGAGATGAACTAAGAGACATGTCTCTGGGCTAGTGTATGGGGTGCTGGGATTAGCTGAGGATGGGATAGACCCTTCCCCGGAGTGGACAGAACCTTCCCCCAGCACTACAGATGAAAAGGGGTCTGAGGGGAAAGCAAGTCTGCTTTTGCCTGCCTTCCTCCCTCCCTGCTGGTGAGTGAATCCACTCTGTTGCTGCTGCTACTGTTGCTATTCTTTGCTGACATCACTTCTTCAGCCTTTCAACATGGACTGGAGACCAGTGACTCTCCAGGAACCCTCCAGGCCTTCAGTGCTGGATGGGGACTGACAAGACATCTAGTATCCTAGACTAGCTGCTGGATTCTCTAGCAGACACATAGCATTGTGTAAATCAACCTAAAAACCAACCAACCAACCAACCAAACAAACAAACAAAAAACTCTTCTGTAATATATATGTGTGTATGTACACATACACAAACACACACACACACACACACACACACACACACACACACACACACACATTGTGGCAGGCTTTCTTGGTCCACCAGCCCCCAAATCATGACACAGAGACTTATTAATAATTATGAATGCTCAGCCTTAGCTTAGGCTTGTTTCTAGCTATCTTTTTTTTCTTTAACTTAAATTAACTCATTTCTATTAATCTATGTGCTGCCTCAGGCTTGCTTACCTCATCTACTTACTCTCTCTCCTGCTTTCCTGATTCCTCTGTGTCTGTCTGTCTGGACCCGGCTGGCTGCCCTTGGATGGATGGATGGCTCCCCTTTTCTCTCTACCAGCCAGCCCCATCTATCCCTCCTTTACCTAGCTATTGGCCAGTCAGCTTTTTATTAGACAAATCAGATGCCTTAGGCAAGCAAGGTGAAACAGCAACACATCTTTACATAGTTAAACAAATGCAGCATAAACAAATGCAACACATCTTTACATAGTTAAACAAATATTCTATTCCACAACAATATGTGTATGTGTTTCCTCTAGAGAACTCCAACTAATACACTCCCTGTGTGTATGATCTCATGAGCAAAAAGAAAAAAAAGTTTGATTTTTTTTCTTCCTAATTTGTATGCATGTATTCCTTTGTTTTGTTTGTGTTGGTTAGGACTGATGGAAACGATCAGAGAGGGAAGGGTATTCCACTACTAAGTTGAAAGTTAACTGTAATATTTTTATTGCTACCTTCTGTAACACTGAGAAAGTCTCTGTATTCCTAGTTTAATCACAATTATTAACATAAATTTAGTACGATTTTGTTAAAGGCTTTTTTTTTCATCCATTGAAAGTTATTTTCTTTTTCTTTGTCCCATCAGTATAGTAAGTTGTGCCAGTTTATTATCTATTTCTGTGGGTGTGCATATGCCACAGGGTTCATGTCAAGTCAGAGAACAACTTGTTGGCCTGGGTTCTCTCTTCCATCTTGTGGGCCCCAAGGATCAAACTCATGTTGTCAGGCTTGGTGGTAAGTGCCTATACCTGCTGAGCCACCCCAAGGCCACATTTTTGGCCGGGGGGGGGGGGGGGGAAGCGGGGTTCAAGACAGGGTTTCTTTGTGTAGCTTTGAAGCCTTTCCTGAAACTCACTCAGTAGACCAGGCTGCCCTCGAACTCACAGAGTAAGTTCTCTGCCTCCCAGGTGCTGGGATTAAAGGTGTGTGCCACCACTGTCCAGCTGATTTTTTTTAAATGTTAAAACTAATCTTGCATTCCTGGCTAAACTCATTTAGTTATGCTGTGTTATTCTTTTTATATATTGCTGAATTTTAGTCATTTGTTTTGTTTCGGGGGACAGGGTTTCACTGTGTAGCCCTGGCTATCCTGGAACTCGCTTTGTAAACCAGGCTGGCCTTGAACTCACAGAGATCCACCTGCTTCTGCCTCCCAAGTACTGTGATTAAAGGTGTGGACTACCACCACACAGCTGAATTTTATTCTTTAAAGACTATCACATCTCTCACCATAATATATATTTTTCTATAGTTTTATATTCTTGTAATGTCTTCTTTTCAGGGATATATTGACCTTATAAAATGAATTAGAAAGTATTTGCTTTGTTTTATGAAAGAGGTTGCATAAAATTAATACTTTCTGTGTCTTAAATATTTAATAGAATCCATTAATGGAGCTTTCTGGACCTGGAGTTTTTTGAGTTTTGCTTTTTTCCCCCCATAGGAAGGATTTTAAATTTTAAATTTCTTTACTGGATATCGGATGTTTCTGATCTCTGTTTCATCTGTATCAGTTTGGACTCACATCCCTTAGTGAGTGAGCTCAATTTGCATAAGCTGTTGTATGTTGGTGTTAAGCTAATCATAATATCTTCTAATGTCTGCCTATATATAATAATAGCCTTCTTTCATTCCTGATGATGCTAATTTCATTATTTCCTTTTTGCCTAGACATATTAGAGCCTTCTTAACATTCAGAAAATATTTCAGTTTCTATAAACATGAGAGGAAAATTCTCTTAAAATATTTTTATAGAGCATGGCTTTTATTATTTTTAAAGACTTATTTTTGTTATTTTTGTATTACGTATACATGCAGGCATGTGCACATGAGTGTTGGTACCCTGGAAGCCAACAGAAGCCATCACATGCCCCAGAACTGGAGTTACACTTGTGAGCTGCTATGTGAGCACTGGAAACTTAGCTGAGGTCCTCTGTAAGAGCAGCTAATGCTCTTAACTGCTGAGCCACCTCTTAAGCCCCAAGACAGCATTCTTAATGTCCTGCTGGTGACCCCAATGCAAAACCAGGATAATACTCATTTATAAACTCTTGATACTGGTTAATTTCTCTTTTGCACCCTATTTGGATTCTGTTTCTTCAACTACTTCTCATCTGCTCACTTAACATGTATTTTGTACTCAGTATGTGGAAAATGACATGCAAGCCATTGAATCATGGGATCTTTGTTCTTGTAGAGTTTACACTTAGGACTTATGACAGTGTCATGGTGTCAGGTCAGCTGTGATGGTGCATTGTGTTTAATTGTAGTGCTTGGCTGACTAAGGCAGGAGGATTACAACTACTGGACTTTGTTTTGCTTTTGTGAAATGAGTTTGTGTGTGTGTGTGTGTGTGTGTGTGTGTGTGTGTGCGTGTGTGTGTGTGCGTGCTTTCAGAAGAGGCATGGAAGATAATTATTTATAGATACAGAAATTCTGTATTATTTTCTTTTCTATGATAACTAAAAGAGAATTGCTTCTCTTCCCAACTCGTTTGTGTGTTTATGTGTTCAGCCTATAGCCCAGGCTGGCCTTGAACTCACTATTTCCTCCCATTATCTCCCAAGAGCTGGGATTACACGTGATAGCATGCTGCCTCTCTTCTTAACGTTTAAGTAGACCCTCTCTTAATTTGCTGCTGTGGTTTGCATCCAACTCGCTATGGATTCTATTTTAAACATTTTATCGTCAATGGGGGACCTTGTTTTATGAGAAGATTTAGTTTTTGCTCCCAAAGATTTGCTAGCTGTCTGGAACTCTTCCAATGACCAGTAACTGCAGTTTCTCTTCAGCTCTTTGCAGCCTTTTGGACATCAGGAGTTCCTTCAACAAGAGAAGAAATAACTTGCTGACATGAAGAGCAATTGTATCAGACTTAAATCGTGCTTTAAAAGTACTTGTTCGGGTGGGCGCTCCGCCTCAGCCCCTGGCACCCTCGCATCCCTATACCCAAAGAGTCTGAAATGTTTGGAAGGAGTCTGGTGCAAGACCCGCCTCGGCTCCCTTCCCCAGCTCCTCCCCGATCCTGCCCCTTCAAAGCCCGCCCCTCCAAAGCCTGCCCCTTCAAAGCCCACCAAACACAGCTCCTCCCCCAGAGAGGATCAGGACAATTCCCACAGGAGATATATAAGTGGCATCCCAGAAAACAGACTGGTGGTTCTTCCAGTCTTGTCCTCTTCTCCTCTCTGTGGGCCGGGGAATAGCCTGGGAACTCTTTATTCATTAAACCTAGGCTTTTCCTAACTCGGTCTGATTCTGTTTGTTGAGATGTTAGAGAGGTCTTCAGGAGGCCTAAAATTTATCAGTACTTAATGGCCATTCAGCACCCCAAGAAAAGATAGGTTCCCCCCTCATTTGATTCAATGGTAGAAACAATCTCCATTAAGACTACTGTATCTTGAATATGATATCTTGAAATCAACAAAGAAAAAGGGGCAAACATTATATCACAGGCTGAGTGAACCTGAAAACTAATTGTAAGGGTCTGTAAAAAATTGTGGTAGAAAGTGAAAGAAAAGCAAGAGGGAAGGAAAGAAATGAATGTTAATCAGATGTCTATTCTTTGCCAGGTAGAGGGCTGGAGTTTCACATGCTGCCTTGTTTGACTTTTAGAAAAGCCCAGTTCACATGTGTAGTATTCATAATTATTCCAGCCTAGGAGTGTGGACACAGAAGTTCAGAAATTTGTTGAAGGTAATATCACCAACACAAAAATATTCTTTTCCTGAACTAGTGGCTCTTAAACTGGTTTTATTTTAAAAACAAAACAGGGTACCTGAAAGACAGTAATCTGTGATGGTGATTCTTGGTTGTCAGCTTGACTATATCTGGAATTAACAAAAACCTTAAAATGGAGGGGCACTCCTGTGAGGGACTGTAGTGGGTAGCCATTCCAGCTTGGATCTGGAAGTTCCAACCCCCATTGAGACTCTGGCAACTGTCACGCCTATGAGGCGGGGCCAGGGGAGGCGCCTGGAGACCTGAGAGCTGGATGGGCCAGCGCTCTCTCTGTGCCGGGACGCTGAATGGTGAAGGTGGACTGTGCAGAGCTCCGGAGAACACCGCTGGACTGCATTACACCCTCCCCAGACCCTGCGACCTACCTTTCACTTAATTTGTGAGTTACACCATTAAATAAATATCCTTTTAACTACATGGAGTGGCCAAAATAATTTCTCCAATATCTGGCGCCCAACGTGGGGCGCCATTTGTTGCTGGAGGGCTTCTCTCCAGGTTCCCCAAGCCCCGCAGTCCCACAATCCACTTATAAAATAATCACTCAGACGCTTATATCACTTATAAACTGTATGGCCGTGGCAGGCTTCTTGCTAACTGTTCTTTTATCTTAAATTAACCCATTTTTATAAATCTATACTTTGCCACGTGGATGGTGGCTTACCAGAGTCTGCTGTTTCTCCTGGTGGTGGCTGCAGTGTCTCCCCCCTCAGCCTTCTGCTTCCCAGAATTCTCCTCTCTCCTTGTCCCACCTACTTCCTGTCTGGCAACCTACTTCCTGCCTGGTCACTGGCCATCAGTGTTTTATTTACATAGAGCAATATCCACAGCAAGGGACTTTTGCTTGATTTGAAATGGGACAACCCACTTATAATCCAGACCTTTAAGGAGGGAAGACACATCTAGCCCATGCCTTCTACTAGAAGCCTATATAAGGACATGGAAGAAAGAAACTTTTGCTCTTTGCCTGCTTGTCCTCGCCTTGTTAGCAAGTCCATTTCTTCACTGGCATTAGAGCCTACTTCTTCAGGATTCTTGTGTATACTGAAGGCCAGTTGAGATATTCAGCTTTGTGGACTGAACAATCTCTGGATTCTTGGACATTCCATACATAGGCAGCCGTAGTTGGTTTAGCTGGACCACAACCTGTAAGTCATTCTAGCAAATCCCCTTTCTATATGTACATATAGAGATTCATTCTATAAGTTCTGTTCTCAAGAGAACACTACTAACACACTAATACATAGTGTTACCAGGAAAAAAAAAATAAACTTATACACATACACATTTATTCTGTTTGGAATGTTCAGCTTCCTGAGCATACAGGTTTATGTCTTTTGCTAAGTTTGGGAGATTTTTTTTCATGCCTAATGTTTTCTGCCTTATCTTTATTTCCTTTCTCTTCCCGACTCAAATGGCATAAATATTATGTGTTTCCTCCTGATCTCACAGGTCCCTGAGGCTTTGTTAAGTTAAGTTTTCATTATGCTTTCTTTTCATCGCCACATTGGTTCATTTCTGTGGTTCACATTCAGGTTCACTGACTCTCTCCTCTGTCTCATTGTCGAGCTCATCAACTGACTCTTATTTCGGTTGTATTTTTCCGTTCAAAAATCCATTTTAGCTTTTACTCCTCCCTGTTTGGCAGACAGTGGTACCATTTCCTGCAGTACCAGCTGCATCCCCAAGGCATGATGGTGAGGCAGGAGTGATTGGGTTTGTCTGTGTGGAGCACCTGGTCACCAAACATGCTTTATATTTAGCAAAGAGGACATTGTAACTACCAGTGCATCTTCTCTGTGATCTCAACTGCAAGGTCTTCATGTTCCAGTATGATTCCACTCACAACTAGTCCATGCCACAGTTGAGGCAAAGAACAAGAAGCTTGTCATTAAGGGGAAGGCCATCTCCCTCTCCCAGGATTGAGAGTCCATGTCTGAGTCAGGGTTACTACTGCTGTGATAAATCACCATAACCAAAAGCAAGTTGAGGGAGAAAAGGGTTTACTTGGCTTATGCTTCCACATCACTGTTCATCATTGAAGGAAATCAGGACAGGAACTCAAAAAGGGAAGGAACCTGGAGGCAGGAGCTGATGCAGAGGCCATGGAGGGGAGCTCCTTACTGGCTTGCTCTCTATAGCTTGCTCAGCCTGCTTCCTTATAGAACCCAGGGCCACCAGTCCAGAGGTAGCCTTACCCACAAGAGACTGGGCTCTTCCCCCACTGATTAAGAAAAGGGTCTACAGGCTTGTCTGCAGCCAGATCTTTTGAAGGCATTTTCTCAATTGAGGTTACTTCCTCTCAAATGACTATAGTTGTGTCAAGCTGATATAAAACTAGCCAGCATACCCCACTAACATCAAATAGGGTGATGATAACGCCAAGCACATTGTGAAGACTGCTTGTATCCTCACTGCCTTGGAGAAAGTGGGGCCTCACCTGAGGGGTGGAGCTGAAGGACCATTGTTTCAGCCACTTCTGGCTCTCTGATGTCTTTTCTTATTAGAGCACCAATACGACGACGACGACATCCACACTTATAACCCTATTTTACCTTACTTTTACCCTTATAGACTCTGTCTCTAAATATAGCCACAATAGAGATTATGGTTCCTAATATGAACTGGGTGGCAAGCTGGATGGTTAGGTTCCTGATTCTCTTCTGAGCCTCCTCTGACTTGACTGCAGAGTGAGACAGAGATGCTTCTCAGTCTTTTAGCTACAAGGAACTGAGTTCTGCCAACTGCCACTTGGGCTTGAAAGTCAAATTTCGAGAAGGAATGCGTCCTTGCTGGCACTTTGACCTCAGCCTTGAAGGACCCTTACACGAGGACTCAGCTAGCCTGTGCCTGGATTGCTGACCTCCAGAAGCCTGGGAGAAGGAAAGCATGAGGTTTCAAGCCACTACTGGTGGCCATTTGTTGCAGTGCCGTACAAAACTGATACTGCATTTCAATATCCAGGTCTCCATATCTGTGATCTCATTCTTCGCCACTCTCCATAAGTGTACCAGCAGCACAAAGAAATAGCCATTGCAGACATTTCTGGACGTGCTTCACGATCTGGCTTCAGCAAAACCGGCACAAACTTGATGAACTTCTTGCCATATGAGGCAAGTGGGCTTGCTGGAGAAGAGTCTCCTCTGCCAAAAGTTGGGGGAAACAACCAAGGGTAATACAATTTATCAGGGAAGGTGGGAACAGATGGACTGTAGGCTTTCAAAAAAATGAATACTGGAATCTCTAAGGTGAATGAATCTCTTATGACTAACCAGGGAAGACAGGTTTTACAAATTATACAAGGGAAAAAAAGCAAAGTTGAACTTTTCATGAAAAAGATTGAAAATAAAAAGTTAAAAGGCACAAATCTATGATTAGCTCAAAAAAGTACATCTGTGCCAAGAACTTAATCAAGGAATGAAATGGAACAATTTTAATAAGGCACATAATAATGAAATGTCTCAAAATAAGAAACACAAGAGAAAAGGCAACATCTCTACAGTACAGATAACCTGAATGCTGGCATGATTGCTGAAATCTCTGTCTCTCTCTGTCTCTGTCTGTCTCTCTGTCTCTGTCTCTGTCTGTCTCTGTCTCTCTGTCTGTCTCTGTCTGTCTGTCTCTCTCTCTCTCTCTCTCTCTCTCTCTCTCTCTCTCTCTCACACACACACACACACACACACACACACACACACACACACACAAAATAGTTTCCAGCCCAGAAGCACAAACCTGTCAGTCACTTCCTGCCCATTTCCAAATTCCCAAAGAAGCTGGGTCCAGGATGCAGCATGAGTCTCCTGCTAGCCAAGCACCATACTATCTTCTCCTCAATTAAATCTTCTGGGCGAGCTGCAAATGTTTCTTTTGTCACTAAGCTCTGCAGGTGGGCCTGGTTAGCTCCCAGTTTACTGCCAGATTGTTAGGCCCACTGCTCAACTGAGCACTGTCATTTCCTCCTCTTCCCACACTTGCTACCTCCACTCTCAAATCACAACTGCTTAACACTCCCACTCTTCCTTTAGACGTCTACCTCCTCATGTGCCTCCACATGGCTTCACACGGTGGAGACAAAATTCTCTTCCCCATCTGACATCAACTTATTTCCTATATATCCTTTCCCAAAGACTTGGGTCTTTTAGGGAAAGAAAATTTGAAACTCTTTTGATGAGAAATTGAAAGACCACAGAGACAGGATCTTCTATTCACAATAATCTCTCTTCGATATATAAAAAAAAAAAAACTCCGTGGTCCTCTTATTAAACACATCTCTTCCCTTCTATATGTCCCTGGGTCTTGACACCTAAGAAAATATAAATTCTGAGTATAAGAGAAGAGGTTATCACCAGACCTATGTCTGTATGTGTACTGCAGGGAAGCCAGTCCTGGTGAAACAAGGGTTGATGGGAAGAAATCCAGCACCCTGAGAGGGTAGAGAGGCTACCATTCCCTCAACAGAAAAGACCATCATCTTGGAGAACCCAAGTAGACAAAAAAAAGCTTCTATGGGAAGGGAAGGCAACTCAATGGGCCAAGGGAAGGAAGACTACATGTTGACTTGAGTCTTCCTCATCCAGGGCATATGTCTTTTTTTCTTTGATCAGAACATCACCAGGGACCTTGGAGTTTCTGTAATTCTTTAGCTAAACATGTTACTTTGCTACAAGCTAACCCCCACATTATTCATTCTGCTATAATTAGAAGACCATCAGATGTTCTGGGTTCTATAAAGCCTTTGCTTCTTGCTGAGTGGATACATCTGTCTTTTACACTGCTGCTGACATCAGACTCCAGCTCCCTTGAACTTCCAACTCAGACAGAACACAGCAACTACCCAGGACTCTTCCAGTCCTTCAGAGCTAGTGTGGGACTACGGAGGCATCCAGTCTCCTGAAATGAGCAGCGACCAGGTTCTTAGTCTCTCCAGCATGCAAAAAGCCATTGTTGGACAACCCAGTCCTTGTAGGTGGAAGTTTCTGTTACGTAAGCTGCTCCTAAGTAACCACACAGAGGCTTAATATTAATTATAAATGCTTGGCCAATAGTTCAGGCTTATTTTTAGCTAACTCTTACATTTAAATTAACCCATATTTCTTATCTAGGTTTTGCCACATGCCTCATGGTTTGTTACCTCATTTTCTACACACCCTGATTCCTCTTCATCTGCTTGACCACTGACTCCACCCTTCTTCCTTCCAGCAATCTCTCTGCCCCCAAAATCCTAGCTAGCTGCCAATCATTTTTTTTTATTAAACCAATTCAAATGACAAATCTTTACAGTATACAAAAGGATTATTCCACAGCCTTTCCTCCTTTTTGTCTAATTAAAAAGGCAGGCTTTTAACTTTAACATAGTAAAATTATGTACAACAAAACAATTATTAAGTAAGAATTACAGTTACAATATCTAGTCTATTTATATTTGGCAAACTTAGAGAAAATACTCTATTTTTATCTTATCTTTGTGACTCTAAAGTTTTATACCTAATTTACCTTGTATCATAACTAAGGAAAACTTTAACTACAACTATCTACTCTTTAACTCCTTCAAAGACGGCAGAAAGATGAAATGTTACCTAATAACAAGGACATCCGGCTTCCTGGACAGTCACCTGTGTTCTTCTGTAATGTTAGGGGCATCTAACTGTGACCTACAGGCCTAGTATATCTGACAGACATTTCTGAGAAATAGGGAATTTTGGAGGACTCTCCTACCTTGTCCTGGCAAAGTTTGGCAGTTACCTTTTTTGCATCCTGCTGCAGTTTGGATAGTATACTGTCAGCAATTGAGGCAAGGGCAGTTTCTTTGCCCAAAAGGCTAGCTTTTGCCATAAAGAAAGCAAACTTCATGTGGAAGTCCTTCAAGGCCCATCATCTTCTTTTGAAGTAAATCAGTACTGTCAGGAGCAGATGTGTCTTACTGTTATAAAAAGTCTTTTGTTATTAAACATATTAAATGCCATATTTTGTAAGTTTTTGAAGTGTTTGAAGACTATTTATCTAAATATATTTGTGTATGACCTTGAAAACAAACCTAACAGAACTATAAGTTTCACTATTATAGATGACTATTAATCTTTATTTCTTAATTATACATTACATTTTTAAATGAGCTACATAAACACAATACCCTAAACAAGAATAGAAACATACATATAACAAATTTGACTTTAAATTTGCATCAATAAACCAAAATCCATACCAATGTAAAATATTTTGAGATTAATAGTTGTTTGTTGGATTAAAGTATATTCAATAATCTACCCTTTTATCTCATCATTTCTATTCCTTTAGAATGAGATCTTTGAATTTAATTCCTTTGTCTCTCCTTTTTCTAACTATAACCAATAATAACTTGTAACCAACCCCCCTTAAATGATAATAAACATCTATAACCCATCTTTTGGGAATGTGGGCATTGTTCTCTAGACTACTTCTTGTTGTTTGTGGGCACTGACATCTTTAGGGGAACCTTGATAAAATGAGGATAATTGTTAAATCTTCAGTAGGCTGTGAAGCTGGATCATCTCAGCCATAGCCTTGAAGCTCTTCTGGATGCTGAAATCTGAGAAAATAATAAAAGAGGTGATCTGAGATGTTGGATCATATGGGCCATCCATTTTTATTGGTGTTTGGTCTCCTTGTTCTGAAATTATATAAACTTTTAACAGTAACATACATTTTTGTATTAATACAAGTATAGACTGTGTGTTGTACACAAGTTACCCAAATATGATTTTTTGTTTTATGTTTGGGCAGGTAAAATATATGTTATATGTCTTGTTGTTTTCTAGGTTTATTTTTACATCTGTAGCCAGAATTTCAGGAGGGGTCTTCCCCAATCAAACTTTATTTTCTTTAACCTGGAATGAATCCACAGCTTCTCATTTCCTGTGAAAATAAAAGTATAACTTCTCCCCCAAAGTAACATATCTCTTGACTTCCATTTTGAAGCTAAGATATTTTTACATTGTATAGGTTTGTTTAATCCAGCAATTTACATAATCCAATGTGATTTAGCAGCTATCATTCCTTCGATAGCAGTCAGAAAATCTGAAGACAACACAATAACATACAGAATCCAGACTCTCTGTGTACTTCCCATCTTTATGTGGCTTATTATACTTTTAATACTCTATTCCTTTTTTAAGGACTTTATTATTTTAAAACTATGTTTTTAAATCTAAGACTGCATATGCTCTTTTCCATCTCTTTCCCAAGCCTATGTATATTTTTAAACACACTGTAACCCATTTAGAAGTTTTTTTTCCATCTGAAACTGTCTTTATTGTATACCTGTCATATTTTTTCTGACCTCATGAACCTTTAGACTGCTAAGTGGTGTGGCTATGACCTCCACCTCTATTTTGGTGGCTGAGTCCCTCCAGCAGGAAGCTGCCAGGAGATGCTTTTCTGTACTGTGGCCCACATGAGAGACTGTGGAAACTTGCCACATGGCTTAGCTTATGGCTGGTGTAAGAGGCTGCAGGAACCCACCATGTGGTTTACGTCATGGTGCACTGGCTTCTCAAGCCTGAAGGAAGTGGCCAGGAGACTTGTCCCTTTTCTGCAGCCGGCAGGAGAGACATGAGACTAGGAAGCCACTCTTGGCTCCGTTTCTGTGTGTCTTGAACCCTTTTCCAAGATCTCTCAGGTTTTATGTGGATGTAGTTTCCTACTTTGGGTGCCATTTGTAGGCAGAAATTTCTGTTCCATAAGCCACTCTGTAACCACACAGAGGTTTAATATTAATTATAAATGCTCAGCCAATAGCTCAGGCTTGTTACTAGCTAATGCTTGCATTTTAAATTAACCTATATTCCTTTTCTATGCTTCGCCACATGGCTCATAGCTTGTTAACTCATTTTATTTTCTTTTTTTGGAAGAAGGGATGGGAAATTTGAGTTTATTTTTATTTGTTTTACATACCAAACACAGTTCCCCCTCCCTCCTCTCATCCCATTTCCTTCCCCTACCTCTTTTTTACCCCCACTCCCCCCCATTCACTCCTCAGAAAGGGTAAGGTCTCCCATGGGAGTCAACAAAGTATGGCATACCAAGTTGAGGCAGCACCAACCTTCTCCTCCCCCCTCCCCTGTATCAAGGCTGAGCAAGGCATCCCATCATAGGGAATAGGTTCCAAAATGCCAACTCATGCACTAGGGACAGATCTTGGTCCCACTGCTAGGGGCCACAAACAGACTAAGCTACACAACTATCACCCACATGTAGAGGTATTAGGTTAGTCCCATGCATGCTCCCTAGCTGTTAGTCTAGAGCCTATGAGCTCCCATGACCCAGGTCAGTTGTCTCTGTGGGTTTCCCCATCATGATCTTGACCCTTCTTGCTCATATTATCCCTCCTCCCTCTCTTCAACTTGACTCCTGGAGCTCAGCCCAGTAATTGGCTGTAGATCTCTTCATTCTCAGTTACTAGATGAAGGCTCTATGATGATAATTAGGGTAGTCACCAATCTGATCACAGGAGAAGGCCAGTTCAGGCACCCTCTCCACTATTGCTAGGAGTCTTAGCTGAGGTCATCCTTGTGGATTCCTGGGATTTTCCCTGGCACTAGGTTTCTCTCTAACCCCAGAATGCCCCTCTCTATAAAGATATCTTTCATTGCTCTCTCTCTCTCCATCCCTTCTCCAACTTAGACATCCCAATCCATTATGTTCGCATCTCCCATGCCCTCCCCTCTACCCCGCACTCCCAGTTTATCCAGGAGATCTCATCTACTTCCCTTTCCCGGGACGATCCATACTATTACCTCATTTTCTACACATCCTGCTTCCTCTCTATCTGCTGGCCCCCATTGACTCCACCCTTCTTCCTCCCAGCATTCTCTCTGCCCTGAAAATCCTAGCTATCAGCCAATCAACTTTTTATTAAACCCATTTGAGTGACAAATCATTTTTTTTTCGTTTTCCTACTCGCTTCACATACCACCCACAGATCCCCCCTCCTCCCTCCTCCCACCCCCAGACCTCTCTCCCAAGCCCCCCCCCCACCGCTGCATCCCCCACCTACCCCAAATCAAGGTCTCCCATGGGGAGTCAGCAGAGCCTACCACACTGAACCTAGGCAGGTTCAAGCCCCTTCCCACTGACCAAGGCTGTGCAAGGCATTGAGTGACAAATCTTTACAGTGTACAAAAAAATTATTCCACAGCACGGTCCCCATCTGGAAGATAATCTATCCTATGTTATAACACACTCAAATATACACAATCAGTTGTGTTCCCCTAAGAAACTCATGTCCACCATCCAAGTCTCTTTTGGAATCAAAGAACTTCTGTGAGATTCTGAGATGTTTTGCCAGGTTAACATTGAAAGAGTTCTCAATTGCCTTCCTCAAATGGTGACTTTATCATTCTCTGTTGTGTCCATGGTGACTTTATTGTGATTCTTTTGTGTCTGTCTACTTAGGCTTCTACATAGCTGCTGAACTTTGGTGTTCAAACCCCTGTGAGTTCATTCATAGCACATGTTCAAGCTCTTGGCTGCTATATAATTTTGCTGTGAACAAGAGTCTCCAAAGAATTTTAGTAGCTCTTTCTCTGCACCTCTGTGCTTCTCTTGGAGGAACCGTGACTGCACTGTTAGCCTTCACATGAAACTCATGATAATTTATTGCTTTTTAAATTAAAAGGATTTCTTCACAGGTCTTACTTCCTCTCTTGATCATAAGTCATTGTCCTTTAAAACCAGAACCTTAAAGTTGGCGAGATGGATCAGCAGGTAATGGCTTCTGCCTCCAAGTCTGGTGACCTGACTTTGACACCCAGGGCCCACATGGGAATAATACAACTGACCCTTGCAGGTTGTCCCCTGACTTCCACAGGAGTGCCACGGCATGCTCAAACCACCACCACCACCACACACACACACACACACACACACACACACACACACACACACACACACACAATGAGTAAATTAAAATGTTTTTAAAAATTTAAAATTAGAGCCTTATACTTTTTTAATTTATATATTTTTATTTTATATGCACTGTGTCTTTGCTTTTATGTACTTCTGTGCAAGGATATCAGATCCCCTGGAACTGGAGTCATGGACAGTTGTGAGCTGTCATGTGGGTGTTGGGAATTGAACCCAGGTCCTCTGGAAGAGCAGTCAGTGCTCTTAACCACTGAGCCATCTCTCCAGCTCCATAATTTTCTAGTCAGTACATAATACTTTTGGAAAGCCATCAGCATGACACTCCCATATCACATCTGTTAACAAGGCCACATCTGAATGTACTACCTTGGAGGAAAAAAATGTGTGTGTGTGTGTGTGTGTGTGTGTGTGTGTGTGTGTGTGTGTGTGTGTTTTCTTTAGTCATCATAGCTCCTAAACAGTGCTGGGCATATAATATGTATTTTGACTCTTCAGTATCATGTAGCAATTATACATGAACCATCTCATATTAATTCATAGACATGAAATAGACATTGGAAGGTAATACACACATACAAATTATATAGTATCATATACAGGGGTATGTATGTATGTGTGTATGTATGTATGTATGTATGTATGCATGTGTCATCTCAAAGTCACAGACAGGCCACTGAGTTCTGTTGACATTCTTGAGACTCGTTTCAATATTTACCATGACCTCAAGGTTTGCTGAATTGATGTTAATTGATAATTAAGATTGTTTATCTATTTGTTGCCATCTCGAAGAAGGCTGTTTCCTGACACTGAGGGAGATCTGTTATGTGTGACATTTGACAAGGTCGGAACAGTAGGCACAGGATGTTCTTATTACTGCATCTACAGTGTGGTCGATGGTATTCAAACAAGTGGTGCAGAACTAGTCTCTGACCCTCAGGTCTGTGTTAAATAGCAGAAGGGTTTTCAAGGGTCGCAACAGAAGATAGTGGCATGTCTACGGTTCTGAGTGAATTAGATCGTTGTGTGTATTAGCTGTCCAAGTCCATTCCATGCCTATGACTCAATATTAGACTGTTCATGTCTAAACACTATAGCACTCTGAAGAGTTAAAACACATATGGAGAAGATCTATTAACAAAATTCAGGCACAAGACTAATAAGCCTTAATAAATATTTTAAAAATAAAATACAGTCCATCTGGGAGAAGCATAAGTTTTAATTCTATTCGTCAGGGCGAGCCACTCACTGACTCAGAGTTCTACCTTTTTCTACCAACTTTGAAAAATCAGTCACTCTGTGTGGTGACTTGAATATCACAACTAAAGGTCTCATGTTTGATTTGCATAATTTGTGAATACTGTCCATACATATTAGAATATCCCTCAATGTTGGAAATTATATAATGGCAAAAGAAAACACCAAATATGGGGCTGGAGAGATGGCTCAGCAGTCAAGAGCATTGGCTGCTCTTCCAGAGGACCCAGGTTCAATTCCCAGCACCCACATGGCAGCTCGTAACTGTCTGTAACTCCAGTTCCAGGGGATCTGGCACCTTCATGCAGACACACATGCAGGCAAAGCACCAATGCACATAAAATGAAAATAAATAAATAAAAAAAAAATACCAAATATTTGTGTCATATGTATACATTTTTTAAAGGATCTTAGAGGATGTTATTTAAAATAAAGGAGGCACAGCTTTTGACCAAGTAATGTTTTCCTTAACATTTGAAATAAACGCCCATCCTTTTCGTAGAACTTTTATAATTGGGAGGAGGGTGGTCTAGAAAATTTAGCCCCTTTCAAACTTCCAATTCCAAGACAGAAACAATAGCTTCTTCTCTTCCTCCCTCCCTCTCTGCCTCCCATCTCTCTCTCTCTCTCTCTCTCTCTCTCTCTCTCTCTCTCTCTCTCTCTCTCTCTCTCTCTCTTCGTCTCACATATGCATGTGTGTGCATGGAGACCAGAGATCAACACTGGGTATCTTCCTCTATTGTTGTCCGTCTTATTATTTGATTCAGGGTCTCTCAGTGAACCTGGAGTTCATCAGTTTACTAGACAGCCTAGCCACCAAGCCCTGGGGATCTTCCTGCCTCTGCCTCTCAGTGCTGGGATCACAGTTATGCACAGCCATACCTAGATTTTTATGTGGATGCTGGGGATCTGAACCATACAAGCACTGTACTCACTGAGTCATTTTCCTTCCTTTCTTATTCCCCCTAGGGTGAGGTGTGTGTGTGTGTGTGTGTGTGTGTGTGTGTGTGTGTGTGTGTGTGTGTGTCTGCACGTGCGCGTTCGTGTGCATGTGTTGGGAACCAACCTAGGGCCTTGTGCATGCTAGGCAAGTTATCGGCACTCTAATGTACCACCACCCTTACTTTTCTCCTAGACATGTATTTGGTTAATGAAGTTTTACATCAAGAAGAGAGGTAGGGTTGAGTGAGATAGGTAAGTTCTTCATATGTAAACTTTTAAATAGTGGAAATGTTTTTCCTTGAACTTTCAATCACAAAACTTCCAGAATAGCACTCTTGAAAATTTTACTAGAGCTGTTTGATACTATTGCCTGTCAGGAGCACTCACTACCAGAACATCACTGTGGAGAGGAACAGAGAGAGAAAAGGTGGAGGTGGGGGCAATTTCTCTGAGCAACTGGGGCCCTGATGAGTGGGTTCCTAGCAGAGAAAGGAACAGATGGCAGTCCCAGGCAGGACACTGCTGAGATTCAGCTCAGCTTTGTAAGAGGTTGCCTGATGCTCCTCTCCACTCGGCCTGAAAGAAGAATGCGTTCCAGACTCTGCCTGCAGAAGTTCCAGGAGCGGAGACTGCAGCAAAGGACTTGTTTACAAATCTTTTGAAGATACTTAGAGTTTGCAGCGAGCCTCATTGTGATTTGCCTCGGAGGGACTTAAGGATGCGGTACTGAACTCCTGAGTGGATTCTTCATCTGTAACTGCCTTTCTCTTTGAGCGGAGGAAATACATCACAGAGCCTTAGTGCGAGCTGCAATAGCTGAAAAGTCAATAGCCCGGGGCATCCTGCTCCAAACCTGGTTTTCGGCTGGAGGACAGGGAGGGACGTTTTAGACAGCAGTGAGTCACGCCGTGCTTTCCGCAGTTCTGCTACAATGTTGGGGCGAGTGGCTGGTTCCGCACACTGCCTGCATCTGGATAAAATTAGAACTTTTAGCTTCTCCCCAAGAGGGACTTATTAATAGCCAAGGACTGGAGTACTGTGTGCAGAGGATAGCGCCTGAGGAAGTCAACGATGTCAGTGAAGGTTTAACAGAACTCGGTGTTTGTCTTTCTCTACCCTTGGGGAAACAGATGTATTGATCTGATTTTTTGAGAAGAGCAGCCTATGATGGCTTCACGGGGCTGGGATGTCACAGACAACGAGTGTCTTTTATGATAGTCGGGGCATATCGGGCCAGAAACTGCCGACCTCTGAGGCAAAGGGCAGGCAAGCACACAAAAACCTAGTGATGTCAAAGTGTATTTTGTTTTTGTTCTGTTAGCCTCTGAGGTAAGCTTGCTGACTTTGGATATCTCTTATTCACAATCATCACATCCCAAACTTAAGAAGTCACCAATGAAGGGTATTTTAAAGAGTGACCAGCTTTTCTTCCCCAGTCTTATCCCTAAGCCTTCAGAATTGTAAAAGAATCCAAAATTGGGAATACTTTGTGTAGCTATGAAAACAAAGTATGAAATATGCAAATTATTAATGGTAGCAAGATAAAAATGACAAGGTAAGGCACAATGTAAGGCATACTATATTTATATGTATATAAACTATACCTCTTCCTAGTGGGTTTTTTTTTTCTTGGCTGAACCTACATATATGGAAACATACTAAAGTGAATATAAATCCAGAAATGAATTTTGTGGCTCATATAACCGAAAATTCCAGGGATGTGCCTTCAGGCTACCGAAGGCATCTAGCTACCGAAACAGTGTCATCAAGAATACCTTTTGTCTCTTTCTTACTCAGTTTGATTTCCTCTTCTGATGTCTCTCAGCGATTACAGTTTTACATTCTTGATAACCTCAAAAGATAACAAATCGTTCCTTCCCAGTATCAAAGCCAAGGTCCTGGAATTAAACCTCATTAGCCTGGCTTGGGTCTGGGGTTCATCTCTCAACCAATGATTGTAGTCATGGTGATGCAACTTGTCAACCAAGGTCTGGTCCAGGCTGTGTACTCTCCCTAGGGCTAAATGAACTGAGGATGGATAAAGGTCTGGCTCCCTGAGGGAAATCAGGGTTCAGTCATCACAAGAGGAAAGAATTAGTGCTGAGCAGAAAACAAAAACAAAAACAAAATCAAAACAGGTTTATACTTCATTTGGTAAATATGTTGTGTTTTGGTTTGGTGAGGATGATTGACTCCAGGCCTGAGCCCCTGCTAAGCACACTGAGACACCCTCAGTCCTATGTGAAGTTGGCTTCAGAGCAAGAGACTTCCTCCTCCTCCTCCTCCTCCTTCTTCTTCTTTAAAGCAACTCTTATACTCAAATACAACAACCGCCTTAGAAAGCCACATGCTTATTCAAATCATTTCTTTTTTCCATAGTGGGAATTGAACCCAGGACCTCATGTATACTACATGGTACTCTACCACTGAACTGCAATTCTTGCCCTTTGAAAACATTTAAATTTTGTAACAAAGTCACACTAAGTTGTTCAGGCTGACCTTGAACTCACTCTGTAACTCAGGTAGGACTTGAACATATGATACTCCTGCCTCAGCCTCCTAAGTAGCTGAGACTATAAATCTGCACCACTAAGTCTAGCTTCAAATCACATTGTCTGGAACTCAACATGGTTTAGGAATTCTAGATTTTTATTTTTTAAGTTGCCTCCCAGGCCAATTAAAAACCCATAAAATCTGTCTCATTAGTTTACCTTCAGGTGATGTTTTTACTTAAAATATCTTTCCCTTCTACACAGAGTAGGATCCTTTCTTGGCTATTTGAGGGTGAATATGTAAAACAGTGCAAATGCAAATTCCAAAATGAAACTTCAAGATGTGATCTAGATAGGAGAATTCTTGGATTTTTTTTTTGTAGAACCTTCTCAGCATTTTCTTGAGAGGATCAATAGTCCTGGTCCTGGCTTGTAAAGTTTGGCTTCACCCTGTGGCTGGACTGTAAGTGCAGAGGGAGTCAGGACTTGTATAGTCTTGTTTCTTGCAATGCCTTTGGAAGATGGGATGGTTAAATACCCAGGAGCAACCTATCTACCAGCATCAGCATCAAAAGTGCTGTCTCCCCCATCCTCAACAATGCCAAAATCTGAGAAGGGTGGTCCTGAGCAGATGGTTTGACAGACTAAAGCATTAGTTGGCTGAGCCCCTATATATGCTAATTAATTCTTCAGTTTACTAGGGTTTTAAATGATTGTTTAAAACAAGACATCCCTTAAAACACATGCTAGGTAAGTCTCCATACATCATTGATTATTGAGATGATTGTTTCAAACAGCTGTGGATTGTCATTGAAGAACAAAATTGCTAGCTGCTCAGTTAGTTTAAACTGTTTTTTCAATTTGTAATTATCTATAGTTTTAATATTCATAGTCTTCTGGAATTGTGTTTTCCAGGATTTTAGTTAAAACAGTGGACAGAATGCTCTAATACATTCAATTTTACAATTCAAACATATAATATAGTTGACATCTATTGCTGGAAAAGCAGAATTTGACTTGAAAGGACCAGGCATTTAGAACTGAACGTTGTAGTTCTGACGCCACTGCTGTTTAATCTTGTGACTTGACTTCTGTCTGCTCTTTCCTCCTGGGCGCCCATGAGTGCTGATACTGACCTATCTCAGGCAGAGCAGTGAGAACTAACCTCATATTACAGAGGAACCAGAGCATGTGTAATATTTTCACCACACAAAACTTGACCTAAAAAACCCCAAGCTTTAAGCTTCTTATGCTGAATTTGGAGTTTTGAATGTTGTAGTTTTACAACACAGTCCTAACATTGAAACTAACTACATACCAGTATGATACATGAAATTTTTTATTTAAAGCAACCAAGGGAATTTCAAGAGCATCTGTGTGATGCAGCAAGTGATTGCTATTTGAATAGCTGTCATTTCCTTCCACTAGTGTGACCACTTGAGAGACAGAGCAGCTCAGACATGTTGCTAGACTGTTGTCATTTGGAAAGGGGGCATTATAACCCAAAGACTTGAGGTTGAAAATAATTCCCAGCCAGGTGGGGTTTGGCACACGCCTTTAATCCCAGCACTTGAGAGGCAGAGACAGGCGAATCTCTGAGTTCTAGGCCAGTCTGGTCTATAAAGTGAGTTCCAGGACAGCCAAGGCTACGATGAGAAACCCTATCTCAATAAATAAATACATAAATAAATAAATAAATAAATAAATAAATAAATAAATAGGAAGGAAGGAGGGAGGGAAGGAAGGAAGGAAGGAAGGAAGGAAGGAAGGAAGGAAGGAAGGAAGGAAGGAAGGAAAAGAAAAGAAGAGAAAAAAGAATTCTGGGCACAATTGACTAAGAAATATAAGAAATAGAGGGTGTGATAGGAGGGTGTTGGAATGGAGAGATCAACATTGGGCAAGGGTACAAAGTTTCAATTGGACAAGAAAATAAATTCAGGAGACTATTGTCCACTGTGGTGACTCTAGTAAAAAATGGCTAGGGCTGAAATTTAATATCCTCATCACAAGAAAAAATTAAAATATATCAGAATATGTCTACATTACTTAGTGTATTAGCTTAATCAGTCTACATTGTATATACTGTAGAGTTTTGAAAGAAAACGGCCCCCATACAGAGTAGCACTATTAGGAGGTGTGGCTTTGTTGGAGGAAGTGTGTCACTGTGGGGCAGTCTTTGAGGTCTCCTATGCTCAAGCTATGCCCAGTGTGGATACAGACTCCTGCTGCTGCCTGTAGATCAACATGTAGAACTCTCAGCTTCTTCTCCAGCACCATGTCTGCCTGCACGCTGCCATGCTTCCTGCCATGATGATAACGGACTGAACCTCTGAACTGTAAGATAGCCTCAAATAAATGTTTTCCTTTATAAGAGCTGCTGTGGTCACAGCACTAGAAGCCCTAACTAAGACACATACATATAAAAATATTATATCACGTACTGTGAATGTATGTTATTTTTATTAGCAAACAAATTATATTAAGAGTTTAAATATAGTAGTCGATGTAAGAGAAGTCATGACCTCCTCCTCTTCTTACTCATCATCATGGACACTTTTCTTTATAATTCTTGAAAAGCAAGGCACCAAGCTGACCACTGTTCTCCTCTCCCACCTTCCTGTCTGCCACGTGGACACTAAGATCTGCAACACTTTTTCTTCTATAATCCCACCAAGCTCTATCTTACCTTCATGGTTTCACACACAGTTTCCTTTGATGTTAACATTTCCCCATCCTTCCTCCCATCCAAACTCTTTCCCATAGTACCCTGCTCATCATGTAGGTCCCAAGTGACCCTCACTAGATCACAAAGGACTTTCTCAACTGCGCTCCAAGATTGAAATAGTCGATCCTCCAAGAAGGATCCTTAAGCAGGAAGGCAAATAACTCAAAATAGCTTCAGAAGGTCCATGAAACTGACCAGACACACTCAGCTCCTCCCTGCCAGAATAAGCAAGGAAAGTTGAGAGTCCATCTTAGATGAAGTGAAGCTGAGCTGCAAAGAAGACTTTGCGGGAGAGTGTCTGCAAAGACTGAGCCCAGACCAGCTGTCCGGGAGAAGCAGAGAGAGCTGAACTGCTCAGAAGAGATTTAGACCAACTCAGGCACCTTGAAAGGACAATCTCCAACCTGTTGAGCTGCCTGCAGGCTGTGCAGTGGGCTCCAAGCTCTCACCTTTGTGAACTGTCACCCCTGCTGGGGTGGGCTTTGGTGATACAGCTGTCTTTGAGTCATTTCTGCTCCTCTAAGTAATTCATCACCCATATCCCTTTAGGTAATCCCAATAGAACTCATTAGTTTACCAAATTGGACTTTGGTGGTATCCATACTTAGGTCTGTCGTGGGTTCCCTATCTGCAGTGAGTAGACCTGTGTGTTGCATCTCCCCAGGAAATGTTTTATCACACAGCATTGAATCAAAATGGAAATTAAAAAATGCTAGGAATTAACAAGAAACCCCTGCCTTTTTTTCTGTGTGAAGATAGACTAGATACAGGTGGAAAGACTTAAGGCATGCCTGGTCATTGTTTTCATAGAACTTTGTAGAAGGAACCGTCAGGGAGACAAGAAGTGCATTGCCGAGAGAAGAGCATGTAAGTTGAGATATGACAAGTACTAGGTTTACCAGAGGGACAGGAAGAGAAGCAAGAGGCATGGGTACCCAGCTAGACCAGAGTTATGCAGGCCATTATGAAGACAGAAGTTGAGGCTCAGAGCAATAAGAAAGGCTAGAGATCATGCCTCGTTCAGGACTTGAGGCTTTTGCCCAGAAGCCTTAAAGAATCATGAGGCAGGAATGCCCCAGGTTTGAATTTTTGAAGAATCATTTGCAACCATGTAGGAGGTAGATTGGAGAAAGTGGGCAGTTTTCGATAGAGTTTTGAGCAATCAAGACTCTATGATGCAGGGTAGATGACTGACAGGATTGACGGAGAACATGGAGAGGATAAGGAACAACATTAACCACAACACAGCAAATGAGAACAAAGTTGTCCACCTTTTTTTTCAAGATGGGGTTTCTCTGTGTAGCCTTGGCTGTCCTGAAACTTGCTCTGTAGACCAGGCTGGCCCTAAAATCACAGATATCAGCCAAGTGGCTCATGGATTTTACCTCTCTTTCTGCATGTCTTGCACCCTCTCTATCTGGTTGGCAACCCTGCCTTTTTTCTTCTCAGAGTCCCAGAAGTCCTGCCTAACCTCTTCCTGCCTAGTTATTGGACATTCAGCTCTTTATTAAACCAATCACAGTGACACATTAAAGGCATATTTGGAAACATTTCTCCCTTCTGTCTAAATAAAAAGGAAAGGTTTTAACTCTATCAATGTAAAATCATACACAATAAGAATAATTATCAAGTAAGAAACACATTCACAAGGTCCAGTCCATTAGTATTTGGCAAATTCAGAGGAAATACTCTATTATCTCTTATCTTTGTAAGTCCAAAGTTTTGTACCTAGTTTACTTTCTATCATAACTAAGGAAATCTGCAACTATAACTATCTAACCTTCAACCCCATCAGAGACCTGGGAAGGATATAATATTACTTGAGTAAACAGGAAGTGCAGAGCAAGTAACTTCCAAAGCTAAGAAACAACAGAGACATCTTGCTGCCTGGACAGTCACCCCAAGTTCCTCTATAATGTTGGAGCATCTATGGGAGACCCGCTCCCACATATATGTCCAGGCAACTCTTGAGGAGGGAGAAGTTAGAAATATTTAGATAGAAAGAGATACCTAGATGATGAGAGGAAAAACAGAAACACAGGATAGCCTCGGGAGGGCATGGATCCTTATCCACAAGCCCAGAACTTTATTCAAAAGAGCTTTTTATAACAATGCCAAGGCATGAGACAAAAGACCTCCCCCTTGCTAGATATAACCAAGTGTAGACCCTTCCTGGACTGTTTTTTTTTTTTTTTTTTTTTGCTTTATTTCCCCTATGGTGTGTTATCATAGTTTTATTCATTATTTTGTTACATATGGAGCTAGCTCTCCACAGACCCCTGGGCTGCTATTTTGCAAATCATGATCCATTATCACTTTAGTTGGTCACATGAGTCTTTTTTCAAAAATTACATCAACTAGGAAAGGAAACATTTCAGTATAACACATACGGAAAGAACAGTTTAGTTCATCAGTTGAATGACTACATATTTATGTGTGCTCTGTGAGTCCAGCGTCAGGATATATCTATTTCTCACTGTAGGCTATAATTTTAAAAGCTTTTGAGAAATACTTCGTCACCTCTGAGTTGATATATGCTAACTTAGGTCCCTCCTTGGATCCTGTCACACTGTGAAGTTGGTTTTTCATCTTGGCAATCACAAAATTTAGCACAGTGCCTTGCAGGGGGTAGACATTCGACAAATGGTCAGCACGAAGAGTGGATGGATGAGCGAGCATTAGGGTGGTGTGGGTTAATTCTCCCTGAACTCATCTGCATTTGCTGGTGCTCAAGATAGGCTGCGAGACAGGGAGAAAATAAGGACAAGAAATCAACTCAGTCCCTCCAGGAGCTTTAAAAAAGGAAACCTGATTTAGACAGAAACAATTATTACGCTTTTCAGCCACTCTACTGGGCAGAGGTAGCCTGCACGCTAAATGGAAAGGCTATGTATAGCACATTTATAAAGTTTGAAATGTTATCATATAGTCACAATCTTGTTCATTCCATTTATAGGAAATAAGTCTCTTTGTCTCTCTGTGTGTGTGTCTTTCTGTGTCTCTCTCTCTCATTCCCTCTCTCTGTCTCTCTCTTTCCCTCTCCCCTTTCTCTCTCTCTCTCTCTCTCTCTCTCTCTCTCTCTCTCTCTCTCTGTGTGTATGTGTGTGTGTGTCTCTCTGTGTCTCTCTCTCTCTCTTAAACTTCTTTCTTCTGTTAAGAAACCATTTATTCTGATCTTGAGCTTCCACATAACAAGGTTCAGTCTAGTAAGAATCTGGTAATAGCCAGGGAACACAAAGACAAATTATAATGCAGATCTTTTTCCTGTTTTGAGGTGAGAAAAGCTGCAGAACTTGTATTTCCCAGACACTTAGGTCATGAGACTTAATCCAGCAGCACCTTCCCTGCGGGAGCTGCTCTCTCTGGAATGAGCTAAGTTTAGTCAGGTTCTCGAGAGGTGGAACTCGAACAGAGAGTCTCAGCTAATAGAAATAGCAAACAGCAGATGAATCCCACAGCCCTGACAAAGAGCACCTGGGTTCTCTGAACAGAAATGGAGCATGCCACCTCCTTGCACCTGGAGAAATGTCAAGCGCTTGTTATATTAAAAAAAAAAGTGTGCAGTTTTATCAATAGATTTTTTTTCCTGTTAAAACAAAATCACTGGATGATGATGAGTGACCAGAATTCATTGAAGAAAGCATCAAATTATCGTTTCATCAAAACTTTACATGACAGTTCGAGGCCCTGAGAGGACAGAATTATCAATCACCATACAAATAGTTGCTCATATATTCCAACTAGAGAGTAGTGTTTTGAGCTAAAAGGCCTATAAACAGTTTTGTTTAAATACAGGTAGGTGATCATGGTGTCTTCAGGGCAAAAGGTGTCTAAACAACCCTCAATGCATAAATCAATATAGCAACTGGCACCAGAAGGCTGAGGGATGTTTTTCCATTTTGCAAGAAAATGACGACTCTAAGGACAATATTTTTAGTTTTCCAATAAGCTAAATGATTGTATTTTCAGGGTTGCTTATGATGAGGTAGTGTGGTATCTCACCATTTATCTTTCTGTTTCTTGTCCTTCTGGGGGTCGAATCAAAGGCCTCACACTTGTTGAGTGGGTGGCACAGCAGTGAGTTCCGGCAACCCTCCAGCCAGACACATTTTGTTGGTGTTGTAATAATGCTCTTCCTTTGAAAAGGTATATCAAATTATGACAGTTCACGCAGTGTTTGGGGGGGTTTGTTTGTGTTTGTTTTTTAGCTTTGGGGAACGGGTTGGCAGTCCTTAACTGGAGATAACTGGCCTGGCACTTGAAACATTTACTCCAACCCATGATGAATTCAGTCCTGCAGGAAATGTTCTTTCCCTTGGAGAGCGTGCATCGGAGCACACTCTGAATGCTCCCAGTGTGTCTCAGAATGTCCTAGCGCTACCTCTCTGTGAGGATGTGTCTCTCAATAAGTCCCTCCCAATGGTCCTGTTATGGACTTTGTGCCTGGGATGTGGCCATTAATTAAAAAATATGAAGAACTGTTTTATTTTTTCCAGATCCTAGATTATTTAAACGATCCTCTTTACAGTATATGCATTATAAAAATTATTGTTAAAAATGAAAAGACCTTTGTTGAACCAAGTTACTTCCTGCCCCTACAAATGTTTTTTCTTTCAGTTCTGAATACAATACTTCATCTGGTGAAATGAAATCCCCATAGGAGGTGGCTGAGGCACATTTTGAATGTATTTTAATTGTATTAACTTGTACTTGGGAGAATAGGTTGACTACCATTTCAAGTGGCTAGCTTCTCAATTGTGTCACTGTTTCATAACCTCAGTATTAAATTATCATCAAGATTCCTAATCTCTGGCACCGTAGAGTCTTTATGCCTGGCTCCCTTCATGACCTCACTTAATCCTTATGGTTATAATGCAATATAGCCAGGTTGGGTTCTTTTTTTTCTTCCTTCACTTAAGACATAGCAAACTAGAACTGAGAAATAGCAAATGATTTGCTGCTATTCCAGCAACTTGTAAGTATCAGGGCCAGGACTCCTTCCTAGGACTCCTAATTCCAAGTTCATAGCCTTTCCACCAAGCAGGAAACTGTTTATCTAAGTCCAGGATCAATTCTCTTCATCTTCAAGTTCCCTAACACCCCATGTTAACAGTAAAGAGATGGATAGTACATCAAAGTATGCATGATCAATGGTGACTCTCTGGTAAATGGACTTTTAGGTCAATTTGTTTTATCTAAATTGCGCCAGACAAACAAGAGCAGCCTCCGACTGTTCAGAAGGCTACATCAGCAAATGCTGTTGACAGACTGCCGTGACAAAGTTAGCACACAAAACTTAAACTAAAAAGTCATGATACCTCTGACTTGGTGTAAACCCAAAAGCATCTCAGAAAAATTCTGTCTATATATCTATATGTATGCAGATCTGTCCGTATTCATCCATATATTGGTGACATAGAATTTTTTCCCAACTCGGCTTATGATTTTAAGTGACCAACTCAAAATAAGCTTCCCTTTCATATCTTTTTTTTCCCTTTCACAAGAAAGCTCGGTTCAGAATACTCAGAGCCATTAGTATTCTGTAAGCAGCAAACATCTTCAGCTGCTATGGTATCATCCAAACAGCCGGAGCCAGGGTCCATATGACAGGAGCTGGTTCTTTTTATTTATTTATTCTAAATGCATGTGGTATTTGCAACTCAGTGGCCTGGGATCATCATTAAAAGGGCACAATGACAATTTCTGCCAAGGAAAATGGTCATTTGCTTAGCTCAAACTAAAAGCTGCTAGGCATACTGCTATGAAATAGAGGATTCGTTTATACTTTCACATGCTGGTTCTAGCAAGTCGGCTGCGTTCAACAGTTTCTCAAGGACAAGAGTGAATTCGTGCTGGCTTTCTATCAAGAAGCTAACTCCAAATAGACAAGAGAAACAAAAGCAAGAGCAAGACCGATAGATAAAAGAGCCCTTGTTAGTGGACGAGAGCCGTTGCTACAAATAGGACAGCGGAAGGAGAGCTGGGAGGGGGGAAGCGAAGCAAGGTCAAAGAAGATGATATCAATAGAATATCTCCAAATAGCACAGAATGCAGCAAGAAGTAGCGGCAGATGTCAGTCCAGCCCAGTGTCAACCCCCGTGGAGCGCTGTAGAAAGACTTGGAAAGAAACAACATTGCTGCAGTTGGCATCACGAGGAAGAGACAGCAAACGATACCTTGCTCCCCAGGAGCTAAAGGCTCTGCCTCGCCACTAGCCACAGCCTCCTGTCCTTCTGACTGGCCCCATTCAAGCTTTCTGGGTTTGGGGTTTTTGTTTTGTTTTGTTTTTACCTTTTTATTTCAGATCTTTACTCCCCTCCTTTCCTTTTGATTTCCTCTCCTCTTCCAGACTCCAGCCTGCCAATTCTGACTTTGATCCTTACCCTATTGGCTGTTTCTTACCTCTGCCACCAGGTGCCTGCTTCCAGATGCTTACCCTGGCCTCAGCCATGTACCAGGGCCAACGATGCATCACTAGAAGAATATATTCACTGCAGTACTAAAAAAAAAAAATTCCCCATCGTGAATTTAGACATTACTGGCATAGATTGACTTTCATAACTGTGGAGGAAAGCCAAAACTGCATAAAGGAAGTCTGTTTGCAGAGTTCATATCCCTTAATTTTAGTGAATGGATGTGGGTGTGTTGAAAACTTCATCTTTTAAGAACTGCCTAAATTTCATAATTATTTCATTTTCATCCGCTCACAGATGGTTTTGCCCTGAGTGTAAAAACTGAAGAGCCGATATAAAATGATGCTACCTTTCCTCTGGCAGTTAAAATTTGAATTTCAAACCTCGCTTTTCAGAACCTTGGAGAGCATCAAGCCCAGCCCTCCATTCCCTTCGCCCTAACCAGTTCAAGTGCACGCCAATTTCTCTTAGACGATAAGTGAAATAATAAATAATAAATTGACAGGAAAGTTGTGAATTCTGCAACAGAAATGTCTTCCGCAATGGCCTACTTTCGTGATTAAGTCATGTTGTATTGTGTTGTGTTGAGTGTCTGTGAAGGTGGGTGCGGAGTCAACAAGACATGGATTCAAAGCTGGATTCTGCCGGCTCCTAACTCTCTACACCTTAGCTATTTTCATCTGTAAAATGGAGTTGCATACGACAGCTTTCTCCCTCCCTCCTTCTCTGCTTCCTTCCCTTTTTCTTTGCTTTCATTCTTTTGGATTGCATATGTGTTTCGTCTTTAAATTACCCATCCGCCCACCCAGCCAATGATCCAGGAGGCTTTCTTTTCTGTGTATATGACTTGTGTCAGGAGAAGGGCCAAGAGAAGCAGAGCACAGATGCTGCCCATAGAGGAGTCTGTTTCTCACAAGGGAGGAAGACATAGACGGCTCTATCTGCCTCAGAATATGGCTTAAAAACTTTAGATGCTGAGCCCTTACTGCACATGGGCACAAGGGGAATCTCCACAATTGTTCTCTTCTTTATTTTTCATGATGAATCCAAGTCCAGGAGCATTCTCTACCTACCTCTGCCATCTCCAGAGGGAGAAGCAGACACAGAGAGGCAAATGTCTAACTCAAGACCACACAGCTGATGAGATAAGAAAGTCAGAATTTGAACCCTGGTCTGTCTGGTCCTAAGCTATTATCCCTAATACGATGCCACTTAAATGAAGAGTGACTAATTCTTAAGGTGCATTCTCATTACATGAAATCATGACTCTAATGGTCAATCTTGATTGTCAACTTGATGGGATTTATTATTACTTAGGGGACATACCTATGGGTGTATCTGTGAGGATTATTATTATTTCAAAGAAGTTTAATTGGGGGATGGAAGTCTAGGCCTGAATATAGACACATCATCCTATGGGCTAGGCTCCCGACTGAGTGAAAAAGAGAAAGGAAGCTAAGCATCAGTATTCATCTCTCTCTGCATCTGATTATAGATGCAGACCGATCAGTGATCTCATGTTTCTGAGCCCTGTCTTCTGCCATGTTGAAATGTATCCTCTCTTGAACAGCAAGCCCTTCCTTCCTTATGTGGCTTTTGTTATATGAGAAAAGTAACTACTGATGTAATGCCCAAGGAACCTTGGGCAGCTGGCAGCTGCCCACTGATTCCAACTAGGTCACTTCCTCTGGCTGGCGATAGTTCCAGTAAGTAGATCAGAGGGTTTGGGGCTCTTTAAATTTGCTCTCTTGCTGGGGTAACAGGACCCTAAGAGTGAGACTATACTTTGGGAGGGAAAGTGGCCCAGCCTCAGCCTTGAAGCTTTGTGCTCTTGAGTATGGCTCTATTCATACCCTACCCTGGGCTTTTCCTTAAAAGTTACTTGTCTGCCCACGTCCATGGCATTGCCACCCAGTGGTAATGTGTTCCTTTGGTTTCTATGTCTCCATAGTCTCTTCCCAGAGACAGCTATCTCGCCCACTCATGGTGGCTCAGTCCTTTAATTCCAGCCCTTGGGAGAAAAGGTAAGTGGAGACCAGCCTGGTCTACATAAGGAGTTCAAAAAAAACTAATAAACAAACAAACAATACTGAAAACCAAAACACATGTACTAACTGGAAATGTACTTGGTGGGAGGTGTAATGCTAAATGTATGAGATGGGTGCGGCATGAACAGCGTGGGCTTTTTGTTCCTAAAGGGAAATTTCTCACCACAGGAATCTTGAGCACACTTCCCATTACTAGGAAGCTAAAGGGCTGCTGGACAGCCCATTTCTTAGTCCTCTTTGATGCAGGGGACCCTGGCACATGAGCGAGATTCCCTAGCCCTGGACTTCTGATGAGGCTCTGGTGATTCAAAAGAGCGGGCAAGAGACTGCCTGCCGCCTCAGCTACAGCAGCCAAGAGCAATTGCCCCTGCTTCCAAGAGCGTTAGTGATGGCAGCAGTACCCAGAGCCCGGTGCTGGTTCTGATGGAGCTGCTGTGACTTTTTCGTCTGACGTGGCCACTGTGGGATCTACAGAAGAGCTCAATGGCGTGATGTTGGCTGTGGTTCTATGTGTGTAACCTCCTTTTACAAGTGTTCATTTTCTCCTGGCTATTTCTAGTAATGTGTGTGTGTGTGTGTGTGTGTGTGTGTGTGTGTGTGTGTGTGTGTGTTTGAGTGTAGGTCCCTTCTACAGGTGCACTCCTAGAGAAGCCACAGAACAAGGTTGAGTGCTTTCTTCTATCTATCTGTACCTTATAGTTTAAGATGGGGTCTCTCAGTGAGCCTGGAGCTCACCCTTTTGGCTAGACTGGCTGGCTAGCAAGCCCCTGGGATCTGCCTATGTCAGTCACCACCTCTGCAGTCCTGGTGTTATAGGTATGCACGACCCTGCATGGTTTTTACATGAGAGATGGGGGATCCAAATTTAGGTCCTCACACCTACATAGCAATCGCTTTACCCACGAAGCCATTTCCTCAGTCCTCTCCTATGTTCTGTTGCCCTCCCAGAAAGCCTATTATTTTTCTAATATTTTTGTTTTGTTTTGTTTTTGCTGAAAATAACTAGTCATCTCCCCGCCCCCATATCTGTTTTGTTTATTTATTTTGAGATAAGGTCACATGCTCAGGCTGTCCTTGAACTCACTAGGTAGCTGAAGATGGCCTTGACCTTCTTGATCTGTTTGTCTCTACCTCCGAGAAGTGCTGGGATCACAGGCTTGTGCCACCACACTGGGTTTATCAAGTGCTGGGGATCAACCGCAGGCTCTCACACATGGTGGGCAAGCACCCTACCAACTGAGTTTTTCATTGAGTTCATACTAAGTGCCAACTTGCTTGTTGGTACATAAAGATGATTTGTCCTCTAAGAAGCCAGCTCCTTTCTCTGCTTTTACCATGTGCTGCCAGAAAATTAAGGGGATAAATAATGCTGAGGTATAGTAGTAAAGTACTTGCCTAATATGTACAACTACATGGGTTCAATCCCTAGCACCCTAAGAAAATGGTGTGGAGGGGTGCTAAGAAGTCCATAACTGCATAGTCACGCTCCAACTCATGAAGAATTGGTTGCAGTTTATAAACTTGGTGTTCTATTTTTTTTTTAACTAAGAATTGTGACTGCCTCTCCAGAGAGCCAGAGATCCATATTTGGTAACTATAGGCATTTAGCTTACTCTCTGAAAGCCTCATGTTGTTCATCTATGTCGTGGGTATGAAAGCAGGTGGAAAACGTAAATGAAGTGTTTCTCAGATCATCACTGGGTCATAGGAAGTGACAGTATTGTTAGTGTGTGTCAGTCTCAAGAGATATTTTTTTATAAGAACCGGAAGAGCCAGGGAGGTAGAATTAATATCCTAGACTTTTGTCTGAAACCAGCATCAATGTAAATTCAAAAAGAAGATCCCAAGCAGGTGCAATCAGAGACAGGTGAATATCTGTGAGTTAGAGGCCAGCCTGGTCAACATAGTGAGTTCCAGGACAGTCGGGGCTACATAGAGACCCTGTCTCAAAGCAGGAGGAGGATGAAGAAGAGGAGGATAAGAAGGAGGAGGAGGAGGGAGGGGAGGATTCCATATAGCCTTGCTTTATGGTTTGACACAGTCGATTTCCCCTTTTCCCCAGATTACTTCATCCCACAGTTCTGTGTGGTAGTTGTAAATTGCATATGACTAATAATTCTGCAATAACATTTTGGAAACCCTTTAAGATGTCTTAACTCCAGGCAAAAACAAAGCAAATAAATAGATCAAAAACAAAACCCTCAAGTATCTATTCACTGAGAAACATTTGGAAGGATAACGTTCTTATTGGGTGCCCAATAGTCTTCTCTCAAACGAATCTTTCTTATAGCCAGCCTCCAGACCCACAGGGCGTGAGCAGTAAAAGCTCCACAATAGGCTAACAACTACAGAATGTGAGGGTTGAGACAGCCACAGGGACAGGTTACTTGGGATGAAGTTTAATTAAGAAAAATGGATTTAAGAGCTTTGGTCAACGAGAAGCACCCTTCTAAAGTGAATGGCTAAATGGAGTTCTTTTTTTTTTTTTTTTTTTTTTTTTTTTTTTTTTTTTACAGATTCTATTATAAAGGGTGCTGCATAAGAAATCAGGTGGAAATAGTTACTTTGGGGTTGACATTTTTTTCCTTTCGATGGGGACTCCTTATACTACCCAGGCTGATCTTAAACTACTGGGCTCAGGAAATGCTCCTGGCTTCATCTGCCAAGCAACAGGGACCTCGGGTTCATGTTGCCACAGGAGGCTTCTAAGCTTCCATTTTTAGTTTTCAGTAGCAACAAATGATCTAGAAGTTCAGTGAGCAGTGTCTCGCTGAGCCACGTTTTGATGGAGTCAGGAATGAGGCAATAGCTGAGCCTTTTATTGCAAGTTATTTGAAGTTCTAATACTTGCTCATTAAAATGACGAAGGCAGACTTAGCTGCAATTAAGAAATTGTCTCTCACCCTGCCTCCCCCTCTGTCTGTCTGCCTGTCTGTCTGTCTGTCTCTGATATGGATCTTGCTTTGCAGCTAGAAAGACCTAGAACTCACGACCATTCTACCTCAGTCTTCTGAATTGCTGAACTTTCAAAGGTGTGCCACACCCAAGAGACTTTTTCAGAGGTGGGTTATTGTGTTGCTGTGACCAAATCGTTGAGAAAATAGGCAGAGGAAGAATTTCCTTTTTCTCGTGGGCTCAGATGGTCCATGGCCATTGACTCTGCTGCTTCTGGGTGGTGGTGAAGCAGAGCATGGTGTCAGAAGGGTATGGTATAATAAAGCTGTTCACTTTGCAGCAGCCAGGAAGTACAGATAAAAAAACAAGAGGCCGGGGAAAGAGCCCTAAGGATATACCCCAGTGCTCCGTTTCCTCTAGTCAGGCCCCCTCCAGAAGTTTCCAGCACCTTCCCAAATAGCTCCTCCAGCTGGTGACCACATCCTTAGTACATGTCAATACTGTGGTCCAAAGTACCACTTTTCTGGTCCCCTTAATATTTATGTCATTGAATACTCTCAGAATTGCATGAAATGCTGTTATCCCTTTATTTTCTGCACCTAAGAAATGTTTGCATTCAATGCCATCCCTTCTGTGTTACCTTTGATCTTCTTATTCTTTTTTATCACAGAGTTTCCCGTCCCTGTTTTATGCCTCAACTCCAAAGCTCATTTGTTCCTTTATTCCTCTTCTTTGACATGATTTTTTTCCAAGTGTGATTTGAAAATACCCTCTTCCTTCAGATGAATTAGTGTTCTCAAACACAAAAACCTTCCTTGGGGTGGTGATTTGTCAAAATAGTGTGTGGAGGTAAAAGCTTGAGGCTGTTATTTATCAATGGGGACTATGCTTCGACTTGCATAGAAAGATTTGAAAATTACCCCTAAAGAACAGTGGGAGTCCCAGCTGAATACAGATATGATTCTGTGTCAGCACGGCTGCCTGGGAAAGGATCCTTTCAAACATATTGCTGATGAGGGAAAAAAAAAAAATATGTCGTAAAGAATCTGGTATAAATTTTCCTTGTATGTAACAGTCTATCCTGCAAAGGGTGTGTGGATTAAAACAAAACAAGATAATAGCAACAAAAGATATTACCGTGTCTAACACTAAATACTACAATGGGAGCTCTGTAAGGATCCTTGCAACTCTAGGGGCTTCTCCTTTTGAGGAGAGATTGCTAGAGTAAAAGTGATAGCATGGAGAGGGTCTGCTGTGTGTCTCCCATCTAGGCTTTACAACCCGTAAGGCAGGTACTGCTGTCTCTGTGCCCCCCAGAGGCATGGAATACATTGCCAACACATGATGCTAGACAGGAAAACGGTAAAGCTTGAGCCAGGCAGGTTACTTCCCTCCAAAATCCCTGCTCTTTTTGGCTTGTATTTCTTGTCCTAAGTGGATCCGCATTTGTTTGGTTTTCTTCAATTACCTTTCTGACCGCGCACAGTGTCCTCTATCGTGACTTAAACGGGATTTTCTCCCTGTGTTTGTGTCATCACTGATTGTCACCAAGGTGACAGTCGATACAAAGTGAGGACTCTGTGGAGGACAGCTGATCAATACCTCCGCACAGCGGCATGGTTCTGAAGGATGATCTTGCATTTTTTTTTTTTTATTAAGCTTCAAGAGAACTACACACAAAGCAGGTGAGTAAGCATGCTGGGATTACAGGTTCACACCTCCACACCCGCCTGCCCTAGCACCAAGCGCTTTCCCCACTGAGCCGTCTCCCCAGAACCTTCAACGTGGGCATGCGTGTGTGCATGTGTGCATGTGTGCATGTGTGTGTGTGGTTGCAGGTGTGTGCCATGGCACACATGTGAAGGTCTGAAGACAACTTCAGGCATTGGTTATCACCTACCACTTTATTGGAGACAGAATCTCTTCGTTTTCTTGCTGCTACATACACCAGACTAGCTGGCCTGCAAGCTTCATAGGATTCTTGTTTCTATCTCCCATCTTGCTCACAGGAGCCCTGGGATTACACCTGACTTTATATAGGTTATGAGGATCTAGACTCAGGTCCTTATCCTTGTAGTAAGCACTTTACGCACTGAAACATCTTCCCAGCCTCCTTAAATCCCCGTTCACCTTCTACTGTATGGTCAAAGAATGAGACAGACAAGATTGCTGCCCTCGTGCCATGGTAGGGGAGAGACATGAAACATGGATTCAGGAAGATACGCTGTGGATGACATTGGAACTGAGATGGAAGGATGGGAAAGTGATGGTGGTGCATGCCTTTAAGCCCAGCACTCAGGAGGCAGAGGCAGGCGGATCTCTGTGAGTTCAAGGCCAGCCTGGTCTACAGACTGAGTTCCAGAACAGCCAGAGCTACACACAGAGAGACCCTGTCTCTAAACGAACGGGCCAATGGAAGCCACAGCGAGTGCAGCGCCCCCTGGAGGAGAGTCAGAAATGACACGTTGTCTGGAGAACTGTGTTGAGGGGAGGGGAGAGGAGGTGACCTTACAGAAGCTGGAAACAGGAGTAAGGGGAGAGGAAGAAGGAGGAAGGCCGACTCTAAGGGCTGCTGTAAGCAGCTGTGTAAATGATAGGAGAACACGTTTGCGGGGGAGAGCTGGAGCCCTCTTTTGGATATTTTAGCATTGAGACATTTATTAATCAGTTAGTGATATCAGGAGACCATTGGCTCTGGGACTCTGAAGTTTGAAAAGGAAATCAGTAGTAACATTGAGGTGGAAGGGGAGGCAGCGTGAGATGTGAGATAGGCTTCTCTCACAGTAATGTGTGTATGTCTGGTGACTGCTGGAATTTTGAAGTCGGGATGAAGTTTAAGCGGTATTTGGTGACATTGACAAAACTAATGTTAACATCCAAACCCCTGTGGCTTGTGTTGCTGCTAAGGACACACATCTTGTTACTGTGTCTTGTTGGCTTAGTTAAAATAGGGGAGTGTTAGAGTCTGAAAACAAAACATTTCTTATAGAACCTGCATGTTAAAGGCTTGGCCCTCAGCTGGTGCTGCTATTTTGGGAAATCATTGAAACTTGGGGAGGCAGGGCCTCGCTGGAGGAAGTAGGTCGCTGGGAGCATGGCTTGGGAAGAGAGACCTTGTTCCTAGCCTCTTCCTGTCCCCCTCTTACTGTGAGCTGTGTTTCTCCAGGCCCTGCGCCATGATGCTCCGCCTTGTTACAGGTCCAGAACGATGGGGCTGGTGATCATCAGGACCACACGCACGTGCCACCGCTTCCAGCTTGAGTGAAACTTAAAATATCAGTATTGCTGTCCTTTGGATCTGTCATGTCCTCCCAAGGCCCCGGGGTTAAAAGCTGGTTTTCTGTTCCTTGTGCTGACCGGGAGAAGAGATGGGGTCTAGTGAGAGGCTGGCTAATTATTGGGAGTACCCTGCCTGTCAAAGGGGATTGTACCATACTTCTTCCTCCCTTTGTTTCTGGGCTACCCCACGGTGAAGAGCTTGCTGTGTGTTTCCCGCCATAACGGGCTGTCTCACCTCTGTCCCAACGTGGCAGCAACAAATACATCATGCACTGGGACCTCCGAACAATGAGCCAGAGGAAACGTTTTGGTTACAGAAACTGAAAGCTGACATGAAGCTCGTCATCAAATGGAACTTCCTTTTGAGTCATCTAGAATAGTTTTCTTTTCATCTAAAATATTCGTGATACGGCAGTCTTTGAATCTGCATATGATACAATCATTATAATTTTACCTCAAGGCACAAATATCACTTATACAAAACCAGACAATGGGCTGTAGGAAGCTAATTCTGTAGACGTACCTATGGGGTTTAACTGTCTCTCTCTAAAAGATATGTTAAAATCCTAAACCCTAGTATCTTGGAATGTGACCTTGTTCGAAAATTATGTCATTGCTGATGCAGTCAGTTCCAAGGAGATGATACTGTGGTAGGAAAGAGCCTTAAGCCATTAGTGACTAATAGCCTCAAAGGACAAGCAGAGGCACACACAAGGCAAAGACCACCATGTAGTTACAGCAGCAGGAATCAGGACGACGCTGTGAGTTGCCAGTGGACACCAGGAGCTACTGTGGTGAAGAGGGATTCTCCCCACAGGTTTCAGGGAAGCAAAGCTCTGACACCTTCATCAGATCTCAGCCTCTGGAATTGGAAGACAGTAAACAGATGCGTGCTGTTTTAAGCCAATCAGTACTTTGTTACAACAGTCCTGGGAAACAAATATAGTAATGTCTGTGGTCTTTTTGCAATGTAGTCATTTATTTTATCACTTCTTTAAAAAATGCCCTTTAAAAGGCATATTTTCAGTGGCATCCAGAAACTTCCAATTATGAGGACATAACTCTAGGAAAAGCAACTTACATCTAGGCTGACTTTCTCTGCTTTCTTTTAAAGTAATACTAGCTTCTACTAGTTTTTTGTTTGTTTGTTTGTTTGTTTTTGACATTTGTGGGAAGTAGAGCATGTATACAGTCTCAGTACTCCGGGATTGAGGGGGGAAGTGGAAGGGGGAGGATTGTGAATTCAGATCCAATCTAGTCAGCACAGTGAGACCCTATCTTGAAAATCCCAGGACTAGGGTTGTAACTTGGTGGTATAGTATTTGTTTAACATGTGCAGGTTCTTAATTATTTCAGTCCTCAGTAACACACACACACACACACACACACACACACACACACAGAGAGAGAGAGAGAGAGAGAGAGAGAGAGAGAGAGTCTTTCTTGAACAACATAGTTAAGAATAATAATTAAGCCAGGTGTGGTGGTGCATGCCTTTAATTCCATCACTTAGGAGGCAAAGGCAGGCAGATCCCTTGTGTGTTTAAGGCCATCCTGGTCTACAAAGCAAGTTTCAGGACAGATAGGGTTGTTACACAGAGAAACCCTGTCTCAAAAAAAATGCAAAAAAAAATGGTAATTAGTTCAGTACCTTGTGATATGAGAGAGGTGTTAAGGGAATAAATATAGAGGGAACTTCTTTCCTGAGGGCTCCTATTGGAGGGGAATAACATCACCATAGGTTTGCCCTCTGCAGTACAAAGGGAAGAGGAGCTTGATCCCTTGGGTCCCTCAATAGCTTCTGGGAGCTGGAGGGAGTCTATGGAGGAAGTCAACACAAGGATATCACACAGCATGAAAAGCATACGCAGCACTGGACATTTAAAAGGCTATTCTGCTTGTGACCGCTTCACCTGAAGCTCAGCTGGAAACCGAGGGTAGAACATGAGACACAGCTCAGCAAAGATACCTCTGTGGAGCAATAATGTAGTGTTTAGAGCTCATGGTCTCACTGGTGTGCAGTTACATTCTACTGCCCTAACCTGCAACAGCTGCAAGCTGATCAAACTGGGCACACAAGCATCACTTCTCTCGGATGGGGTGTGCTAAGCATTAGAGACAACACTCTACAGTGAAGTTCCCTGGTGAGGATGGAGGGCCGTGTTCTCTGTGGACTTATTAATGCAGAGGGACCAGACACTGGGATAGCAAAAGTCATATTCTGTTATGAACGTTCTGAAGCCTGGTGGGCATTGTCACTCACTTGGAGGACTGTTCCCCTTTCCGATCAGAAACCATTCTCGTTTATCATCATCAGGGGAGCAGGAACACGAATTCTTTCTTTAAAAATAAATACTTCAGTGGGGCACAGAGGTGAACAGCTACTTTGGGGGGCTGATCACTTGAGCCCAGGAGTTTGGGGTCAGCCTAGGCAACATAGAAGACCCTAACTCAAAAGCAAGTTTGTTTCACTTTATCATCCATATAGTATGTATGAACTGAAGGTCCATTGGGAAATATTAGAACACACACACACACACACACACACACACACGGAAACAAAACAATCATTGGTCCTTAAGCACAACTTTTGTTTATCCCCTCAGACATATTTCTGTATTCTTTTTACCCTCCCCCCAAAAAAAAGTATTGTGCTATCATACTCTCAAAATGTGCTGTGTGTCCCATTATTAATATATTATAATTTCCCTTTTTATGGATTACCATAAATTGACTAAGCCATCCCTTGTTGATGGATATCTAGATCTATTTTTGTGCTGTTGTGAACAATATTTAATTAACTTCTGTACCTAAATTATTTGACAGATTTAAGAGAAATCTTAAATTCTCTTAGATGCCTTAAGATAAAACTACAAATAGAACCAATATGATAAAACATATACATTTTATGCCTTTCGAAACATAATTCCAATGTATCTCATAACTTTGTTTCCATTTGTACCCCACAACAATATGAGAAGGCTCTCAATATCCTAAACTTTTTCTGTTCACACTCCTTTTGCTTGAGAAATTTTTAGAAACCCCAAGGAAAGTGGGTGTATAAAACAGGTATACAAATCAAAAGTTTACTGACAATAAATCCTAAAGAAATTCGTTTTAAGACAATTCTTTGGTATAAATATAATTTTATTGTTTATCTGTAGCAGGAATCTTAAATGGTCTTATTAATAAGAACAAACCCAGGGCTAGGTATTTGGGTGAACGCTAGAAGATCAGAGAAGCAGAACAAGCCACAGCCACCTCACCTCACCAGTTCCTCAGCTGATCCTGTTTCCTTTGACTGGAAGCCTCTCAATTCTCAGCCAGAACGAATTTCAGCTGAACTGTGTCTCAAAAGCCTAAAAGCTTAACCAGCCAAATGCTTCTAGTTTCTGGTCTTCACACCTCATACATCTTTCTGCCATCACTCCCTGGGATTAAAGGCGTGAGACACCATGCTTGGCTCTATCCTTGAACACACAGAGATCCAGGTAGATCTCTGCCTCTGGAATGCTAGGATTAAAGGTGTGAGTGCCACCATTTTCTAGCCTTTATATCTAGTGGCTGTTCTGTTCTCTGACCCCAGATAAGTTTATTAGGGTGCACAATATTTTGGGGAACATAATATCACCACATTTATCAAAGATGAAAGAAAATTTACATCCTAGCGAGTGCTCATTTTGACATGAAGAGTTAAATCTTGACTGAATACCCAAAGGACATAGAAAATCTTCAATGTTTTTAATTCTATTTTTTTCTTTTCTGTTTTTTTTTTTTGTGTGTGTGTGTATACTATGCATGTGTGTGTATGAAAGCTTTTGCATTTGTAGGGGCACACACTTGTGTGATTATACATTCACACACGCTTGCAATTCTGTGTGTGTGTGTGTGTGTGTGTGTGTGTGTGTGTGTATACACATGCACAAACCTAAGGTTGATGGCGGGAATCATCCTCCATTGCTCTTCCACCTTAATCCTTGAGGCAGGGTCTGTCAGTCAAACTCAAAGCTCAAAGACAGAGCTCCTCTTGCAGCCGGTTTGCCCTAGGACCCACCTTCCAATGCTGGAATTATTGGAGGCTGCCTCACACATTTCTGTGGATCCCACCCTGTCCTCACACTTATGTGGCAACCACTTTAACAAACAATGAGCCATCTCCCCAGCCTCCTCAACATTTGTAAGGCTGATCAATATTTTGATTTTATATTTGTCAATACTAAGAATACCACTTCACATGAACATATAGTACAAAAATGCAGAAGTATGTTTAGAGCCATTTCAGGAACTGCTAGACATTCTGTCCTAATCCCAAGCCAAATTTTCATTTAATGATTTGTTATGAATTCAAGTCAGCCACTAAAACAGCAACTTGCGTGCGTGTGTGTGTGTGTGTGTGTGTGTGTGTGTGTGTGTGTTCATTGTGTGTGCTGATGCACATGTATGTGCCTGTCGTGGTCAAAGAACAAATGGTGTCATCATCAAGCGCGGCCAACCTTTTATGTTTCCCTATGAGGTCTCTGTGTGTCCTGGAACTCACCAAACAGGCAAGGCTGGCTGGCCAGTGAGACTCAGGGGTCCTCTTGTCTTCTCTCCTATGCTGGGATTACAAGCAAGTATCACCATGTACAGCTTTTTAAATAAATGCGTGTTTGAATTTATATTCTCCTGCTTATAAGGCAAACACTTTTTTTTTTATTGCTGGGCAATCAGGCCTCAAATGACAATTTTAAAAAATCCAACATTCTAACACAATACAAAGATACAGTAATGTAACACATGCTGAGGAGTGATGGCAGGAAAATAATTACTAAAGTCTTTTTTCTGCAATCAGACCATTATGTTACTAGAAGAGCAGAAAGCTTGGTGTGTGCAATAAACACACTGTAATTCATAGCATCATAGCCTCAAATCTGAGCCGAGGAATTCTAGGCCATGTATGCTGGCATTGTGTGGTATGAGGGCATCCACAGTGCAAAGTACCCATGTTCTGTGTTCATAACCAAGGCTGCAGGAAAGTTGTGTGATGCCATGTGAGCTACTGCTCCAGGAGATACTTTGGCTTCATTATGGTTTTATTTGTAATTCGTTTCTGTCCGTTCTGATTTCAGAAAACTGTTGCTGATTGTTGTGGAATTCCCACACACTCAATTATAAAACCCCATGGGTGATCATGCCCACAGTTTAAGAGGCTAGGTGGGGAAAGACACGTGATGGGCAAGCCTGGCAACCTGAGTTTAGTCCCTGGCATCACACGTAAGGGTGGAAGGAAAGAACCAAGTCCACAAAGTTGAACCTTGATCGCCACATGCACACCAGCGCCCACCAACACACATCATGCACATACACCATAATAATAAAATAAAAGCTACAAAGCTAGTCTCTATATTATTAACTATTATTTCTTCCCACGCTATTGCAGGGGTAAGATTTGGAATCTTTTGGGTGTTTAATTTCATTGTGTGTGTGTGTGTGTGTGTGTGTGTGTGTGTGTGTGTGTTACTGGACCTTGGACATGCTAAGCACACCAGTCTCTAGTGAGCTAACAACCTTAGTTCATAATTTCATCCCTGTAATCATTTGTGAAGTTTCCCTGACCCTCAACATACTCAGCTTGGTTTTCTATCATGCTCCAAAACCCTTAAACCATTTACCTGGGCCTTCTAGAGTCTGAATACTTCCTGGTTGTCTTCTATACTCTTCACTTATTCCCAGGTACATGGCCCACTACTTCAGGCATTTTCCAAGACACTGAGGCCAATCAGTAGGCTCCTGTAGACCAACTTCCTTTCATCCATGGCACTGAAAAATAGCCTAGGTAGACAGCTCATGGCTTTGTTGATGACTTCTCTCCAGCTGGTCTGAGCTGATTCTCTCACCTCAGCCCCACTGTGCAGAGATTAAGACTTGTGCCACGGTGCCAAGCTTGGTTCATGTTTTTAAAGCTCTGTTTTGTGAGTGTTATGCTGATACCAGACATGGTCTTGCTGTGTTGCCCAAGTCTGCCTAGAACTGCTGGGTCCGAGTGATCCATCCACTCAGCCTCGGTTGTAATGAGACTGTGGGTTGCTCCATTTTGCTGGGTTACAGCTCACAGTTGCAACTTCTTTGTTGAGGGAACTCCCGTAGGAGAACCTGGAGCAGGTGGTGGAAGCAGAGGCTCTCGTTGAAGAGAATGCCCACCCTGGACAAGCAGATCTTTGCCGGTAACAAATGCTTCAGTGAACTGTGAATCAACCATGGGTCTATACTCCCTTTGACTGGCATGTGACCTCTCTCTCTGACGGAGGTAGTTGAGACGAAAACACGGTTTGTGTGTGTGTGTGTGTGTGTGTGTGTGTGTGTGTGTGTGTGTGTGTGTGTGCGCGCGCGCGCGCGCGCACTGACTCCTGCTGTAGGTTGGATGGATCTGTGGGTCTGTGCTGTCAACAGCCAAGGCAACCTGTAGCTTAAGGGACCAGCTTCCATCTTCAGTACCCACAGGGCTTATTTGTGCCTTAGTGTCCTCATCCGTGAAATGTGCCTCCTTTACAGAGATACTAACTCCAGAAAAGCTCCCATGGCCTGGCATGTTTAAAATGCTAATGGAGGGCTAGGGATGTGGCTGGGGGGACGGGACGGGACAGAGAGACAGAGAGACAGAGACAGAGAAACTAATAAAGCAAAGGAATGGGAAAGGGTGGGTGGGAAAGGGTGGAAATGGATGGAAAGGTTTAAAAATGGGGGGGGGGGTGGTAGGTGGAACACAGAGGCCCAGCCCGAATTCTTGGAAGGAGAAGGCCAGCCTGCCATGTCTTGGATTTGGGGCTTTTTTTTTTTGGTTTTGTTTTTTCGGTGCAGACTTTCCCACGCTGCGCTCCCACCCTCTCTGCAGCGGCAGCCCCGCACGTGGAGTGGAAGCAGCAGAACGGGCAGCGCGGGTCGGGCCAGGTCGCGGTGGAGGAGCTGCGGCTGCGGGCTGCCGGGCGCCAGAGAGCGCATTGTGCGGGAGCGCTGAATGGAGCTGGGCTGTGTGCGGGCGGGCTGGCACGGATTAGCCTGCTTTCCCATGAACTACAAAAGAATGCTCGAATCTGGGGCATTTGTCATCAAGGGGCAGGCTGCGCAGGATGCAAGGTAACCGGAGCTTTTCCCGGGCTGCCGCAGTCTTTGGGGACGCGGGTCACTCTAATCCTTCCTGTTTATATTGTGAACGCGTCCGCAGCGAGGCTTAAGCAGGGCCATGGTGAATACGCATCGCAATGCAGGCATTCCTAAACAGCTACGTCCTAGGCTTGCTTTTCATTTGTAGTTTGGGGAAGGGGCACTATTGCCTCCCATTTATTCGGTCCCAACCCAGGGCTGCGACAGAAGCGCAGCCGAGGCTGCCTTTCTGCCCACAGAACCCGCATTTAGCCCTTGTCTATTCCTCTTGTTTACACAATTGCTTCCCTGGTTTATTTCTTCTTTAGTCCTCCCATGACTGAGGAGTCCAGAAGATTCTAATGTAAAACTATCCAGACACGGCTAATTCAACAACGAGTTTTTAGGAGGAAAATTAGGTTCCTCGTGGTGTTTGTAGAAGCCAGGAGAGAAACGTATGGGTAGGACCTTGCTAAGATTCCCAAAACAACACATTTCTCTTTCGTTGGAATTTGATATTATTCAGAACCTACAATCTCAGGCCCGTGAGTCTGTGCAACTATAAAAATCTGTTGATGGTGAAGTCTAGGGCGACACACTCCTAGTGGAAGCCACAAACTACACCGACGTTCTGGAGTTGAACCTGGAGCCAGAGCTCCTCATGGCTTGGTGATGCCTTCCCACCCCTAAAAGGGCACAGGGGATTCTTGAAGATTTATGGGAGCCAAAGGACCAGGCCCGTTTAAACCTGTTTGTTCTCAAAACAAAACAAGAGTGAAGACATTTTTTCCCCCTGATTTGTTCATTTCTTAATTCACTCTACAACCATTTAAAAATGATTAAGAGATTCTGAGCCTCTTGTTGGGACTAGAAAAAGTAATAGGATGTTCTGCTTGCAGTTGGGGGACTTGAGGAGAGGGCAAGGAGAGTCAGGACAGAACAACACTTCGGGGAAATGAAAGGGGGTCGGACAGGATGAGGCCCCTTTGAAGAAGCTGTTGGCCATAGGCCCCATGCTGGAATGACTTAGCAAGGACCCTGACAAAATTCATACTCTCCAACTCCCATTGTAACTGTCGCTGCAGTTAGAATCTCTTCAAGGGCCAGGGAACCCAGAGCTCTCTGTTCTTATTTTCCCTCCCAATCTCCCCTGTTCCTGGCCCTAATGTGTACTAGGCAAACTCCCTTCCTCTGAGATGCACCCTCTACCCCGGCACCTTATCTGATTCGATGGTACTCAGCCAGGAGTTCGGTTGTACTTAAAGGACCAGAAATGGTGGTGGTTGGGAGGAGCTGGTGAATGGAAGCCGCAGTTGCAAACTCTGCTGGGATGGCTGGGACCTCACTCTGTCAATGGTGACCAGCAGAGCCTTTTGTCTCGGGAACATGAGCTCGATATTTCTGCAACAATTATGTAGGAAGCATTTATTTCTAGAGTTTATGTATGTGTTCCCTTAGCTGGAAAGTTGTGTCGCCAGAGTAGAAAATCAATAGAAACACATAGGGGCGCTTTTCACATAAACAGAATGATAAAAAGCAAGACTTCAAGATTCATTTGAGGAAAAGCAATTGTGTAAGGCAATTTGTGTGTAAGCAACTGGCCCTTCCATCTTGAGCCCGCGACCAGGCAACGCTAGGAGCTACTGGACCAGCCAATGGGAAGGTGTATTGACTTCCTTATCAAAGGGGATATTCAGCCTTGTGCATTCTGTTTCATAGTGAGAAGCTCTGGTTATTTTTCTTGTCCTTATTTGTAACTCACTGACAAATGTTTTCAAGAAGTCATTCCTCCTGTCCAGTCACCCCTCCTGTGGGCACCGACATTCAGTGTCACACCTCCGTGCAAAGGTTTACTTCACTCTGGACTGGGATGCAGCTCAGTGGTAGAGCATGTGCTTAGCATGCACCAGGCCCCGGTTGTCAGTCCTCAGCATGTACTGTGAAAGTTAAAATAATCTACCAATAGAACGTTTTCAAGTTAAAGGACAGAAACCGCAGCTCCCTCGGCTCTCGCATTAAACAGACCTCTCGCAGTACAGCCTTCCTGAACCCTGACTCAGCGAGGCTTCCTCGCTGACCCCGTTAATGCTTGCAGTTCTTCTGTTGAGTTGCCCACCGAAACGGTGCGTGTTAGTTAATGCTTGCCCTTTTTGCCCCTTCTTCTCCCAAGGAGAGTCTGTTAAATCAAGTTCAATAATGTATCCCCGGGACCTAGCACATAACCTTTGATCAATATCAATTGTCAAGTAGTGAATAAACTCAGACTTTTTACAAATTGAAAATACCATCCTTCTAAATAACTCTTTAAATCTTTTGGGACTAGGGGTGAGGTTCAGTGACAGAGCATCTGATCAACAAATACGAGGTACTGGGTTCGAATATTATCACCACCAGACATACAAAATCTTTTTTTAAAACATGGTTATACATGTGAAACCGTGTGTGTGTGTGTGTGTGTGTGTGTGTGTGTGTGTGTGTGTGTGTGTGTAATATATAAATTTTTTTTCTAGTTTTTTGAGACAGGATTTCTCTGTGTAACAGCTCTGGTTGTAAACCGGGCTGACCTCGAACTCACAGAGCTCCACCTGCCTCTGCCTTGAGTGCTGGGGTGGTGGTACATGCACCACTGTCCGGCAAGACATATTTTCTATTAAAGGGTGCAGGGGCTTGAAGGCCACCAGCTGTCCATGATTAGCAAACAGTGAGCGATAGTTACTTTCTCATTATGGTGACCAATTAATTGCCTCGCAAGAAGCAGTTTAAGGCTAGGCATGGTGGCACATGCCTTTAGTCCCAGCATCCAGGAGGCAGAGAAATCACTAAGAGATTGAGGCCAGTCTGTTTTCTAGAACAAACTCCAGGCCAGCCAAGACTACACAGTGAGGCCTTGTCTCAAAACAACAACAACAGAAGCAACAAACTAACCAAACCAAAAAAGGCAGTGTAAAGAAGGAAGGGGTTATATTGGCTCACAGTCTGGTGGAGTCATCATGTTGCAGAGGTCTTGGTAGCAGGAGTATGAGGCAGCTGGTCAGGTTGTGTCATCAGTCAGGAAGCAGAATGAGCTGAGTGTAAGTCCTCAGCTTGCCCCCGACTACTCCCTTTTTTATTCAGTCCTGGTGGGACTGTGTTGGTTAGTTTTTGTCAATTTGTCAAATTTTGTCAGTTTGTCAAATCGGAGCCACCTGGGAAGAGGTAGGTGCTGTGGAGGAAAAGAGAATTGACAGCAATGAGATGGAAAGATGTTGGCCACGACTTCTGAAGAGGTCTGGTTAGGCCGTGAGAAAGGAGTATCCCAGCAAAGCCCGGAATAAGGAATTGCAGCATATGGCTAGACAGCAATCCGGTCACCATTTGCCTGATTCAGGGAGAATGCAGGGAAGAGAATGCAGGGAGTCTGCTCGGGAGCCACTGCTCTCAGACAGTGAATTAATTGCTTTTCTTGTTGCTATGACAAATGATGAAAGCAACTTACACTTAGGAAGGAAGGGAGGGAGGGAAGGAGGAGGGAGGGAAGGAAGGACAGAAGGAAGAGAGGGAAGGAAGGACAGAAGAATGGAGTGAGAGGAGGAAGGGAGGGAGGGAGAAAGGGAGGGAGGGAGAAAGGGAGGGAGGGAAGAAAGGACAGAAGGAAGAGAGGGAAGGAAGGACAGAAGGAAGGGAGTGAGGAAGGGAGGGAGGGAAGGAGAGAGGGAGGGAAGAAAGGACAGAAGGAAGAGAGGGAAGGAAGGACAGAAGGAAGGGAGTGAGAGGAGGAAGGGAGGGAGGGAAGGAGGGAGGGAGGGAGGGAAGAAAGGACAGAAGGAAGAGAGGGAAGGAGAGAAGGAAGAAGGAAGGGAGGGAGGGAGGGAAGGAGGGAGGGAGGGAAGAAAGGACAGAAGGAAGAGAGGGAGGGAGGGAAGGAGGGAGGGAGGGAAGGAGGGAGGGAGGAAGAAAGGACAGAAGGAAGAGAGGGAAGGAGAGAAGGAGGGAGGAAGGGAGGGAGGGAGGGAAGGAGGGAGGAAAGAAAGGACAGAAGGAAGAGAGGGAAGGAGAGAAGGAGGGAGGGAGGGAAGGAGGAAGGGAAGTAGAGGCAGAAAGTGGTTGTTGGTCCCTAAATGGTCAGACAAGAACCTTTCTTTCAAAAACCACTGGATTAAATGTATCTCTATTTTGGTATTCGTTTCACATGGACAGAGATGCCTCCAATCATGCTAATCAAATCTTAATATCGATTAGTCTGGAGCAGTGGGATTTGTAGTGATTTTTTTTAACTTTTTCCTTGTTTCTTTTGAATTGTTCAGTTTAAAAGTGAGTAAAAATATGAGCGTAATTATTTTGATAAAAATTGAAATGGAATCTGTCAGAAACATGACAGGACCATGGGAGAAGGGATAGTCAAGAGACCGAGGACGTGAACTTTTCTGATGAGCTGTTTAGAAGCAATCCCAAGCTCACACTTGATGTCATCACTGTATGCAGTTACTACGTGTGGTACTTACCCAGCATCGGGGACAGCATGGAGGGGACTCTCACGGTGTCAATATGAGCTACTTTTCTCATTGCTGTGATGAGAAAAAAAAAAGAAAGAAAAACAACTTTCCTGGCTTCAGAGATTTCTGTCCTCGACCTCTTGCCACTTGACTTCATTTGCTTCTCTGCCAATGACCGACAGGAAGCAGAGAGAAGGGGGTGTGACATGTCTTTCTCCTGAGTACTCCACCAGCATGAAGATGGTGTTGCCTTTATCAAGGGAGGGTCTTCTCACCTCAGTTAATCCTCTCTGGAAACGCTTTGACACACAAGCCCAGAGTGTGCCTCACCAATCTCTGCATGATCCTAAGTTCAGTCAAACTGAGGGTGAAGATTAAAGAGCATACATCTTAGCCTAGATATAATGCTTTGGATGTTGGAGTTGACCGTTGCTTATCTCTTCATTCTCTAGTGTCTTTGTACTCTTCCATACTCCCAGGGTGAATCCTGATTGGTCTAAGCCATTCCTGTCAGGTCATTACTCTGGCCAGTGATTGGTTAATCATAAACATGTGACACAGTTCTGGGCAGTTACATATGAAAGGAAGATGGCCCAGAAGTGACCTCCTACAAATGGATTTTAGGATTTTCAAAAGCAAATAGCAAAGAGACTCTCTGTTTTTCTAGCCCTCTAATGCTATTGCATAACGATACAAGTCTCAGAGCTACTTACAGTAATCTTGTGACTGGAAAACAATACTCCTGAAACCCAAAAACAACCACGCTGGGCATGAGAGAGCAGGAGGAAGGAAGTAGTGGAGCTCTTGATGGCATGACCATGGTTTAGTCACCCATTGACACCAGAATGAGAAAAGATGCTCTGGAAAGCCTAAAGCTTGCTTGCAACAGAAAACACCCCAACAGATGCATGGAGCAGAAAGCAAGGTGACATGTACATCAGTCCTGCTATGAGAACAGAAAGGTTCATAGTTCTTTTTCTACAATGAGAACACACACACACATGCGCACAAGAATACGCACGCATGCGCACAAGAATACAGGTAAAATTAGTAAAAAAGTCAGGTTTGTTCCCGTCCCACGAGTTGCATCTCTGTGCACAGAAGGCTGACATTTACGGAAACCCTAATCTTTACAAAGCATTTCATTTCACTAGCCCCCATAACAACTAGAGGCCTCTTCATCACCAGGTGAGGAACCAGCAGCAAAAGGATTGCAAGGGCAAGGCCTTGCTAGCAAGTACGACAGCTGGGAAGTGAAGCCCGGTCAGCCTGTCTCTCGGCTAACTAGTGCTGGTTCCCAGTTGTCAAAACTCGGTGTGTCGTGCACCCATAGCTATGTAGGAGCGATAGCAGAGCGGTGATGCCTTAAGAAAATTCGTGAAGATAGATTCCTGGCTCTGTCTGTGCAAAGTCACTCAAGAACTTTCACACCCGTGGTTTGACTTTCTGGTGTAGAAGGAAAACGGTGGCAATACTTCAGCTCCTGAGGAATTGTGTCCATCCTGGGCCTTCCTTACCTGTGCTGTGATGCCTAGTGTGGTAATAAGCAAGGAAGGGGGGGGTGCTGTAGGCCTAAGTTCCCCCAGTGTGGCTGTAGAGGGGTGGAGAAGCTGTCAACACTGATGTCTCTTGAGAGGCCTTCTGGCCACTAGAAGACACTGGCACTCCAATCTCCGTCTGTCTCTGTCTCTCTGTCTGTCTCTCTCTCTCTCTCTCTCTCTCTCTCTCTCTCTCTCTCTCTCTGGTTTTCCAGCAAGGAGAGAAGTCATTTTGCTCTACCACACACTCTGACCATGATGTGCTGGCACCATCCCTAGAGCTGTAGAGATCAATGCTGACCTTTGCAGCCCTGTCCTCTTCCCCATATGCCCCAAGCCCGTGTTTTCCCTTCCATCCGGGCCACTGTCTCCATCTAGGGCAAGGCTTCTTAGCTACAGCATGAGGGACACTTGGGCCAGTGAATTCCTTGCCACGAGACCTGGCTTCTGCATTGTCGAGTATTCAGCGACACCTCGGCTTCTACCTCCTCCATTCCAGTGTTGCTGCCTCCCCTAATTGTGACAGCTGAAACATGTCTAGGCATTGCCATGTGTTCCCTGGAATGGGGATGGGGATACGGATGGGGTGGAAGGAGGAGGAGGGGGAGCACATCACCCCTGCTGAAGATAGATTGCTTTAGAACAGTGGTTCTCAACCTGTGGGTCTCAACTCTGTGATGGTTGGGTGTCACCACACCGTGAGGAACTGTATTAAAGCTGCAGCATTAGGAACATTGAGAACCAGTGCTCGAGAGTCTTCAGATGCAATCAGCCTTTGGTTCCTCACACGGAACTCCCTTTGATTGTTCTGTTGCGGATGGCCTCCGACATGGGAAGGTGAGCTGGAGGTAGACCCCTAGACTTACAGTAAGCTAAACTGACACCTCCTTCTTATTGTGAAGATTTAGTTGGTGCACTGCAACCTGGTCTCAGCTGCAGCCCCAAAGGTTGAGAGCAAGATAGAGACAGCCACACTTGGACCTCAAGGTTATGCTCTCTCCCCTGGCCTGCCAGGTAAGGTCAACCTTGGGTGTGGAGACCTAAATCGTCTTGGCGTACTCACAGAGTAGAATCCAAATTTCAAATACTGCCTTCTTTGTCAAATGACACACGTCTGGTTTTATTTCACTTTCCTTTGTGGGGTGGTCAACAGTGTCCTTATAAGGTCTTACAAGGAGATGGGGCAAACAATAAGTGCAAAGCTTGGGAATGCAGTTGCTTGAACATATCCTGACATAGGTCAGCCTTGAACCTGACACCTAGCGTAGAGCTGAGCTGGGGGGAGAGGCAGAAAGTAGCTGAGCTGGGGGGAGAGGCAGAAAGTAGCTGTCAGCCACTGGGTGGTCAGACAAGAACCCTTCTTTCAAAGACCATTGTCTTTCTGCCCTCAGGTAAATGCCTCCGCTGCTGGGTCATACAGCTGTTACTGCTGGGGGAAGTTGCCCAGATGGTCTTTCTATGGGCAGTTCTGATACCGGAATCTGAAGGCACCTTTCGACAATATCACTTTGAATTGAATATCCCTAAGTAGACTCACTTGAGTTTCCAATTTTTGTAGTGGAAAAGAATTCAAATGGTAAGATTGATCCACGCAAAGGTATTCAGACATAGGATGTGCTATGAAAGAAGGGCCAGAGCTAGCCCTAAGAGTTAACAGAGAGGTGCTGACAGGTGACAGAAAAACTGCAGAAGGTGGACATTAGAATGATGAAAAACCACAGGGAAATGCCTGAAAAGACATAAAAGCAGACTTTTAATATAAATTCCCACCCCACGCATGGCTATGTTACATGGGACTTCTTTGTTGTCTACATCCTGGCAGTTCCTCTTGATACAAGATGTTTTGAAGCACGGGGAGGAAATGAGGCCTGGTCTGTTGGGTTAGACATTGAGATAGTGTTCTTCATCTTCCCAGAAGCCTTTGCCCACATCTTCACTCTGGGTGGCTGTTGGGATTTCATCTCAAGAGTCAATTGTGATTAATAGAAGCTCCTTTTCATTGTGACAGTGATTGGTTTGCAGATGGACCTGAGACTTTGTCACCAATGGCATAGAAGGTGTGATGGTTAGTATTAGCTATCAATTTGATTGGATCAATAGGCCTGTAAGAGGTTAGTGAGGCACAGCTCTGGGTGTTTCTGTGACTTTGTTTCCAGAGATGATTCTATCCTGAGGGCTCTGACCTAATCAGTGCATCAGTCCTTCAACCGACTCATAAGACAGTGGCATTATTAGAAGGTAGGGCCTTTGGAGGAAGTTGTTCAATGGGTGTGTCCTTACCCTCTAGTCCCCCTTTCTCTGTCTCTGGCTACTTTGGTGTGAGCTGACATGCTGTACCAGGTCTTCTCCACCGTGACTGACTGATACCTCTAAAACCGTGAGCCAAAGTCGATCTTCCCTTCCATAAGTTGCTTCTGTTGGGTATTTGGTGAGTGTGAGGAGAAAAATAAAGAATACACAAGGGTAAATTTACAGAGAACATCCCCTCCTGAATCAAAAGAGAACCTAGGGCATCACCACAGTGACCCACAGTTTCTAATTCTCACATTGAAAAGGCAGAAGCAGGAAGATTTTGGATTTGAAAGCAGCCTGGGTTAGATAGGTAGTCCTGCTAACAACAACATCAGCAAAACCAAACAAATAAACAAAAAAAAGGAGGAAGAACAAAACTTTTGCCTCTACCTTTTCTTACTTGTTGCGATGCCAGTAAGATCTTAGGGTACATGGAGTATTGTTAGCCTGCTTTGGAGTCTGAGATGACAAACATTTCCATGGAAAACCAGTACACAGAGCATAAGAGAAGAGAAAAGAGAGGCATTATTCTAGAGCACCTACCTTCCCTGAAGCAATGCCTCCTTCAGACTCTTTAGGGGAAATAATGAATAATCTTTGTTCTTTTATGATATTGGGGGGAATCAAGCCTAGAGACCTGAGCATGCTATACTATCAATCTACCACTGAACTACACCCCAGGTCCAACAATGATTAATCTTTATGGCTTTCACTGTGGTGAAGTGTTCTCTTCCTTACAATCTAACACAGGCTAAGAAAACAATTGATTCCTATCTTATGTGTTCCTATTTCTTATGGGTTTTTAAAGTATATTTTTGTTTTCAGTTGACACATAGTAATTCTACCTATTTATGAGCACAGTATGACATGTACTGTATGTAATATGTAATGATCAGATCAGAGTAATTAGCGTATCTGTCACCATAGATATTCAGCAGTTTTTTGTGCTAGGAGCATTGAGGATCTGCTATACTAGCTGTTTTAAACTATCTATTAATTGTCAACCAACCATGACAATATATCTACTGCTATCTATAATGTTTCCTGTTTCTTTAAATGTGTCAAACCAAGTTCTTAAGAAATGACACATATTTTTTAAGAATCTGAAAAATCCCAAGAGCTAAGCAAAAGGTTATGGAAAAAATGGAGTTCTTTACAAAAATAACAGGCTACATCCATGTTTGTTAGATACCATGAGAACGGCATTGGCTTTGAAAAACATTATATGATGTCTGGTGGTGTTGATCTTGGACGTGGTTATCTCACTCTCTGTCCGATGGTGGAGTCCCACTGAGAGGAAGCCTTTTTTTTGTTCGGATGATGCTAATGATCCCTGTATGACAGACACAGCGAAGAATGCATTCAGTTGACAGACAAATGGGGGAATGCGTTCAATTCACATAAGGATTTAATGAGTCATTCTAAAGCACCAGCTCCTTGCCTGCAAGGTTGTATCTTTGCAGTGATTTGCCCCCACCTATTTCTACGAGTGTGTACTTTATGCCAACAACAGCAGTCACCTCCGAGTGTCAGATGCTGTTTGTCAGTAGTCGTTTGGTGGTAGGAGGTTTTGCTCTGTGCCTTTTGTTCCAGCTTAATATTTTCATGTAGTTTAGATTAATGAAACATGAAGGAATTTCTAGCATAATGCATGCATCCCGTTTTGCTCTTTGAGTGCATATTAATTATGTGCATTATCTCCCTATAAGGAAAACAGAATCACTCAGCTCTGTGCTTTAACTTTTGCCCAGATTCCTGTTGCTGCTTTCTCTGCGGCTGCTGTGTGCTGTTTTGTTTTGAAAATTCTTGTAATATAACAGGGACGAGAACTTTGTCTTTGTTGCTGCCAATTACAGAAAATTCTTCAGGCCTCTTCTCGCTCTCTCTCCCATCCTTCATCATGGGGAAAGAGGGATGCTGGCAGTGCCTGGGCCTGAAGGTCACGCTGCCTGGCTTTGTGGGGACAGATGGCCATTGCTCATCATGTTAGCAAGAAGCTTGATGCTCACTTCTGGACATCAGCTGTTCTCTATGTATATTAAGTGATAATTTAGCTTCAGGTGGCACCAACCCGAGTGCTGTCTGTCTGGTCTCCTGCTTTCATAATGGAAAATATTTGGACAGTGGCACTTACCTTCCTGGCTTTCACTGTGGAAAAAAGGGCTTTTCAGTAGAGCAACTAAGACAGCTCCAAATATGACTGCATCTGATTACTGTGACCCTGCTCTGCCAAGAAGGTATTCTGAATTTAGAACCCCAAGAGACAATTTTGTAAGTTATCTGAAACAAAATTCTTTTTAGACACTGTTTTATATGACTTACACGGATTAACTAAGTTAGTCTTCTCAGCATGGTATTTCCATTTAAGGACAATATAATTTAAGTACTGACATGGGAAAATGTCCAAGAATATAAGAAGCAAAGGGGAAGTAGCAGGACACTTTGCATAATATAATGAGTATTGCCACAAAAAAATATGTTAACAAAAGATATTTGGTTCTTGTGTGTATGTCCTCATAGGTAACTGGGGATCCAGAGTCAAAGTGAAGTGACATTCAGTTACATTAAATATTTTAAAAGCCGTTAAAAACATAAACAAAGCAGATGCAACCTGTGAATCTAAAGCAAGAGGAGTCTCAAGGCTGGGGCTGGGTGGATCCGGCAGAGGGAGGCAGCTGAACCAGGGCAGTGGCTGTCGGGACATGATATTCACCAAGAGATGGAACATTGCTTGGTTTTGGAAGAGTGTTAACTTCCTTGATTGTTTCAGCTACATTGACAAACTCTCTGCTTCTGAAGTAGCTTCAAGTTCTCTGGAGCAAATATGTCATTAATATTAATTAATTAACATACATTAATATGTAATTCTGTTCCTTTGGTGTTGGTTAAGGCTCAGGTCTCAGCTAGTGTTCAGAAACCTTTACTATCTTATTTATTTATATTTTTGATGTTCCACAATACAGATACAGCACCTAGAATATACAGTATAATAACAGAGAATTTATTAAGTCAGGGTTGCAGAACATCACAATGTAAGATAGTGTGGCCGTATACATCAGGAACGCTCATACCTTCACCAAAAAGAACAAGTTTATATCAAAGTTCTCTGATTAGTAGAGTAACATGGGAAATGTGACTTGTGAAGTCAAAGGAACTATTCTTTATTTGAGAATTTACAGTTTTATAGTAAATAAAGAATTCTATTTTCCCGAAAGATGTAACTTTTCTTCCTGACAAGGTAATCAGGGTTCATAGGTTGTGGATAGTCTCGCCTCAGGCAACAGACCTGTTAGCTAAATTTCATCACTGTGACCAAGTACCCAAGACAAACAAGTGCTAAGGAAGGAAAGGTTTGCTTTGACTCATGGATCCAGAGGTTCACTCCATGGTCATATTCCCCTGTTGCCTTGGCTGTGTGGTGGCACAGTGTCATGGTGGGATGTTCTCCTCACAGCGTCAGGGAGGCAAAGACGGAGGAAAGGGCTGGAGTCAGGACGCCCGCTCCATGCCTTCAGTGGCCAACTTGCTTCACTGGATCCCATCTACCAAACTCAGGTACCAAACATTGCCACGTGCCAATGGCGCAGCACTCGGCTCTGGGGGACATTTCTAAACTGGAGCAAGACAACAGCCCTAGCCTTGCAGCCTTTCGCTCCCCTGGACCTGACAGAAGGCGTTTCTCCCAGACGCACTCCCCTGCTTGGGCTAGATCTTCCCATGCTGGTTCTAGAATCCCGAGAAATTCTTGCTTTCCACTGTGTGCAGGGGACACATAGATTCTCAAGCCAGCTGTGCTCAGGGCTGTGCACGTTTTCTCTTCCTTTGCAGAAGGATGTCCATGAATGCATCCTCACAGAGGAATTTAAAAGGCACTATGGACCCAAGAAAGTCTCACCAGAATTCCTGTATACCATGACTTGGGTAGGCGGCTAAGGAGGAGAGCTGGTCCTTCTCCAGCTGTCCCCACGCCTAACAGAGAAATTCCTCTTCTGGTCTAGGATATTAACCAGAAACCCAACACGATGCCTAGTAATTTGTTTCTAAGTTACAAGGACGTGCCTGTGGGAAGCAACCCAAATTCAACATGTTGAAGAAAGAATTCTAATAAAGCATGGGGCGCTGGGTACTTGGAACGAGATTTCCCATCGTCTGTATAATCCATAAAGTAGGCAGAAGTGTCTCTGAGGGGTGATGAGACACACTGGTGGCCTTCTCCAGGGATGGAGATTAGGGCCTCCATTCACTAGGACAATGTGAAATTACAGTTGAGAGGTGCTTTCTACTTGGCAAAGTACTTAACACCCTGATTTCCACAACATTCCTGAAAAGTCAACAGTGATCATGCTCAGCTTTGTTAAAGAAACTAGGGCTCAGAGAATAGGTGCTGGAATTCACCTGAAACCAGGTAAATTCCCAAGGGCCTGCCCTGTAGCCTTGTTTTGCAAATAGGAGCAAGCCTTCCGGGGTGGGGTGGGGTGGGGTGGGGTGGGGTGGGGTGGTGGTGGTTCTCCTTTCAGGTGAGTTTGCTGAAAACCTCTGGGCTGGGCACCTGGTCTGGAAACGAGCTATACAGGGTTCTAAACTAGCCTGTAGGGTCCTGGATGTGACGGATATCACTGAGATGTCTGTATGTATACATACGCATATATGTGCATATATGTATACGTGTACAAACACACATGTATGTATATGTATGCGTGCATGCTCTGGTGTCATCTGCAAAAGAGAAGTAATAACATGTGTCTCACACCGGGAATTGTGAGAGATTAACAGTGCCCAGCTAGGCCTGGCGCCTAGAGAAGCTCCCTCACCATTTTTTTCTACCGGGGACCTACTTTTTCTTTAATTTTACCTTGTAGCATCCGGTGGACGGTTACAGACCAAGAGTTGTCCCTAGAGTAGGAAATTCCCATTCCCGCATTCTACTCACGCGAGGAAGTTTTGGACCAATTCCTGGAATCCTGAGCCCTAAGCAGATCCGAAAGTGAGCTCACGTTAGTACTTTCCCCCGGGCGCCTCTAGTGTGGATTCAGCGGGCTGTTTGCTTGTTTGAGCAATGCCACTTTCGCTTTTAAGAATCCTGAAAGTGTTTTCGTTGAAGGATTCAGATGAGAGGCGTCATCGCCTCTGCCTGCCCCAGGCCCTGGCTGAGCCACTTCCTCTGCTCATCTGAATGCATCGCCACCCTCGGGCAGAGAGTGTGGGAATCGCTGCCCGCCCGCGGCTGTGTGGGCCGAGGGCCACGCTGGAATCCGCCACCCTCCCGGCGCTGCCCCGTGCAGGATCGAGGGACTTGAGAGCCAGGCGGGTCTCCACGGCGGACCTGGAAAAGGGAGAGGAATTACAAGTGGCTCTGGGCTCTTGCAGCGAGCACAAAGAGGGGATTATGGTCCTGCTAGTGAAAGGGGGCGAGCGGCTGATAATGCGCCCCTGTAACCTCGCTCATTCCTCTCGTGCCTTTGAAGATTTCTGCCGGGGCCAGCGCAGGAAAACCACCCGAATCAGGAGACCCGCATGGAGCTGCTCCTCCCGTTCCCGGCCCCACCGCCCTGCACAGAGCTGCAGGTGCTCTGCACCCCAACACCCAGGTCGCCCCAAACTCCGATTCAAGGAGAGGATGCTGGGTCCAACCCCTGTTTTTGTTGTTTTTTGTTTTGGAGTTTTTGAATGCTTGGGTTGACTGGCAGCTATAAGACACAGCAGCCATACTGCTGAATGGTGCATTCAGTGGTTCCCAACCTTCCCATTGCTGCGGCCCTTTAATCCAGTTCCTCGTGTTGTGGTGACCATAATATTATTTTCCTTGGACCAACTATTTTCTTTTTCTTTTCTTTTCTTTTTCTTTTTTTTTTTTTCAGAGCTGAGGACTGAATCCAAGGCCTTGCGCTTGCTAGGCAAGCGCTCTACCACTGAGCTAAATCCCCAACCAAGGACCTACTATTTTCATTACTACTTCATAACTGTAATTTTTTGCCGCTGTGATGAATTGTAGTGTAAACATCTATGCTTCTCCATGGTCTTAGGCGACCCCTGTGAAAGGTCGTTTGGATCCCCTGGGGGTCTCCACCCACAGGTTGAGAACCACTGGGTTAGAGGCTGTTCCTGTAAAAGGTGGAGGAATTTGTACAAAGCAGGACAGCTCCAAAGACAGGCGCAGGTCCTATCAGTCCTTAGTAAGCAGGGATAATAATTTCATTCTGCTGTGACCTTGGCAGGAGACCTGTCTGAGAAAGGAAGCATTTGGTGCTAGGCCTAGGAGGGCACACGGTCTATCATTTTACAAGGCTAGGTTGAGAAAATAATTGCAAGCAGTCCTGGGATTAGAACCTGGGTCTCTGGCTTTCTGTTACACCCATGAACGTGAACGTGAAAGCTCTCACTGGAAGCACATGAGTTCAGCGCCTTTCTTGTGTTCTTTTTAGGTCTTGCAGTTATCTAGGCTCATCTCCAACTCCTGGACTCAACTGATCTTCCTGTCTCAACCTCCTCGTTAGCTGAGACCCCAGGCAGGAGCCACAGCTGTGGCATTGGGTCCTTTTGTGTCCCTGTCAACATCACCTTTGGCCGTTCAGTTGTTGAGTGGAGATGCCATCTCTGGGTGGGAGTGGGTGAGGCATGCAGGGTTTTGCTCACATTTTCAGTGTCTCAGTGGGCTGGGGGAGTTGTCACTGCCTGTATGCTGCTGATTTCAGTGGATCCTAGCTGTCAAGTATCTTTCCATGACAGGGAGAGTAGGGCAGAAATGGTAGGCTGGGAGCAGCATGGGGTGGGACGGGAAGAGGCAGGGAAGGGGTGAGGCTGTCCTGCAGAGGGCTGGGCATGGAGCCGGCTCCCCATTCACACCTCTGCTTCAAGCTCACTGGCAAAGGCTAGAGTTTGTGTTATTTGCTACAACAAAACCAGCTGAACCGAACAAAACACACACACACACACACACACACACACACACACACACACACAGAGCCAAGAAGTCATCCTTTAGGTCTGACAGACTTGAAACCTATTCCTTTGTGTAGTCAAGAATACAGTGTTACTTTGTGGAACCTTCTGTCTGATTCACCGTCCCCTCTTGGTTGACTAATGATAAGTCAGCAGGAAACTCAGTTACAGACTCAGCGTGAACTTGAATGCATGCTGATCCCTCCAGTTTTGGCTTCTTCCATTGATCAATCAGGTGCGATGCCACATGCCTGTAACCCCAACATCCAGGAGGCAGAGGCAGGAGGATCAGGGTGAGTTTGAGGCTAGTCTAGAACAACAAAACCTTCAAAGACAAAAAGATTGAATACCTGTAATGGGGCAATTACTAAGAACTCAAGAGGAACTAATGTTCACATGTGGGAAACAGATACCAAGTGAGAAACAATGAAAATTCCATATCATGGAAGTCTCATGAACACTGGAGAGAGGGTATCTGCACTTCATATGCTACCCTCCTGCTGTTAACTTAGTATCCATATTGATTAGCAGATCAGCTCCCAAGATATCACAGAGCCTGTGTTCCAAACCCTAGTAAAGTACTCTGGTGCTGTGTCCCAGTGGTCATATCACCCAAGTCACTTCCTCCCCCATCATTCACAGGAAGAAGGCTAAGTACCACACACTAAAATACTTTTGAGATTGAGAAAAAGTGTTCAAACAGCTTTTAATACAGCATGGTATAATTGTTCTATTTGGTTGTTGTTGCTTCACATTTAGCAATACTTTGTTTAAAAACCAGAAGTGTGTTGGTATTGTAACAAATACTGGAAATAATCAACTTACAAATAGGTTGATTTGGGCTTCTAGTTTCAGAGATTTCAATAGTGATGCTCCTGATGCGTGTGGCACTGCACTGTTGGTGGAGTGTAGGCCAAGCTGCTCACCTCAGTCAGGATACGAAAAAGAGAGGAAGTGGGGCTGGGTCCCGGTATCCCCTTCCAGGGCACACCTTTAAGGACTTAAGATCTAGAATAGTCTCCTAAAGTTCCTTCAGCCCCGCCTCTTCAAGGTCCTACCCATGCCCAGGAGCTCTGTGGACTGGGAAACAACTCTCTGTGTGTGGCCCTTTGGGAACATTACAGACAGGGATTTTAGCAGGAAGGATGCATAAAGCACTTGTGATGCAAACCAGAATGTTATCGTGTATTTTCGGGGAAAGCACTCGGGGAATGACTTGAGTTACTAGCGAAACCAGCTGTTTTGTTTTGTTTTGTTTTGTTAAATCATCTTTTACTTAAAAGATGATTGATGGGAAAAATCACTGTTAGGAAGACTTGGGTAATTTTTTTTTCTCAAAAAACAAAGAAGTACTGAGCCTGCTATTTTGAGGGCAATAACTGACAATATTTGTTACCAATAATAAAGTTCAGGCTCCCAAGTAAAAATTAAGCTTTTTGAAAAACTTCTCTCTTCCACTTTGAACTTGGTAAGAATTTCAATTTTTTTTTAATGAGGTCAGTGTTGACATTAATGCCTTTGATTTTGACTCGGTGTAATGAGATATGTCAACATTTGAGAGATCAACAGAACTCAGCAAAATACTGCTTTCTAAATGACCAGTGCCGACTGTTATAAAACCAGGAATGGGTGAGAGGGCCGCTCCAAGTGTCTTCCTGGCGACATAGTTTAATATCACAGGCAGAAAAAGTCATAGACACGATGGAGTTTAGATTTCACCCTGCCACCAGTACCTTCAGAAACTTCTACATCAAAGAAGAATATAGGTAACTATCTGAAAGGTCTATTAACATATCACTTACGTTTCTAACTGCTTAACTCTACAAGGTCAGATTTTCTTCAGTTACTTCAACTAACACAGTGTATCCCAACAGGCTGAATGGTGAAGGAGCTATGGAATCCAGATCCCTTTCTTAGACTGAACACTAAAGAAAACTGCAAAACTATAAACCAATGCCACTTAAATAACCTTTTAGGAAAACTTAGGGTTTTTTTTTTCATAAAATACGTGATTTATGTTACCTTGCAATGAAATTTTTATTGTTATTTTAAATGAAGTAACAAATTAATGTTTTGCATTCTTCATGTGGAAATGGTAGTGAATATAATCCACATAAAATAAAATAAATCAAATCTCTTTTTCTTTGAAGTATAAAGGTCCTGAAGGGTCTTAAATACTTGAGAACCCTGAAATAGGTTGTTCTCTGGATGTCTCTTTCTGAGGTGGCAATGTCTGTGGTGAGATCCAAAGGACGGGTTCTCCATGAAAGAGGAAAAGGAAGGGTTAAAGGTGGAGAAGGAAGGGCTTGTGTGTAAGGGAAGGAAAAGCCTGCTACACAGGTTTACGAAGATTATTAACTTAAATGAAAAAATGCACTCCTTGGCGTAATGCCTGGCACATGGTGTGTGATGAACTACTGATGAGAATCGGATTCTGTGAGGGTTGCACACTGGAGGCCTGCAGTGGGCACATACATTTGGGGTTCATTGGCAGCTCTTCTAGGCCACTGGGTAGTGGATCTTTAATCACATTTCTGTATTCTTCAGTTTTTCTTCCAAAAACTATGCTTCAAAGAGCCACCTTTCAATCTTGGCTTTATAGAGTTAACTTCTAGACAAAACAGTTTACCCTGCCAGCTCCGAGTTCCCTCTTCTGTACACTGGTGAGAATAATCTGTGTCCGTCATAGACTTTTATGGTAATCTGAGAAAAAAACACATGTGAATGAAAGCAGTTCAACAAATGCACAGACAGAGTGCCCAGAACTCTGCTTGCACTGCTAGGCGGCTCAATATGCATCTACTCAGTGAACTGAATTCCAACAAACGTTCTAATGAACTGGGTGTGATGGTATAGGCTGCAATCACAGCACTCAGGAGGCTGAGGCAAGCGGGTTGTGAGTTCAAAGAAAGCCTGGGCTATACAGAGAGAGACCCAGTTTGAAACAACAAGAATAAATACGCTACTGGTCCTGTTGAGTGAATGAGTTAGAAAATGCAACCTCAAGAATCATGAACCTTTTCCGTGACTTCAAACCCCCAATGCCCTACTTAGCATATAATCTTGGACAAAGTTCCCGGGCTCTTTGGGTGTTTTTTGACTGCTTTCTAGAGCCTGCAAGTATGCAGGCACTGCCCTTAAAATTTATGAATCTCCCTTTAATAAATTAAGGGAAAAAATCTTATTTCTTATTTATGTAGGTATGTGCTTGTATTTGCATATGCACATGAATGTTCTCAGACCCAGAAAAGGGTGTTAGATCCCTTAGGGCTAGAGTTACCGGCAGTTGTGAGCTGCCTAGTGTGGGTGCTGAGAACTGAACTCAGGTCCTCTGCAAGAACAGCAGACGCTCTTAACCTCTGAGCCATTATGCCTTCCAGGGGCACACCCCATGAGCAGAAGGCCTCCCACCAGGCTCTGCTTCCCAGTACTGCCAAGCAGAGAACTCTAAGCCTTTAACACATGGGCCTTTGGGGAATATGTGTGCCCGAACGTCGGCAGCTGGTTTCAACCATTCTTTCCCCCTCATGGGTTCAAATCTTAAGCTCCACCACACAGCAGCTGAATAAAAATTGATTCAGAGCCGGGCGGTGGTGGTGCACGCCTTTAATCTCAGCACTTGGGAGGCAGAGGCAGGCGGATCTCTGTGAGTTCAAAGCTGGCCTGGTCTACAAAGCGAGTTCCAGGAAAGGCGCAAAGCTACACGGAGAAACCCTGTCTCGAAAAACAAAAACAAAATACAAAAAAAAAAAAGATTCGGGTCAGGTTTAGGCATCATGGTTGACATTTTTAAGTTTCTCCAGATGATTCCAAAGTCACCCACAGTTGACAACTACTAATATACAAATTTTGCCGCTAGCCTGGACCCCAGTCCATTATCCTTTCCAGGCACATTTCCCATCTGTCACCACCTTTGTTCAGTGTCCCAATCCCTATTGACATGAAGTGTCTTCTTGTAAGATGTATTTTTACCAAATTTATCAATGTAGCGTTGATTTGGTTTTTATGGCAGGGTATTGTTGTGTGACACTGGGCTCTGTAGGGTCAGTGTAAGGAGCATTCTTTCCCTTCCTACTATAGGTCTTAGTAACTCTGCTCCCAAGCTCTCATGACCGTTGCTACTTGAGATTCTCAAGACCAAGTGCCCACTGTTCTAATGCCTGAGCTGACAGCCACTCCGTTAACTCCATTGATGTTCTACAGCAAAGAACGGTGGTACATGCCTACAGTCCTGGCTTCTCTGGAGGCCAAGACAGGGGATTCTTCTTCCTTCTTCTTCTTCTCCTCCTCCTCCTCCTCCTCCTCCTCCTCCTCCTCCTCCTTCTTCTTCTTCTCCTTCTTCTTCATCTTTCTCCTCCTCTTCTTCTTCCTCTTCTTCTTTTATTAAGAAATTTTTTTCATTCATTTTACACACCAATCAACGATCCCCCTCTTCCCTCCTCCCACCCCTCCAGCCTTTCTCCCAACGCAACCCCTCACCCCCCCCCCACAAGAAGGCAAGGCCCCCCCATGGGGACACACATCAAGTAGAGGCAAGTCCAAACCCTTCCCCCTGCCTCAAGGCTGCACTAGGTGTCCCATCATAGGTAGTGGGCTCCAAAAAGCCCCCTCATACACCAGGGATGGATTCTGATCCTACCACCAGGGGGCCTCCCAAGCAGATCAAGCTACATAATTGTCTAGCCATGCAGAGGGCCAAGTCCAGTCCCATGCAGGCTCCACAGCCATTGATCCAACTTTCATGAGTTCTCACTAGTTTGGTTTGGTTGTCTCTGCAGGTTTCTCCATCATGATCCTGATGCCCCTTGCTCATAGAATTCCTCTTCTTACTCTCCTCCTGGACTCCTGGAGCTCTGCCTGATGTTTGGCTGTAGATCTCTGCATCTGCCTCCATCAGTCACTGAAGAAAAGCTCTGTGATGACCTTTAGGATATTCACCAATCTGATCACTGGGGTAAGCCAGTTCAGTTCAGGCACCCTCTCCACTATTTCTAGTAGTCCAAGCTGGGGTCATCCTTGTGGATTCCTGGGAGCTTCCCTAGCACCAGGTTTCTCTCTATCCCCATGATGTCTCCCCCCATTATGGTATCTCTCTCATTGCTTTCCCACTCCATCCCTGTTCCAGCTCAACCATCCCATTCCCTTATGTTCTCATCCCCCTTCCCCTACCCTCCATTGCCCACACCTCATCCCCGGTTTACTCATGGAGATCTTATCTATTTCCCCTTCCTAGGGTGATCCGTGTGTCCCTCTTTGGGTCTTCCTTGTTAACCAGCTTCTCTGGAGTTGTGGGTTGTTGTCTGGTTATCCTTTGTTTTACTTCTGGTATTCACTTATGAATGGGTACATACCATGTTTGTCCTTCTGAGTCTGGGTTACCACACTCAGGATGATATTTTCTAGTTCCATCCATTTGCCTGCAAATTTCATGATGTCATTATTTTTCTCTGCTGAGTAGTACACCATTGTGTGTATGTACCACATTTTCTTAATTCATTCTTCAGTTGAGGGGCATCTACATTGTTTCCCAGTTCTGGCTATTATGAATAATGCTGCTATGAACATAGTTGAACATATGTCTCTGTGGTGTGATTGAGCATTCTTTGGGTATATGCCCAAGAGTGGTATAGCTGGGTCTTGAGGAAGATTGATTCCCAATTTTTCTGAGAAACTGCCCACTGATTTCCAAAGTGGCCATACAAGTTTGCACTCCTACCAACAGTGGAGGCGTGTTCTGGCAAGGGGATTCTTGAGCCAGGAGTTTGAGGCTGTTCTGGCAACATAGTAAAACTAAGGCAATCAATCAATCAATCAATCAGTCTCAATCTGGGGCTGGCAAGATGACTTAGTGGGTAAAGACACCCCTACACCAACATGAATTTGATGCTCACATAGTAGAAGGAGCTGTCTCCTAGAGTTGTCCTCTGATCTACACACACACACACACACACACACATACACACACACACACACACACACATACACAAATAATATAATACTTAAACTGCGTCTTTATTGTCTTTTTAGCAGTAGATGTGCAGAGACAGAAATCTTCCACAAACAATTACCCTCCCCCCCCCCATTATTCTGCTGGAGATCAAACCCAGGGCTTTGGGTGTGCTATGCATGTCCCTACTTCTGAGTTACACTCCCAGGCCTGCAAACAAGAAGGCTTTTGTTTGTTTTACTGAAGCAAAACTGCTCTGAATTGAACCAGGGTTTGGTGACTATAGCACATAATAACCAGAGACTCAAAGTAAGCAAATATCCACATGAATATGAAAGGGAAAAATGTGGATTAGTGTGGGGGAAATGCACTCAAAGTACATTGTAGACATAGGAAGATGTCCTAATGAAACCCAATACAATGCACAATGGATATGCATCAATAAAAATATCTCTACGATAGATAGTCAGAACCCCTGGACTTGTACAGCAGCATTCTGTCTCTGATTGTTCCAGCACTTTCTACTATCCTTTCCCCATGAATAAGGCTATGGAAGCCCATTCTCCTTATCTTCTCCAGGTAGACAGATCCAGCAGGCACACAGAGTGATGGGCAATTGAGTGTATATCTGGCTGAGTGTAAAAGGGAACATACAATTTTTGTGGTCAGTTTATTTTCACCTCATTCATTCTCAGGGGTCCACAGCTTTCGCCTCATTGATTTTCTGTGCTCATTGACTTGAAGGCTGCTGTTTGCAGGAGCTTGCTTCATGGCCTCTCCAGGCAGCTTCTCACTGCTTTGGCAACTCTCTGCTTTCAGCTTGAACTAGTTCAAGCTCGTTCCAATGGATACATCCTCAACATGACATTTGTCTTTTCAGTAGACCTGCTGTAATGCTACAGTCTTCTGCTATCAGTGGTGAAATTTGAAAGGATCTTACAGATCATTCTAGTATAGCTCCTTCGTTAAACAGGTAGACACCAAAGGCTAGCGAGGGTAAAGAATTAGCCTAAGGTCACATCACACAGCTAGAATATGCAGCGGAGGTAGACAAGGAATTAAGGAAGGAAAGAAGTGAGGGGGGGAGGAGAAGGAAGAAAAGAAGAGAAGAGAAAAAGAGGGAGGGGAAAAGGAGAGAAAGAGGGAAGAGAAGAGAGATAAACTATTATCAGTTAGGATGCTTTTGGCTGTAAGAAACAACATTCAATCCAAAGTTGCTTACAAAAAAATCATGGCATCTGTTATCTCACACCCCAGGAAGTCCTGAGTCAAGCAGCCTTCTAGTATGCAATGATTAGGCTTCTGGCTCCACTTCTCCAGGACCCCTCACTCAACCCATCTGCACACGTCAGCTCTCTGCTCATGGTTCTGAGATAGCCACCCACAGCAGCAGGGAGAACATGCTTCTTTGCTACGTGGATAGAAGAGAGGGCCCCAAGCTGATGGCGCCAACTTAGATCCTGTACATACCCCTAGCTAGTAACAGTGGCTAAAACAGGCCTGTGTTCCAAAGCCAACCCCTAGCAAACCGTGTAATTCATAGAGAACTGGCATGACCTGTCTCTAGAGATGGGGATAGGGGCCAATTTCCTGTGTGTCACCTGAGTTTAGTGGGGGAAGAGGTTGACCAGGATTTCATTGGGAAGAAAGAAGGAGTGGGTGGGTCACTCCATCCCAGGGACCATTGGCACAAAGCCACATGCAGTAGAGAGTAGATGGCATGCTGTTATTTCTGCTTATCAGGGCCTGGTGACCTGCGGGATTAGCAACATGTGTTGAACTTGGCCTATGTTGTGGAAGGAAGGGGTGAAGTAGGGAAGGAAACTGGTCCAGCCTTTCCAGACTGTGGAAATTTTACTTCACACTGCGAGTGGCCAGGACAGAAGAAAGATGAAGAAGCTCCCAGATCGACTTGTATGCCTGAGGCATGAGCTGGGGGGGGAGACTAGTTTGAGTCAGGTCCACTGCTACTTGAAGGACTTTTCTGGGCTAGCACAGACCTGAAGGAAGATTAAGGACTTCGTCTGATAATTCTCCTCTTGAATTAACCAAAATCCTCTTTGCCAAGAATCTGTCTCTCTCAGGGGGAAGTTGACAAAAATGTGCCACCCATTTGAGTGATGACTAGACTCCTAGTCTACCATGTGCTTGCTGTTGTCTTAGGTTGTGCCTTTCCTCTTCATTCTGAAGGTTTTATTTATTGCCTTGCAAGGTTAGTCTCGGGGCAGAGGTCCCCCTCCCCGTCCCCCATCCCGCCATCCTCTCGCAGCTACCAGGCATTGTTTTGGCTTTCGCTTATTACTGGAACTTTTTACTATTCCAAGCACCACTGTTGTGTGTTTGTATTGCATTGTCCTGGTCTTCTTCCTCTGCTCCACTGCGTACCTTTGGTGGGGAATGCTCTGAGGTTTGTGGAGAGCATTTTGGAGAAACGTGTAGTTAGATAACATCCCCAGTCTCAGGGATCCTTTTTAAAGCATTGCCATCTCCACAAATTAATCATCCTGTTTCTGAGGCACAGACAAAAGCTTCACAGCTTTTCTGCTGGGCCCAGGGAGGGGCTGTTTCTAGGAGCGCTCCTCCAGTCTGGAGAGGCAGCTTCGGGATGAGTTGTGGGGGCGGTGTGGAAAAGCTTTTGGCTCCTGAATTACAATAAGGATTTGAATCCAGAGAGCCCACAAAGATTCTGCCCATAAAGCTGTTCCACTCTCAGTTTCTTTTTTGGGAAGTGAGGCCCCAAGTATTAATGTTTTACCCCCACGGAATGCATTTTTGCAAGTGGAGTACACAAAGAGGGGAGACTTTGAGAGTTCTCCCCCCCCTCACCCCAACACATAACTTACTTACGTTCTCAGGGTCTCCGGGAGTGTATGCTGAGTCCCTGGGATATTGTTTGCTTTTTAATTTTTTTAAAAGTGCGTTAACTCATGTGCGTGTGTTCGCACCCACACGTATGCACACACATGCAAGTATGTACATGGACACAGTTGCAGAAGGACACCGGAGGTGTAGCATCTTCCTGAAGCTGGAGATAAGTTGGTTGTGAGCTGCCAAATGTGGATGTTGGGAACAGAACTCTGGTCCTCTGGAAAATCAGTTAAGTAATCTTCACTGCCAGACCATCCCTCTCCAGCTCTGCCCCACCCCACTTCCATGATACTGCTTTAGAAACTGGAATGTTCTGCCATTTTCTTAGGCTTGTAGGAAGCTCACAATCCATTGCTTCTGCCAGCATCTTTCTGGCAGATGTTCTGTTTTCTCAGCTTCCTCCATCTAGCCCCAGGTCCTGGAATCAGTCCTGATGATGAAAAGATGTCTGTAGACTCAATAGTATCAAATGAATGAAGTCAAAAGCCTCTGTAGACTCAAGATGCCACAAAGTGCCATGTCTGCTAACCTTTCAGCACCCAGTGTCCTTCATTGTCCTACAGCTCCACAATGACCCCTGACTCCCTGTATGCCCTCCAGTTACTACATCCTGGATCACACCCTGTGTCTCTCCATCCACCAACAGGCACTGGCCTCTTCTGCCACCTCGACTAAACCAACCTGCTGGATAGGTTTCTCCACACCACTGTGGTGACTTCTGTGGCCTTGTCCCTTGGGGCTCACTCATATGCCTCCTCCCACCCAGTCACAGACTCAGGGTTTGCTGGTTTATGATCTTTGAAGGTATGCCTGGGCTTGTCACCATATTCATGGTTTTCTGCATCCTGCCTGAAAGTATCTCAAGCCAGTGGCTAAAATATGAGGGCTGTCGGCACCTGGCCAGGAATGGTATGTCACAAGGACTCCAGTCATCTCACCATGTCTGGGGACCCAATGTAGAATGCTTTATATAAGCATTCTCATTATGTTTTTAAAATGTGTGTGGATGCTTCTGTATCTAATTTAATTAGAGAGGGCTCTATTTAAAAGCATGACTGAATTCATGACAGCTTTTTGTCACCACGAATCTTCTCCATTGATCAGTGGATTCCAAAAATACAAGCCTATACCGTAAGATGATGGGGAAGCCTGAGCAGGGCTGTGTTCGCTGTCATTTTCCTCGCCCGCCACCCGGGTCACTGACTTCCTTGGGTTCCAGTGCTCCGCCTGCAATGCGGAGTTCCTCAGGAACAGTTTCCTCTGGATCAGTGAGATGGCGCCATGGGTGAAAGTACTCATCATGCAAACCTGATGCCCCGATTCAGTCTCCAGCTCTCCTAGCAGAAGGAGACGATCAACTCTGAGTGCCACGTGCATGCCATGGCAGCACACCTATGACCACACGCACACACGCGCACACACACACACACACACACACACACACACACACACACACACACTTCTTTCTACATTAAATGCAGATCTTGCTGGAAATTTTCCTGCCAGCTGCAATTGGCAAGGGTGTCAGGGTGAAGCCCTGCTGAACAATTGCCACAGCTCCCTCAGAGCAAGTCAATTGCATAGTTGTCTGTCCTGAGTTAGGAAGCAGGTCACAGCTGTCTCCTCTTGAGATCTCCAGGGAGGGACAGCAGTCCCTTCCTTGAGTTGTTATTGGCTGGAAGTATCTCTCCAAAGGCTCCTGCATGGATGCCTGGTCTCTGGTCTATGGTGCTGTTGAGTGGAACCTTTGAAGGCAGGGTGGCCATTCATCACCGGCATCCCTGTGTAGAGGTACTGAGATCCCAGCAACTTTCCTCTCTCTGGTTCTGCCTTCTGCATACTAAGAGGTGGACAGACCTCTTGCCATGGTGTCCTGTACCACCACAGGCCCAAAGTAACAAGGCTAAGCAACGATGGATCAGAGCCTTAGACCATGAGCTCCAATAATCCATTTCTTCCTTTTAGTTAATTGACCCTCTCATGTATTTTTGTCACCGTGACCAAAAGTTTGACCTAACATATGAGCCTATTTTGACTGTTCACATCATTAAAGGCTAATGGAAGACAGGAATCTAAAGATTTGTAACCCATATGAGGAACCTGCCTTGTTCTAATTAATCTTAAATGCAAACTCCAGTCTTTAAGGTAGCCTGAGTGAGTATCCACCTAAATATACCGCTGTGTAGGAATGAAGAGAAGGAAAAAGCAGCCAGAACAAATTACTTCCAAGCTAATATTTTACCAAGATTAACCCAGATTGGACAAGACTATAAATTCTTGGTGGAAACTAGGATCCTCCCTCCCCCATCACCCAAATCCTCTTCTCTTCTCTCTTATGCTATATTTCTGGTGTGTACAAAGTCTGTGGTACTGGGTTTTATGGGGAGATCCCTAACTTTGGGGCTGAGTGACACTCAGCCCTGAACTCAACATAAGCTTCTGATGGCCCTCTGGGGTTACTGTTGTGGCTCAAGGCTGTCGCAGAGGAGAAAGTGGAGCAAAGGGCAGAATCTCAGAGACATCCTTTGGGACCAGAACCCTGGAAGTCTCCCTGCTTCTTCCTTCAGGCCTGGAGAAGTTGTTGACGGGACTGTCTGCCTGCTTTGCCTCCTCAGTGGGGATGGGGGAGACATATATAAATGGAGAACCTGTGTCTGAGAACCAAATACCCTATGGAAAAGACTTGCCACAGGAAACTCGGTAAGAGCATTTCATTGGCACTGGTGAGTTGCCCTTGGCTGGCCCATGCTGGCTCACAAACCAGAGCTAGCTGTTGGGGAAGTCATAGGCAGCAGACAATATAGGAACCTTGGGGGTGGCGTGCATCCCCTGTGTGCTTGAGGAGGAAACTTCTGAGCTCAGAGACTGCTTCCTAACCAGGTCCTCTGCTCCTGCCTGCTAGAAATGCTTGACCACAGCCCAAGGGCTCTGTGCCTTCCCGTGCACTGTGGGAACAGCTAGGAAAAAAGAAAGAAAGAAAGAAAGAAAGAAAGAAATTATGCTGGTTGTTGTCATGCCAATAGCAATTCTCCCCTAGATATCCGCAGAGGGGTTTAATCAGAGTTAGGGGCTGTGATTTGTGATCCGGATTCCCGTACAGTAAAGATGGTCATGGTGCATCCCTCTGTGCAGCCTGTGGCTTGAAGGAAAGTCCGGGCAGGGAGTAAATAAACACGTATGTAATTACATATTCCAAGAAGGTAGAGAGCATGGGAAGACTGTTTATAAGGAAGTGTTATTTAATACCTTGTTATGATGGATGAGAAGGCACAAACCTATGCCTGAGCGTGGGATAGGAGTGATTTGGGCTCAGAGAAAAGAGAGTTCAAGTGTCCTGGTGTTGGAAAGACCTTCCTTGTGTGAGAATTCTAATAACCTGTATCAGAGGAGGTCGGAGGAATTACCTCTACCTGACACTAGTCAATAGTGAGGGAATTGCACGCATGAAGGTGGATTAATTGAGTAACTGAAGTTAACTAGTACTGGTGAGCTTAGTCAAAAGTTATTATATCAGATGTAGGTGCAGATCCCTGGGAGTCTCCCTTGCCAGGGTGACCTTGAGTTCTGCTACCATCTTTTCTATTAAGAGTTCTGGGAGTCCTGCGCTGTTTTCACACCAGATAGAGTTCTGCAGGAGAGAGCTGTACTTTTTTTATGCTTTCTTTTATTAAGAATTTTTTTATTCATTTTATATACCAATCACAGATCCCCCTCTCATCCCTCCTTCTGTTCCTCCCAACCCTTCCCCCCACCCTCCCAAGGCCTCCTCTCCATCCCTTCCCCTGAAAATGTTGGGCCTCCCCTGGGGAGTCAGCAAAGCCTGGTACATTCAGCTGAGGCAGGTCCAAGCCCCTCCCCCTGCATCAAGGCTGTGCAAAGTGTCCTACCGTCGATAGTGGGCTCCAAAAAGCCAGTTTCTGTACCAGGGATAGATCCTGATTCTGCCAGGGTCCCCTTTAACAGACCAAGCTACACAACTGTCTCTTATACAGAGGGCCTAGTCCTGTCCCATGGAAGCTCCACGGCTGTTGGTCTAAAGTTCATGAGTTCCTATGAGCTTGGTTCAGTTGTATCTGTAAGTTTTCCCATCATGATCTTGATGCCCCTTGCTCATAGAATCCCTCTTTCCTCTCTTCAACTGGACTTGTGGAGCTCAGCCTGGTACTTGGCTGTGGATCTCTGCATCTGCTTCCATCAGTTACTGGATGAAGGCTCTATGATGGCAGTTAGGGTATTCACTGATCTGATCACTGGGGTAAGCCAGCTCAGACACCCTCTCCACTATGGCTAGTAGTCTAAGCTGGGGTCATCCTTGTGGATTCCTGGGAACTTCCCCAGCACCAGGTTTCTCCCTATCCCCATGAAGTCTCCCTCTATCATGGTATCTCTTTCATTGCTCTCCCACTCTGTCCTTGTTACAGCTCGACCATCTTATTCCCTTATGTTCTCATCCCACATCCTCTACCCTCTATTGCTCCACTCACCCACAGTTTACTCAGGAGATCTCATCTATTTCCCTTTCCCAGGGCAATCCATGAGTCCCTCTTTGGGTCCTCCTTGTTAGCTAGCCTCTTTGGAACTGTGGGTTGTAGTCTGATTATCCTTTGTTTATATCTAGTATCCCCTTATGAGTGAGTACATACCATGTTTGTCTTTCTAGGACTGGGTTACCTCACTCAGGATGATATTTTCTAGTTCCATCCATTTGCCTGCAAATTTCATGATGTCATTGTTTTTTACTGTTGAATAGTACTCCATTGTGTATATATACCACATTTTCTTAATCCATTCTTCAGTTGAAGGGCATCTACATTGTTTCCAGGTTCTGGCTATTATGAATAATGCTGCTATGAACATAGTTGAGCAAGTGTCCTTGTGATATGATTGAGCATTCCTTGGGTATATGCCCAAGAGTGGTATCATTGGATCTTGAGATAGATTGGTTCCCAATTTTCTGAAAAACTGCCATACTGGTTTCTAAAGTGGCTGTACAAGTTTGCACTCCCACCAACAGTGGAGGAGAATTCTCCTTGTTCCATATCCTCTTCAACATAAGCTGTCATCAGTGTTTTTGATCTTAGCCATTCTGTCAGGTATAAGATGGCATCTCAGAGTCATTTCGATTTGCATTTCCCTGATGACTAAGAATGTTGAGCAATTCCTTAAATGTCTTTTGGCCATTTGAGATTCTTCTGTTGAGAATTCTCTGTTTAGCTCTGTAGCCCATCTTTTCATTGGATTGCTTGGTATTTTGATGTCTAGTTTCTTGAGTTCTTTATATATTTTGAAGATCAGCCCTCTGTCAGATTGGGATTGGTGAAGATCTTTTTCCATTCTGTAGGCTGTCCTTTTGCCTTACAGAAGCTTCTCAGTTTCAGGAGGTTCCATTTATTAATTGTTGCTCTCAGTGTCTGTGCTACTAGTGTTATATTTAAGAAGTGGGAGAGAAAGACTAGCAAGAGGATGTCCCAGGAACATAAAGCAGAGTGTCCAGGCAAAGACAAGGCTCTTGTCTGCACAATCCCAGGTTCTGGTCAAGAAGAGCTCAGTAAGATAAGATTAAGCAGGGATGGGGGGTGTTAGAGTGGACCACTGTAGGTGGTGCTGGGGTGCTGGGAAGAGAAAGGGATGGGATTTGGAGTGTCCGTGTTGTTATTTTGAAATGAACTTCAATTGCACAGGACTTTTATCCAAGACCAGAGACAGACACTGGAAAGTGGATCTATACATCTATGTATATGAACAGCGTATACAGTGACAAATGCAAAATTTCCTGGGATCTTTCTAGAGTCTAACAAGATTTCTAGGCAGGAGAGGACCCCTGAGTCTTAAACTTCGTCTACATCCTGGCGTCTTTGTGGGCATGTGACCCAGCCATCTGTGTGTACAAGGTCCCTTTTTCAAAGTCATAAAACAGAGGCAGCCTTATCTAAGAAGGACAACAGTAGGAACTGCCCAAGTGGCTTATGACCACGGAGAAATGTTCACACAACCCTGCCTATGCAGGGTCCAGTGTCCTTAGCTGGGGCCTGCAGCTAAGTGGAAGGAAAGAAATTACTACCACAAGTTGTCCTCTGGCGTCTAAACAGTGTACACATGCATATGCATGCAAGTATGCATACACACACACACACACACACACACACACACACACACACACACACACACAGGAAAGAGAAAGAAAGGGGGTAATAATTTTTAAAGGCAAAATTCCCTATTCTTCCCTGCTTTTGATTGGAATTTACGGTTATACCTATGATTTTTCTAAATAGACCCCCAAACCCCAACCCCATCTTTTCTGTTATTCCTCTGGAAACATAGCCCTTCAAGTCGTATCTCAGCCCCTCAAATGCCTTGTGAGACAACTGCCTCAAGAAAAACCTCCCCAGCACTCGGGAGGCGGAGGCAGGCGGATCTCTGTGAGTTCGAGGCCAGCCTGGGCTACCAAGTGAGCTCCAGGAAAGGCGCAAAGCTACACAGAGAAACCCTGTCTTGAAAAACCAAAAAAAAAAAAAAAAAAAAAAAAAAAAAAAAAAAAAGAGAAAAGAAAAACCTCAATGCAGTGAATGATTCTGACCGGAAAGGCGGGCCTCCGGCACTGACTATGCTAGAAAAAGAGCCTACTGCGCGCATGTACTGTGCACAGACACTGAGGCACACTCTGAGGGTTCAGGGGCAGATAAAAGAAGGCTTTTCCATGGAGATGACCATCACCCCGTTAGAAACGTAGACTTGGTGATCCATACCGCATGCTTGGGGCATTTTGGAAAAGCATTCTGGGAAGAAGGCAGGGAATGGGTGTTAAATGTTGAGACTCTCAAGGGTAAGCAGCAGCTGACAGGACGCTCAAGAAGAGACATCCTTCACGGGGCAGGCTGTGGAGAGGTGCAAAGTACAACAATTTGCACTTTGCCCTAAATCATATTTCTGAGATCTTGTTTCAGTTTGGTTTCCTTTTAATTAATTACTTTATTTTATTTTCTGTTTCTTCCTGGTGTGTTTTAAGAGTAAGGCGCATGTGAGATCTTTGACCCATTACCTTGCATGCGTGTGCGCGCGCACGCGCGCGCGTGTACACACACACACACACACACACACACACACACACACCCCACACAATATTTTTAGCCACAGCATAAGAAATGAGTAATTTTTGTATATCAAGTACATCTTAAGAGAAACTTAAACACAGTGAAAATTTATGTTTATTTTCATATTACCTAAAATAGCATTTAAAACACAAGTGAATAGCTGGATATGGTGGCCTATATTCATATAATCCCAGCACTCGGAAGGCTGAGGCAAGAAGATGCCTGTGAGTTTGAGGTCAGTCCTGGCTATATAGTGAGTTTCAGGCCAGTAGAACCCCATCTGTAAAATCAAACAGGACCAGTGAGATGGTTCAGTGAGTAAAGATACTTGCCTCACAAGCCTGATCTTTGAAACTCACATAAAGGTGGAAAGGCAGACCCCACAAAGTTGTCCTCTGATTTATACATGAATGAAGTGGCTGTGTGCCTGCACTCACATATACACACCACACACACACACACACTAATAATAATAATAATTTTTAAACTAAAGTTAATAAAAGGCAAACAAGACAAATATCAAGTCATTAGCTTAATTGCCTTCAATGAGAGCATATACAAAACTCCCAGCTATCATGGGCTTGACCAAGGCAAATCTAATCACATATGATCTACCCTGATACCATTTCATATGGCTTATCTTCTTGCTCTTAGTTGAGAAGGTCTTAGATTGCAATTACATCATGGAAGCATGGCTGAATGGTAGAAAAAGTGACTCCAATTTATTCTTGAGTCCTAATTTAGTGGAGAGCAGCGAGGCTGGCTTTGAAGAAGCTGAAAATGTGATGGTCAGCTTTCTAGTTCTGTAGTGAAATAACCAAGACAATCAGATTATAAAAAAGGAGGTTATTATGAACCACAGATCTAGAGGATTTAGTTTATGGCTACATTGCTTTTAGATCTGTTGCACGACAGCACATTATGATTGGGATGTGTAAGAGATGAGGAGGAAGAGCCTGGAGTCTCACAGACAACATAAAACCTCCCACTAGTCTCTGCTCTCAGGGTCTTCCCTGTCTCCCAAGAGTGCCATGCTGAAGTGCAAGCCTTTACACATGGGTTTGCAGGAGACACACAAAATCCAAACCAGGGAACCTTCAGCTTGGTTATGTAAGCAAGCAACTACTGCATGACCATTGCTCAACACAAGGACAGTTTGCCGTTGTTAGACTGCAAATGTCTGAGTGACCTCAGCTCGGTGACCCTATGTACCGTGTTTCTGCAACAAGGGTTCTAAACATCTGAAAAGGCAGTCTGTGCTAAAAACATTATCGCTACTCTTCGGGGAGCAGAGAATTGTTTCTGTTTCCACCTTCATATCTACATAGTTCTCTAACCCAGTGCCATTGTATGATATTTCTAGCTGTTAGTCTTCATCAGTCCTAACATGCTTTCTTTGGTTGTTAAATGTGTCAGATGGGGCTTGAGTTGTGGCTCAGGGGACCAGTGGTCCTGCCTTCAGCACTGAAGGAGCCCAAAATAAAATTAAATGATGCCGCTGACATTTTCATATACACAGAGCTTTTAACGTTTAAGAATATGTCTGAACATCATAAGCATGCACATTTTCTTGTAAGTTTAAGACTTTTCTTCTTGTGAAAATCAAAATTAAAATGGAGCTGCTCATGTTCAACCTTAGCACAAAATTAAACCATGGCAGGAGGTACCTGGCAGCGAGGAATTCCATGGAAGACTCTGGTAGGACACCAGCCGTGCCCAGAAAACACATCTGAAGACACCAGCCTTGGACTAAGGCTGTCCTTTTTACTGATCCTTGTGTCCACAAATAATTGAACCTACGAAGCTTTCCCCATACGACCTTTCCAAGCTCACCTCTGCCTCTGAGACCACTCCCCCAGTTTCCTAGGTCACTTGTGTTCTTTGCGGCACTCCGCTACTTCCAAATAAGCTCATTAATCCTAGGAGACTCTCCGTATCTCCTCTTTAGGTGGGTGCTCCCTAGCACGGTGTTTGCCTTTGGAAGCTTATGGACATATATTCTCATTTTCAGACAGGCAGCTTGGATCATACCAATGATTCCCAGTCTCTGAATACACAGAATCCCAGAAGAATACGAGCAACCACAAGCTACAGTATAGTCTTGGTTCCAAGTGGAAAAGGCCTAAGGAAAGAGTCCGGGAAGATGACACTGTTACCAACTTGGGAACTCAGGTACCAAAAGTTATATGGCTGTGTTGTTGACAACTTAGAGATTGCTAATGCAAGGCATCTGGTCATTCTGGGATTCCAGCAAAAGGTCTGAGTTCAATTAAATGATGATACAAACAGTTGCTTGGTTTATCTTCCACAAACATAGCACTGTTTGAACACATTCTCTAAAGGACATGGTGGCATTTGATGATTTTATTGCCTGATAACTTGTGGTTTGAAAGGTTCACTTGTCAGGTGGAGTGTCTGTCAACCACCTGCCCCCAACCTGCCTCTCAGGTAGGAGAGGATGCCATGAGATGGTTAGAGGGGCCCTGTTATCGCCACTGAAATGATAGCCCATGTGTTCCATCCAAGACCTGGATGACAATCATATTCTACTCTAGTTTGCAAAATTTACCTTTAAAATTTATTACTCCCTCTTTCTTCCTCTCTCTCCTCTCTCTCTCTCTCTCTCTCTCTCTCTCTCTCTCTCTCTCTCTCTCTCTCTCTCTCTCTCATACTTGCATGCACATGCGTGTGCACACTGTCTAGACGTCAGAGGACAGCTTGTGGAAGTCATTTCTTTCCTTCCACCATGAGAGTCCCAGAAAATGGAGCTCAGGTTGTGAGGCCTGATGAAAAGTGGCTTTACCTACTGAACCATCTTTTTATCCACTGAGCCATCTTCCCAGCCCCAAATTACCCATTTTAAAAACAGATAAACACACTGGCCATTTAAAGTTACAGCAAATGAAAAGAAAATACAGGCTACTCCATTCAATTTTTAAAAACTGTAACAGTCTCAAGTATTAAATTGATGTTTAAGTCTTGATTTGGTACTCATGTTCTGAGCTGTTTAAACCTACCATGAATCTGGAGTCTATAGGGTTTAAAGTCAGGATGCATCTAGAACTCAGAACATCAACTGTAGTCAAAAGATGTGGCTTTCTCCCCAGCCCTCAGAGTGGGGCCCTAAGATGCTGCATAATCATTTGGTAATCCGGCCAGAGAAAGGGCCTGTCCTTCATGATGCTTTGAACATTGAAAGGGATGAGAACAGAGAAGAGGGTGTACTGGTGCTAGTGGGTCTTTGAAAACTGTAAAGTCACATTTCCCCCTGAAGTCTTATCCAGAATACTGTGATTTAGTCATTCTGTCGTAGACTGCTGATTGTACTTTTGTAACATTGTTCAATGTGATTCTTTAAAGCCCTTGTTAAAATGCATTATGCACATCAGAAGGAAAGCAGTTGTAAATGAAAGGGGAAAGAAGGAGGGAGAGGAAGAGAAAGAGGGAGAGGGAAGGAGGGAGGGAGGGAGGAGAAAGGGAGAATATGAATAAGTCTCCCTGGGAAGGATTTAGACATCATTACAGTGTGGGAGTCTTGAACAAACCAGTGGGGCCCGGACTTGAACTCACGATGCTTTTGCTTCAGCCTCTCAAGTGCTGGACTTCTAAGCATGGGTCATGAGTCTTTTTTGTTTTGTTTTCTTTTAAAGCTCAGATGTCTCCTGAATGATGCTCTAAGTATTTGGCTTGTTCTGTTCAGTGTTCTTCAGGATTCTGTCAACATTAAAAAAAAAATACACAACCCTTACTTCAAAGACAGTAAGAGAATGATTTATTCTGGAGCCAAATATGAGTGACCGAAGCCTAGAAACACAGATGTAGTTGCCCCCAAATACCGTGTTCAAATGTGGTGACAGTTTCGCCAAACTTTTACAGTAACAGAACAAAGACAGTCATAAAAATACATTGATGTAAATATCAGGGTGGTGGGTCGCAGCACATGAAGGAAACCTGACCTAGAGGCTTCAGACACTGTCTGAAACTGTTCGTAGTCGTTGGATTGGTGGGCAGGAAGGATCTGTTTGTACCTTCCAAAAGGATTTATCCAATAGTCACAAGGATGTTAGTTCATACCCAGAGGTGAATAGTAAATGACCATCTGGGGAGCAATGGTAGCCCAAGAGAATTAGGCTCTGGACCTCCAACATCCCAACCTCTCCACAACTATTGGCTTTCTAATCAGCTAATCAGCCTGTGAGAATGCTCAGCGCAGGGGTGGATTTTCTTTCTAGGAATTTCAGTTAACAATTCTTTGTGTGTACAAAGATGGTAGTGTCTGTATGACCAATAGATGAGGTTGCTAATATCTGAATGTAACTAGCCCAGAAGCACGCTGCCTCAGGATAAAGGAGTCACCAGCTTGTTCATCTTGGTGAGCCATCTGGGCCACGTACATTTGCCATTGTCGACAAGTTGGACAGCAAATGTGCTATGTATTGCTTTTAACATGATTTGAAACATTGCCTGGGTGAGGGAAAAAAGCTTATCTGTTGTACACCCAATCCCTATGGATCCCGAGTTAGCATACTAAGAGGAGTTTAGATACACTGTGTGTTTGTGATCCCACTAAATACCAGCACCACGATCCATCTCCTTCACACACTTCTGTCTGTGTCACCAATCATCCCAACACTTGCTCTGATGGATCTGGAGTCAGAGCGAGGTTAACAGTCAGGCAACTCCTACAGGAGCATTCGGAGCACACTTCGGGCTAATCTATCTCTATCTCTGGCTTTTGTGACTCCATCCAACTTGAATGGATTGAGACGAGGCAAGAAATGAGTCTGGAAACAGAAGCCCAGACAGGAAAAGTTAACCCAGTTTCACTCGAACCTTTTTGGCACTTTTAACATTCTGTAAATACAAAACAAAACGAAACAAAACTTCCTGTTTAAACCTCAAAATCCAACCTTAGAAGCTGCCATTTTTTCCCTCTGGTACTAGGGGTGCTTACATGCAGCTGAGCTCCACCCCAGCTAGGGGATTGCTTCCGTGAAGAGGAAAGAATACTGACTAGCCTTAGAAAAGGGGCTTTTCAGGGCTGAGAAGATGACTGAGGTTAAGAGTGCTCCCTGCTTTTGCAGGGGACCCAGAGTTCTTTCTCAGTCCCTACAGACTGGCTCACAGCTTCTATAACTCCAATTCCAGAGACCCTGACACCCTCTTTTAATCCTCTCAGGCTCCTGCATGCATATGGTGCACATAAACACACAAAGACACATGCGCGTGTGTGTGTGTGTGTGTGTGTGTGTGTGTGTGTGTGTGTGTGTGTGTATGTGTGTGTGTGTGTGTGTGAGAGAGAGAGAGAGAGAGAGAGAGAGAGAGAGAGAGAGAGAGAGAGAGAGAGAGCGCAGGGTGGCTTTCCAACCTTCACAGTGCACTAGAGCAGCCTGTAGACAGGGTACCTGGAGGCTGTGGGTGTAGCCCAGGGGTGTCATGTGGGTCACCATGTGTGAAATCCTCAGCTATTCTCCAGCACCATAAAAACAAAACAAAAAAACAAACAAACAAAAACCAATACCTGACCTTTTTCCCCAAGCGATTTTCATTCAATTTCTATATTTTACCAAAATATTTTGGTACCAGGGATTACACCCAGAGCTTCATGCATGTTAAGCATGTCCTCTGGTATTGAGCCCCATTCCCACCCTCCATCCCATCCCATCTTTTCTTTCTTTCTTTCTTTCTTTCTTTCTTTCTTTCTTTCTTTCTTTCTTTCTTTCTTTCTTTCTTTCTTTCTTTCTTCCTTCCTTCCTTCCTTCCTTCCTTCCTTGCTTTTTTTTTTTTTTTTTTTTTTTTTTTTTTTACCGAGACAGGGTTTCTCTTGAACTCACAGAGATCCATCCGCCTGCCTCTGCCTCCCGAGTGCTGGGATTAAAGGCGTGCGCCACCACTGCCCGGCCGATGTTCTACTTCTTTCTTTTTTTAATTTTATTTTATTTTACAATACCATTCAGTTCTACATATCAGCCACGGATTCCCTTGTTCTACCCCCTCCTGACCCCCTCCCCTTCCCCCCAGCCCATCCCCCATTTCCACCTCCTCCAGGACAAGTCCTCCCCCGAGGACTGTGATCGACTTGGTAGACTCAGTCCAGGCAGGTCCAGTCCCCTCCTCCCAGACTGAGCCAAGTGTCCCTGCATAAGCCCCAGGTTTCAAACAGCCAACTCATGCAATGAGCACAGGACCCGGTACCACTGCCTAGATGCCTCCCAAACAGATCAAGCCAATCAACTGTCTCCCCTATTCAGAGGCCTGATCCAGTTGGGGACCCCTCAGCCTTTGGTTCATAGTTCATGTGTTTCCATTTGATGGGCTATAGAACTAAACAGAGAATTCTCAACAGAGGAAACTCAAATGGCTGAAAGACATTTAAGGAATTACTCAACATCCCTAATCATCAGGGAAATGCAAATCAAAACAACTCTGAGATACCACCTTATGCCTGTCAGAATGGCTAAGATCAAAAACACTGAAGACATTTTATGCTGGAGAGGATGTGGAACTAGGGGAACTCTCCTCCACTGCTGGTGGGAATGCAAGCTTGTACAACCACTTTGGAAATCAATATGGCACTTTCTTAGAAAATTGGGAATCAATCTCCCCCAAGATCCAGCTATACCACTCTTGGGCATATACCCAAGAAATGCTCAATCATACCACAAGAGCACTTGCTCAGCTATGTTCATATCAGCATTGTTTGTAATAGCCAAAACCTGGAAACAACCTAGATGCCCTTCAACTGAAGAATGGATAAATAAATTGTGGCACATATACACAATGGAATACATCTCAGCAGAGAAAAAAAAACAAAAAAAACAAAAAACGGCATCATGAGGTTTGCAGGCAAATGGATGGATCTAGAAAAAAATCATCCTGAGTGAAGTAATCCAGACTCAGAAAGATGTTCTATTTCTTAAAGCCCTCACATCCTGGTGGAATACTAAAGCTTCAGATGATGATAAACAAACAATCTGAGGCATCAGTTACTTCACAGGAGACAGGGCATAGCCCAGCTGTAGAATCTGTACTTAGCATGCTAGAGGCCTTTGGCCGCATCCCCAGCAACACACACACACACACACACACACACACACACACACACACACACACAGTGCTTTAGACATTAAATGAGACATTACTTTTATAAAAAAATGTCTTTTTTTTTTCTTTTCCAGAGCTGAGGATTGAACCCAGGGCCTTGTGCTTGCTAGGCAAGTGCTCTACCACTGAGCTAAATCCCCAACCCTGGGAAATGTCTTTGTAAGTCCAGGTGAGGCTGCTGTTGTTGGACGGTGTGCTTTCTTTTTAAAACTAAATGACAGTGTTGGTGTCCTTTATTGTTCTGGGTTAATCATGTCTTTGTTTCCCTTCTATTAACTTGGGTCCTTTGGAGTTCATTCCCTACATGGATTGAATCTGCACTGCGCAGTAAGGGTCAGAAAGCAAGTTGTTGGGTCAATGCTTAATTCCAGGCTCATCCAACTTCTTTTCTCATAAATATGATCATCAAAATAAAAATACAGAAATGAGATTCGAGATGACAGCGTAGCTTTCAATTGATGTTGTAACTCGTGAGATTTAGTTGGTATGACCTAGGAAAGTTAAGATTATATGGTTCATTCAAGAATCCTAATGACAGGACTGGAGAGATCGTTCAGTGGTTAAGATCACTTATTGATTTTTGCAGAGGACCTGGGCTCAGTTTCTAGCACCCACATGGTAGCTCACAACCTCCTGAAATTCACACACACACACACACACACACACAGAGAGAGAGAGAGAGAGAGAGAGAGAGAGAGAGAGAGAGAGAGAGAGAGAGAGAGAGAGAGAGGCTTTCTAGAAAGGAATCCTAACAACATCAATGATGATGATGATGATAGTGAATGCAGTGTTCGCAGTCTGTCAGATCTCATTTTGAATGCTTTATGATTTGGTAGGTGGGAGTGTTTTCACCCCCCCCCCCCCCCTTTTGCAGACTAGGAAAGAAAGGCACAGAGTGGTTGGTTGTTTGGTTTCCTGAGACCAAATCTCACTGCATGGTCAGGCTGGCCTTGAATGTGTGATCCTCCTGCCTCAGCCTCCCAAGTACTTGAATTAAAGTCATGCACCACCATATCTGGTCAAAGATACTGTTTTCAATCAATTAACTTGGTTTTTAGGGTTCCAAACTGTTTCTCCGGCTGGCCTGGAACTCAGTGTGACGCTCTAGCTGAACTTGAACTCACAGTAGCTTCCTACCTCAGCCTCCCAAGGACTGGGATTATAAGCATGGCCCACAACGCCTGGCTGACGGGTTGGTTTTAGACTTGGTTTCGCTATCCATTAAATGGGTGGATGTGGCTGTGTTACTTACTCTTGGGTTCACAGTTTTATGCTTAGATGAGTGAATCATCTTGGCTGCCTTCTACTTGATGGTTCCGTAAATGTGTGAGTCATTAATTCCTAATGCTGTCTGATCTTGTTCCATTTAGGTGAAGACACATCTACGCCTTCCCGTTGGTCACCCTCAGTTGCTGCAATGACTTACTCCTTTTCTATTTTCACCTTCCTTTCTCTTCTGTCAACCTTGGTCCTGCTCCCTCAAACGCTCCTACATGTGGGCAGACTTCTCTTCTAGCTGTACCTAGCTCATCTGATAAATCCATCCTAGACTCAAGGACTGTCACTTAGAAGCCAAGTACAAGTCTTGAAACATTAGCACATCAAGACACGACATTTCCTGAAAACACCGCCATATAGCAATGAGTGAGAAACTAATGAAAACGGCAACTATAGCAACCGATAGTGACTGCTGGGCCATGGTACCCCAGGGAGAGACACTGCTTCCTTTCATGCTGTCTTTTTAAATATCATTTTAAAAGATTTATTTATTCTGTTTTTATGTGTATGAGTAGCCTTCCTGTGTATATGTATGTGCACTACATGTATGCCTGGTGCCCTCAGAAGTCAGAAGAGGGTGTTGGGTCCCCTGGAACTGGAGTTACTGAGAGTTTTAAGATCTCATGTGGGTTCTGGGAAACCCAGGTCCTCTGCAAGAAAAAGTGTTCTTAACCACTGAGCTATCTCTCCAGCCCCTTCCATGTTGTCTTAATGGATATTGATTATAAAACTGCTGTTCTGTTCTAATGTAGGGAAGGACACATCATGCTAAACCAAGGTGCCCAGTTATGAAGCAAGGACAAGGATGGAATCTCCCTTTCTCCTTCCAGATTTAAACGTGTGGACTTTGAGCTTGGAACAGTAGGAAGACAAATACTCCAGACACATACAAGGCCTGTGGTTCTCTGTTGACCCCAAACCATAAGGGAACAATGGCCAGTGTTCTTCTCCATGATGGCTTACTAATTCCAGAGAAGCAAATGCAACAATGACAGATTTCTAAAGCACTCAGGTCTTTGCCATTGGGATCTTGAAATGTGAGGTTTTCCTATTCTGTATGTGCAAACCCTTTTGGGGTGTTGGGGTGTTTGTATTAAGAAACTGTGTCCAAAAAGGCCAGAGAGATGTTTGGAAGTATTCTGGGCTGTGTATGCCCATCTGGCATTTCTAACGCTCAATCTGTTTTACATGAAACCATGAAGTGTGTGGATTCCTCCAAGTATTTAAGTGACTCACATCAATGACGGTGGCAAATACATTGGGCCAAAACACCATCGGAAACATCTTTGTCAGCAGGGAGCAGAAGTTGTATTAATTAAAATGTACCAAGAAGGTACAGGGTGCACTCCCGACGAGTCACAGACTATTTTAATCCTAATTAAGATGTTCCTTCCTGGCATCTTGCAACACAGAAAAATTAGAATAAAAAAGTTGGTGACATTTCTAGAAGTAGGGTCAGCAGACTCAGATTGGATCTTTCTAGCTCAGAACTAGGCATATTTTGTTAAGAAGCTACCATTTTTAATAAATTGATATTTATCCAGTCTCCTCCCTATGTTCAGAAAAGGATAGGGAAAGGTTTTGAGGCAAAGGGTCAAAAACAGGTCAGACTCAGGTGGGAGGAAGGGAGGAGTATACTGAGAAATAGTCACTGGCCTTACAAAGGAAGCAGATGTTGAATGGAGGGTGTTGTCCGCAACCAGGGATATGCGGGGATTGTTGTCTTGTAGGTTTTAGGACCTCAGTATACAGGCCCCAGTCTAGGAAGTTATAACTAGGTGAGTTCACTAGTGATGGATACACTTCCAAGCTTAGAGTTTTCTGTATGGAATTTGAAAACCCAATAAAGCTGGTGAGACATATTCTGAGCGTATGTCATCACGTACATAGATGGATTGCAGATCTGTGGTTCTGACTGTGAGCTGACTGATGTTCTACCCATTGTCAAGAGTTTCATAGCAAACAGTCTGAGGCATTAGGTAGTGGGTGAAACTTACTTCATCTGAAGGGTTCAGTTAAATGATCTACAGTCAACAAATGAGAAGTTTCGTGTTCCTTGGACTTCACATTCCTGGTAGGCCATCAGTTTTTAAATGTCAACAAGCTCATTCTCTTCCCCCCAAGAATGATGGGAGAATAAAGAATTGAGAGGAAATCCAGAGATTAAGCATCGGGACTCCTTGAAAGAACCTCCCAGATGAGAAAAGAATTGGGGTTTGGTTTGTGGTGATGTGGAATATTGAGATTGTGGGCACAAAAGTCCTTTTTTTTCCCTTCCAATTTTAAAAGCTGGAAGAGCATATGAATAAGAATGGCTTGTGTTGGTCCCAGTGGAAGTGACATTTGGGACAGTAGAGAAGCTAGACTCTAGCCAGAGGACTAGACCCTGAGTTTGCATCATTCAACTAGGAAGTAGCAAGGTTCCTGGGTCTCACCCTGCCATCCGAGCACATCCTTGGTTAATACTCTCCAGAGCAGAACTCAGAAAGTGGGAGGATGGGAGGGTATGACATAACTGTTGATTCGCATGCATAACCCTGTCAATTAAAAGACCAATAAACAGGCAGCTTAATGGGACATTATGTGGCAGATTACTCTAATCGGCTCGCCATATTGATTTCTGAGCATTCTCGATTTGTTTATCGGAACAAAGTTTATTCTCTTTTAATTACTTTGGAAATGTGATGCTGTGTTCCACGGCCTTTTGCGGTGTATAATTTTTACATTGTAGGAGCTTCTCTACCATAATTAATATTGAACCGGTTCTGGTGAGTTGTTTTAACAAGATGCAGATAACGCTAACCAAGTTCATGCTGTCAGATCTAAAGTTGGGGTTGCAAAAAAAAAAGATGGACAGAGAGATGTGCTGTCATTGTAAGGGGGATATTTGCCTGGATTCAATCTAAATACATCTCAAAAAATTGTAAAATAGAATCTACCAGCTAAAACTAATGAGCACAAAACTGCATTGATTTGGCCCAGGGTGGACAAATAGAACATCTGGCATATTTGGCACCAATGACACAGCTGGCATTGTTGGAAACGGTTCTGCAGAAGGTACAGATGCAGAAATGGGAGAATTGGTACAAACAGTGCAGATGGAACAGTTGGAACAGATGACAGTGGGCAGAGCTGGCGATGCTGGCACAGGTGTCGTAACCTCCACAGCTGGCACAAGTTGTGACAATCCTGGGATTTCTGAGTGCAAGGCACATGTTCCTGTTGGCGCCGGCTACAGCGAGATAAGAGCATTTTATAATTAGTAAATGTGCCATTTAAAAAAGAACTTTTCTCCCCTCCATCCTTAAGGACATCCACCTCCAACTGTTAAAGCTTGGAATGCAGAGCATTTTTGCAAATTAGAATTTCCCCGAGAAAGCCATAATTGATAAATACAGATTTCATAGAAGAGGCAATTAGATATTTTTTTGTTCTAGTACTGATGAAATTCATGAATGGGGTTTCTTCATAGGAGTTTTGTGGGAAATAAAGGTCAGATTTTTGGAAGTGAAAGTGAGCTTTGCATTTAAGTGCAATGTATTTGTTATCAAATTAGAGGGTTATTTGTTTCTGAAGTAGAATGAGTATTTCCCATTTGTATGCAATTTCCTGTAGAATCTCACTTGAAGATGGGGTATGAAATTGGAAACCTGTCTACAGAACAGGTTGGAAAAAGAAAAAAAAAAACAAACGCTGGAATACAAAATATGGAGAAATGATGATTTGACACTCTCAAATACCAGTGGGATTTGGCTCTGATTTCATTTAAAAATGCTATAATTTGGGTCTTAAATTAAGAACACAATATAACATAATCTTTTGGGCAATGGTATTTTATATCAGATGAAAAGTTGAAAGAACAAAGCAGCTTGTTTGTTAGTAGAATCACATTTCTCTTTTTTTTTAACATTTATTTTAGTGTGTGTGTGTGTGTGTATGTGTGTGTGTGCATTGTGGGGGGGGAGTGTGTGTGTGTGTGTGTGTGGTGTGTGTATGGGAGTGTGTGTGTGTGTGTGTGTGTGTGTATTGTGGAGTGGAATGTATGTGTGTGTATGGGAGTGTATGCATGTGTGTGTGTATGCACTCGTGCCATAGAGTGTCAAAGGATAACTCTTTCAGAGTTATTTCTCTCCTTCTACTGTGAGGGTCTTGAGGATCATATTCAGGTTATCATGCCTAGCAGCAAGTGCCTTTATTTGCTGAGCCATCTCAGGCTCCATGTTTTGCCATAATTCTTTCTATTATAACCCAAATCTGTTCCCCTTACAGGAAAGTTTTTTTTAAAAAACTGCCTAATTATAAAATAATAAAAACCTAATATGGGAGTAAATAATGTTTTTTAATTTCAAATAACACTGCTTGAATATAGTAGGTGCTCCTTACATTCTTGTTGAATGAATGAACCTTTAGTCTAAGTAAATATCAATATTCAGAATTTTTAAGCAGTAGTAACCACCCTCAGGAATGACTAGCACTCTGTTAGAAGAAAAGAAAGCAGGTCAGCCTGCAGTCTTGCTTAAGGCCTCAGATTTTATAATAAGAATCCTTACATCTCAGCGCTTAACTCTGTTCCTTCCCTGAAGGGCATCCACAGATGGGAACACTAGCTGACGTCACCTTCTCTTTGTCCCGGAGTAAGCCCCAGGTTCTTTAACTCTCCTGGTTCACCCCGGACTGAGATCAGCTTCCATCCATCACTCGCACAACACAACAATCCTGAGACATCAGGAAGGAAACCGGTACAGTAAGGGTTAATTGTCTCGCTGGGTGTCAAGTTCATGACCATCAAAAACATGTGGTCTCAGTTTCCAGATGGCTCTGCATATTGTTACCTTTACTAATAAAAAAACACACTGTCTAAAGTCATTTGAACATATCTGATTTCAATTTCCCCATTGCTTCGACTTTGTTCTAACCTCGTGTTGAACCCAATGAAACAGTTCTTGGCTACTCAGAGATTTAATTCTATCCATTTTTTTAATCTTTTGACTGAGCTGACAAAAAAAAAAAGTTCCTGCTTCGAACAGATAAAACACATTCATGTGCTGCCCGTATATTTTTGTGTATGACAAAGAGCAATGAATAGATGGAAGAGGAGGCAGGAGAGCTTCCCGTTCCCTCTGGGCACGAAGACGGTGACAGATGGGTCAGCGCACAGGAACAGGCTGGAAATGTCCATCTTCGCTTGATTGAAACACTACTTTGTGGCTGAGGCTCAGATGAACACTGCTTCTAATCAATAAGTATCTAATGAAAAATGATCGGTTCGAGTGTAACCAACAGGGGTGTCTCGGAGGCTTCAGCATTTGAGGGGTGGGCAGAAGTTTGTCAGGAGGAGGAGTCTGAGGGTGAACCATTCCTTTGAACCTCTGCCTTCTTTAGGAATTAAACGCAAATGAAACATGAAAGATGCAATCTGCTGCCGCGGTTTGATTCCTGTCATTGTCCCCGCCACTGTCTACGTCTAAGCACATTGAACTTTCCGATTTATTGGCGTCTCGTCTTATGTAAATGTCCTTTTCCTTCTGTTAGCTCCAAGACATGGGGATGAGCTTTTGTTCTACCCTCCAAACAGTTGCTCCGTGCTATGCCTCTCTGCCCTCCCCAGAGGGTTCGGGGAGCTGTGTGTGCTTGGATCTGCAGGGTGGGGTGGGAGCAGGGGGTCCTTTTGTACCCAGCAGCAGCTTTACTTCTCTGCACAGGGTAACTTGAGAGACACGTTTTCCTGGGCATAAAAAGAAATCTGTTGTATTGGGGAGCTAGTAAATAAAATTAAGACTGCATAGCCACCTAAAATAAAACCATTGACACTGTAAAACAAAGACCCAGGGGAAATTATATATGTTAAGTTTAAAACTTAAGACACATTTACATCCAGACATTGTCTTCCACCTTCCCTGTTCTCCAGCCCCTTACATTCCTCACAGCCCCTTACCCCCAGGCACAGCTCTTCTGGAGGGAAGAACTCATGCATGGGGTGGAGGGCCTTCCCAACAGAGGGATGTTTTCCCTCCCTCCATCTACCATAGAAGGTGTATGTTGACTAAGATGCACAGATTGGAGCTGGGATGCCATGTGGTAGAGATCTTGCCTAGCAGACTTGAAACCTAGGAATCAGTTTCCCAGCACTACATACACACATACACGGAGACACAATGGCATAACTATAAAGTGGCTTACTCTTGTTGGAAGCAGGGAAGGAGACACAGGTAAAAATTAGGTGATTTTTCTTTTCTTAAGATAGGGCCTCCTTATAGCCAAGGCTGGCCTTTAACTCACTATGTAGCTGAGGATGACATTGAACTCCTGGTCCTCCTGTCTCTACCTCCCAAGTGCTGAGATTACAGATGAGCACCACCAGGTCCAGCTCTAGGCGGGGTTTGCTCTTCAGTCATATACAGGTGGTATGTATCATATTCTTCATAATTTGATGGGATCCAGTGCATCCCAGAGCCTAGGGTTCTGGGCTGCGGGTGTGACCATACAGGAGCAAGGATGAGCCTTCTACCAATGGGGAAAGAGGAAGAATAGAGTGTAACATCATCTCTGTAGCTAGAGCTTTCTGCTTCCCTGTACACTCTCCACATCTTTCACCAGATGGGGCAAAAACGTCATCCCCTGGGATGCAGTGACAGACCTGGACATCCCCGGGTTCTGCCGAGATGTCACCACCTTTCCTCAGTGAACAGGGAGTGAGCTCTTGTCGTCTGTGTCTGAATCACAGGGAAGAGACACCATGACCACAGCAACCCTTATAAAAGGAAACATTTAATTGGGGCTAGCTTACAGGTTCAGAGGTTTAGTCCATTATCATCATGGCAGGAAGCATGTCAGCGTGCAGGCAGACAGGAGAGTAGCTGAGAGTTCTACATCCAGAACCACAGGCATCAGGAAGAGAGAGTCACACTGGGCCTGGTTTGAGCATTGAAAGCATTGAAATGTCCACCTCCAGTGGCACACTTCCTCCAACAAAGCCACACCTACTCCAGCAGGGCCACGTCTCCTCACAGTGCCACTCCCTGGTGACCAAGCATGCAAATCTGTGAGCCTATGGGGGCCATTCTTATTCAAACCACCACATCTTGTTCACTTTTTAATGCAATTCAGAGTAGTTCAGAACTGAGGTCATTGGGCTGTTGCAGCTTAGACTGACCTGATTAATAGCGGTTGATCAGACTGCTAATTCTCCAAAACTGCTGTGCAAGTACCTATGGGGTGTGATGTGAACAAAGACCTTAAATGGACTGTAGACCCTCTGACTTTTCTAAAAAAAATGTTCCAGTGTGAAAAAAAAAATTAAAACATACAAAATAAGTAGCCAGTGTTTTGCATCTCCCACACTGATTGCCTGAGTCAATTCTTAACAACATTTTGGTAATTTTGTTTTATTTCTCCTTCTGCCATGCCCTCCCTACCCCCCAACACATGCCCTTCTCTCTCCTCCTTCCCTGAAGTATTTTAAACCAAACTTCAAATGTCATTTCACTCTGAAAGATTACAGTGTTCATTCCTAATGAGCAGAGGCAGCCTAAAATTCTAACAACCGAACGGTGACAAGGCAGAGTTTTTTCAGTACTATCTAATTCCTAATCCACCTTGAGAGGCCCCTGCTTATCAGAGAGGTGTGATTGTACCACTGGCTTGTTCAGGACCCACCAAGGGTTAGTGTTTCTTGTCTTCCTTCCTTCCTTCCTTCCTTCCTTCCTTCCTTCCTTCCTTCCTTCCTTCCTTCCTTCCTTTTTCTCTCTCTCTCTCTCTCTCTCTTTCTTTCCTTCTTTCCTTCTCCTTTCTTCTTCCTTCTTTCCTTCCTTCCTTCCTTTGTTGTGGGACATCTTTCTGTATGTTGTGAATATGTGTTGCAACTCTGATTGGTTGATAAATAAAGTTACGTTGGCTTACAGCAGGGCAGAATGGAGCCAGGCGGGAAAATCCAAGAGAGAGAGAGAGAGAGAGAGAGAGAGAGAGAGAGAGAGAGAGAGAGAAGAGAGGAGAGCGGGGCAGATGCTGCTAGCTGCTGCCAGGAGAAGTAAGATGTACAAGTATCAGTAAGCCACAAGCCATGTGGCAAAGTATAGACTTATAGAAATGGGTTAATTTAAGATGTAAGAGCTAGCTAGCGAGAAGTCTGAGCCATTAGGCCACATAGTTTGAAAATAATATAAGCCTCTGTGTGTTTATTTGGGACCAAGTGGCTACGGGACATGGGTGGGAGAGATTCATCCTGACTGCAGGGCCCGGGCAGGACACAGGAAAACTTCCAACTACATTCCTTCCTCTCTCTCCCTCCCATCCTCCCTCCCTCCTTCCCTCCCTTCCTCCTTCTGTCCTTCCCTCCCTCCCTCTCTCTCTCCCTTCCCTTTCTTCCTTCTCCCTCCCCTCCTTCCTCCCTCCCTTCTATCCTCCCTCCCTCCCTCCCTCCCTCCCTCCCTCCTTCCTCCCTCCCTCCCTCCTTCCTTCCTTCCTCCCTCCCTTCCTTTCATTATTTCATGCATTCACTGGGTGAGTCAGGTCTTTTGTCCCTAGACTTTTAGACAGTGCTTTGGTTTGAATGTGAAATGCACGCATGGGTTCTTGTGTTTAACAGTCTCAGGTGGTGGTGCTGGCTGGTAGGAAGGTTGGTTGGTAGGGTGGTAGGTAGCAGGAGCCTTTGGACACAGGGTCCAGCTGACAGACACAGGGTCATGGGGTGGAGCTTATGGTTTATAGCCCATTTTGAGCTCTCTTCTTTCTATCCACTGAGACTGTAGAGTCCATATCCTGCCCCCACCTCCACCATGCCTTCTCCACCATGATGGATGTGCCCTTACAAACCATGAGCCAAAATCAACCCTCCCTCCCTGAAGTTGATTTTGTCACGACCATGAGAAATGCACCTGTTACAGCCTGGTCTCCTACACACTTTCTACAGGGATGTTTCTGCAGGTACTTCCTGTAAACTGGTGTTTAGATCTTGAGCCTACTAGGTTTGGGGGTGATTTTTAGACAAGAACACCTCACGGTTGGTGCTTTCTATCTATTTATTAGTGCATCCCTTTGTGTGGGGGCAGGCTACCTGATTGTCTCACTTTCAGTGACGCTGTGATTCCTCCGTGAGTCCAGATGGTATGAAGTCTTGGTCGTTAAGCTTCTCTCCACATATGCTAATTTTATCTCAGCATCTCTGTATAATCACCAAGGAGCCCTTCAGTTATAAACAAATAATCCTTTGATATTCATCTTGTTAGCAAAATGCCTGATAGTTCGATCTTCACTGTTAACTTGACTGGATTTGAAGTCATCTAGGAGACACACCTCTCTCTGGATGTGTCCTTGAGACCTCTTCCAGAGACCTTTAACTGAGAAGAGAAGACCCATCCTGGATGTGGGAAAGTGAAGGAAAGGAGGAAGCCAGTTGAGCATGGTTGTCCATCTTCCTCTGCTTTCTGACTGTAGATACAATATGACCACCAGCTGAGGCTCCCGCTGCCATGGCTTCCCTGCCACAATGAACTGTTTCTCTTCTTAAATCATAAAGCAAAACAAATTCTTCTTCCCTTCAGTTACCATTATTAGCCATTTTGCCACAGCAACAAGAAAAGTCATTGATGCGCCATTACCAAGGGCCAGTGTCAACTTACACACTCACAGAATCTTGTTTTTCCATAGCATGTTTTATATGGTTTTGTCACCTATCTATCACTGGAGGCTGAGTATAGATAATAGCATGCTTTCCATGTTCAAATGCCCAGGCCATTTGCAGATTGACCAATGAGTAATAACCCAGTTCACTGAAGGATCTCTTAGCAATTGCAGGCTTCAGAGTGAATATTTGTAGTCTGGTTAATCCCAGTTACATTGCAATCAAAGTAGGTTGATATGTAGCCTCTTCCCAAATAGTTGGAATTGTTGTTTGAGGAATCCTTGTGCCTAAGTGAATTGAATTAACATCCACTCTGTTATTTATTGTTTAGTAATTCATCATTTGATTATTCATTTTTTTCATTTCAGTAAATCAAGTATTAAATTACTTGTTTTTTTTTTTACTTCACATCATTGATTAAGAAAATGGAAAATACAGCAAAATATTTAGAAGTTAAATGGCAGACTAATTCTAAAATATAAACTTCAATTTCAAGATTGAAATCTTATGGAAAATTACCTGCAAAATTTGATTGTTTGAAATAGATTACTGCTGAATAATTAAGAAAAGAAACTAGGCAGTGATGGTATACACCTTTAATCACAGCACTTGGGAGGCAGAGGTAGGCGGATCTCTGAGTTTGAGGCCAGCCTGGTCTACAGTGTGATTTCCAGGACAGCCTGGGCTATACCTTGTCTCAAAAAACAACAACAAAAGTATACAATTAAGTATTACTAGTAATTTTAATTCTTAAGCTTATGATGATGATGATGATGATGTCTGAAGATTAAACCTAGATTCTCATAAATACTACGCATGGGTTCTACTATCAAGTGATACTTCCAGCCATCATTTCATATTTTATGTTCTTATCAATTTATTTGTTTGAAAATTAAAGCAGTACTATCACTAGATGGGGATTAATGAGTACAAAACTGAATGTTTTCCAGTGGGGTTTCACAGTAATTCTAGACTCTCTCAGCGACCATAAAATATTTACGGTTTTGTGAAATCTTGGTTATGAGATATCTGATGCCTATGCGAATGAAGCTTGAGGTTCTGTCGCCATCATTCAGTTGGACCATTGCCGCAGCCCGATTGGAGGAGGCGTGTGCAGCCCGATTGGAGGAGGCGTGTGAACGACAAAGTTGGGAGAGATGAGGATGGATGGGACAGCATACGTAAGATCACACAGCCGAGGGAAAGCAACCAGTCACCAGGCTCAGCGCTCCGCCTCCCTCGGCCTTATCCCATGTTGTTCTTCTGCCTTACATCTGTCTGCAGATGTTCTGGAGCTGCATCTGTACAAACACTATGGAAGCTTCTAGTTGGAGCCTGTTCTACCGCGTCAGGGCTCCAAGAAGCTCGGGTGTTAAAGGTTCCCGTGGTCTATTTTCAGTTGACGTGACGGTGGATTTTGCATTTGCTTGACTTCACTACGTCTTCGCTCCCTTGGACGTCTCTAGCCACGCCTTCTTCTTCTCCCCTTTCCCTCCCTCACCAAAAGGGTGGAACTTTATGTGGGATTTTTTTTCTTACCTTCCTACTGAGAACAGAAAAAGAAAAGTTAGAGAGAAGCAAAGCCTTTTGTAAAATATTCCTAAGATCTTCTAATGTGAGTCTCTCCTCTGAAATATAAAAAGGCTTTTCCTGGCCTCCGTCTGTTTACTGTGGTCTGCACCTTCTCCTTCAGGATATTCTGACAGCCTGTGCCGGGAGGGATTTCTTTACTAAGATTCATAAGTTTTAACATGTTATTTTATTGCCTTGTTCTCTTGCTCCTATATTTTTTTTAAAGCCACTTATAAATCATAGGAATCACTCCAATCTTTCATATTTAAATGGATATATACTTTTTTGTGATATTTTCTTAACCTTACCACAAAAACTATTCTTATTAGGCTCGGGAAAGGATACATTTTCATTTTCTAGCTTTCCATATTAGATACAGAGAAAGTATATGGTGTTTTGAGACAGCTACTTAAGTGAATTGAGGAGGAACTTGGAACTACAGAGGCCGAAGAAGAAAGAGGGAACAGAAACCTATTTATTCAAAGCCCTGTGGCTTCTGGTTATTATCAGAAAAATGTTGCCACTTAATTCATTTGCTTTAAAAAAAACACCAGTGGAATATATTTAAATTATAACAACAAAAAAATCAGAAGGGGGGGGGGAATGCCTTGCAAGCAATTGTTTAAATACCAGGGTGTGATTAAAAATAAAACAAAAACAAACTCTGGGAGTCTTTAATCAAAACAAAACAGGAAAAGCCACCGTTGGCCTGTGATTAGGAGTAGCCTGCGAGAGGGGCTGGAAACCCAGCCTGTGTTTCCACCTCTCCGTGTCCTTTTTGGCATCCGCCTGTGGGAGTACACTCCCTCAAGAATTGAGATCTTTTTATCCCCGTCTGACTAGAATTCGGGCCATTTCTTCTTCCCTCCGTTTCCTCTCAGCCTCCATCTTCGCAATGACAGACTGCATTCAATAATTGCCGTCTTTTGTAATTGTTCTATCTCCAAATTGGCTGATTAGGGAAGAGACACAGCTGTCCGTCAAAATGGTGTAAAGTGGCTGAAACAACCATCCCCTGAGCTGGAGAAAGTTAATTGCATTTTCTCAGGCTATCCCAGGAGGAGAGGCGCCGGGAAGGGCTCCGGGAACCCCTGTTAATGCTACTTGGGCTTTGCCTTTTTTTTTTTTTTCCCTGAGCATTTCTGTTTGTAACCTGGGGCAGGCGGGTGGGGAGTGGGAATGTAGTAAACAGCATGTTAATTAGATTTGCAGATGAAATTAAATCAGAAAGGATTGGAAACACACCAGTGAATCAAGAGAAGTGCTATGTGGGATTTCTGAGGTTAAAAATATGGGAAGGATCAAATAAAGTGAGAATGAAATCAGACAGGTACAACCCCCGATGCTTTGAAGGTGGAGTGAGTGGGGGGATGGCAAAAGTGAGCATCGAGAAAGGAAGGTCCAGAAAACAGTGAGGTCAGTGGGGTGGAAGACACCGAATTAGACGTGTTTGCAATATACCATAGACGCTAACATGATCTGGGGCTGTGTGAGGGAGACATGGAGTAATTTAGCGCATTTGGCAAGAAGACCCCTGGAAAATTGCGCTCAGGTCTTGGAAGTAGGGAGATATGAAGGAAGAGAGTAAAATCAGCATAGGACAGCAAAAGTGATCAACACGTAATGGCTGGCTTATGAGGGAAATGGACCGTGTGACTCGTCTTGAATGAGCCACAAGAATTGTGCACTTATATTTAAGAGTGTTCTAAAGGACTCTAAATCAATGTGTCAGAGAGATATCTGCACATCAGGGTTTTTTTCCCAGGACTACTTATAATAGTTCAATTATGGAACCAGTGTATATGTCCATCTAAGGAGGAGAAAGAATAGGTGGTATGTTGGGGATGGATTTTTGTTTTGTTTTGTGTTTTTTTTTTTTTTAGTCATAAAGAAATCATGTCATTTGCAGGAAAATGGATGTGACTGGAGATAAACATATTAAATGAATTAAACCAATCATAAAAAGACAAATATAATGTTCTCTCGTTTGTAGTTCCTAGATTTTATATAGATACACAAAATCATATATCCACTACTATATATACACGTGTGTGTATGTGTGTGTGTGTGTGTGTGTGTGTGTGTGTGTGTGTGTGTGTGTGTACTTGGCCTGAAAATACAAGTAAAACGTTAAGGAGACCCATATGGGAAGAGGGACGGGGGAGAAAAAGGAAGGTGAGGGACGCGAGGGGAATATGCTTCACACACAACATAAACATGTATGAAAGCTTTAAAAGTAAGAGCAAGTTGGATTGGGGGAACCTTGTATGATTGGCTAAAGCTGCTCCCAGAAGCCATAAGGTTATTAAATGAAAATTCCAGTGCCAGAGATGGGCTACCTCCTTATGAGTGGTTGGCTGCTGAAACAGTACAAACTATTTCCACTGCCGTTGATTGCCAACGAAAACTAGATGGTAAGACCCTGATGCTGAAGACAGCCCATGCTTTGGTTGCAGAACATGGGGAAATAAAGCTGGAACTCATCTGGAAGCTTCCTCCCTGCTGGCTAGACTTCACAGTGCCAGAAGATGCCGTGGAGGCCGTCGGGGAGAATTGTCACCAACAGTTTTACTCAATTGTGGACCCTGGATGCTGCAATCCTGACTTGCCAGGCACAGTGTGCCCACCATGCTGTAGTGGTGTGATTGTTATGAGGTAACCACTTTCTGATTGGATTTGAGGTTCTTGGCCACAGGAGGAACTTCATGTCTGGTACTATAAATCTTATCATAAGCCTGTGGCTGGGAAGGTCAATGACCCTAGTGGAGAGGCTACTGCTGCTGTGAGGCTAAATGGATGAGACATGTCTACTGAATTGCTTTCTAAATATGCACGTGTATGCTCATAAATAATGGTGTCAGTTTTTGTCAGAGACACTTCTTTTTGCAATAGGTGGTAGTTACTGGGGAGACTCACAACTGGTCAAAATGCTACAAATAACCAACTGCTGCATACTTAGTCCTAAATGAAACATCTATACCACCCCACCCTCCTCAGCTCAGGGAACATCACAGAAGAGAGAGTAGACAGAATGCAAGAGCCAGAGGAAAGGGTGGAATGTTGTGGAATGTGTCTCCCAACATGGCATGGCCATTGTACCTTTGACGGCTTGGCAGCTGTGATCACCTGCACAAGCCTTATGCTAGACTGGGTCTCCTAACATCTCACCACAGAGCACAGAGGGACTCATAAGGGTCTGCTCACCCCTTATCATCTGTGACCAGTCTGTGGTTGCTGGGGGAGAGAGAGACATTTTCTGGTAAATTTTCCATGCTCCTGTAAATAATCCCTTACCCATGTTCCTACAGGTTAGTTTTATATCAACTTGACACAAGCTAGAGTCATCAGAGAGGAGGAAGCCCCAGTTGAGAAAAGGCCTCCATAAGATTGGTCTATAGGCAAGTCTATGGGACATTTTCTTAATTAGTGATCAGTGGGGGAGGGCCCAGCCCATGATGTATGATGACATCCTTGGGCTGGTGGTTCTAGGTTCTATAAGAAAGCAGGCTGAGCAAGCCATGAGGAGCAAGCCAGTAAGCAGCACCCCTCCATGGCCTCTGCTTCGGCTCCTGGTCCTTGCCCTGTTTGAGTTCCTGTCTTATCTCCTTCTGATGATGAACTGTGATGTGAAAGCATAAGCCAAATAAACCCTTTCCTCCCCAAGTTCCTTTGGCTATGGTGCTTCATCACAGCAAGTGTAACCCAACTAATTAAAATAATTTACACACACACACACACACACACACACACACACACACACACACACACGAAAACAGAAGGAAATCAGCTGAGAGGAGGAACAGGGTCAGCAGAGTGTGAGGACATAAAGGCAGGTAATGGAGGTGAATATGACCAGAATTCATCATATACAGGTAAGGATATGTCACAAAACACATTATTATGTATAATCACTCTAAGATGATAAATTTAAACATTAAAATATAATACAAAACTCCAAACCCTCCCACAAAAAAATTATGAGTATTTATGATTCAAATGTAATTGTCATAAAAAAAATGGAAAACTGAAATTGACATGAAGGAGCACTTCCTGAGACTGAGAGGGTGACAAGCCACTGACTAAAGTGTCTTTTCTGGGAGTGAAAGGAGGTCCCTGGCTGCAAAATAAGAATGCATTGCTAGCATGCTTTTCATTCCCAAGTCTTTAGATTGGCGTTGGCTGTGACCCTTCGCCACTGAAGAGTGAAATGAAATTGCTCATCTGTCAAAACCCCAGAAGTCCCACAAGAGCCTGGCTTCTCTCTACACAGTTCCTCACAGAGGTGGCCATTTGCCACGTGGTTTTAGAGTCTACCCACCAAATGCTTTCCTCAGTCACCTTAGCTCCTCCTTTCATTTCGGCCCTCTTGGAAACTGCAAAAGATGGTGAGTGAATGCAGCAACCAGCCTGCCAAAGCACCTCTGTACACGGCTACCCTTCCCTCAGAAGACTGGCTTCTGGTGACAAAGAAAAGATCAATGTAATTTAAAGAAACCCCTCAGAATGGTAGCTGGAGGAGCAGCATTTTGTATTAGGTAATGAGGCTAATGTGTCCTTAAAATGTTAAGTTGCTGTGCTTCTTAAATTCAAATTCATTTCTGATGTAAATGCAGAAGATGTAAATATGGAGAAGCAATGTGTGGTGTGTTTTTTAAATTTTTATTTAGAGCTCATTCTCACAGGAAGTATTAGAAAAAAAATGATTTTATTCTGGAAGGTTGGGGAGGTCATTATTTCTAGGACAGTTCACAGGGAAGGTTCCGTGATGAGCACTGGCCTCATAAGACTGAGGGAAGGTGAGATGATTTTTCCCCCAGACTAGAGATTGTAGGGGACCTTGTCCTAATTGTCCTGGTGGTTATTTCATAAATCTTGATTTTCAATTTTGTCATCTGGAAAATGAGCGTGGGGGAGTGTATTGCTTTCGAGGTAATTAAAGAGTGCACTGACAAGTGAGCATTAACATTTCAGTATTTAATTAAATCTGGCTGAGAGGAAGCTCTGATTCCTAAATCACTGGGTTTCTCTTCCTCCTGCTCATGGAGGTGCGAGAGTGTTCTCGTATAGTCTTCCACAGAAGAGGGTCTCACCATTCTTTTCTTTTTGAGGTGTTGGAAGGAGCAGAGTCAAAGCTTTAGAAAAAAAAATGGAAGCAACAAAAGGAAAAGACCCCCACAAACACCATGCATTCATCTCTTAACTGTTCCTCCATTAGTTACTTAGTCTAACAGTTTGGACAGAATTCTAGGAGAAATCAGTGCTCTAAAACCGGGCGGTGACACAGAGCGCTTAAGCGAGTGAGTTGTACAGAGCAGTTAGCTGAAGTTTCATTTCACACTCGGTTCGTCAAAGGGACTTGTGCCATCCCTTCCTAAAGCTTTTGCTTGTTAACATTGGCCTTTGAATTTTCAGCACATAGCAGCAAACCTAGCTCTAAGCACCTCATCTTCATTTACGTTCCGATCGCCAGACAAGGGGAAAGCTGTTATTTCTGTGAGAGAATTGATGGATTGTGTCTGGAATTTTGAATGTGTCTGTAACAGATTAACTTTCCTTTTCCGATACCAATACTTCATGTTAAAGCAATTAAACGCGTTACCCAAAGAAGCTTGAATCGCCGTTCCCTGGCCATCTTTGTCTTCATAACAGACCAGATGAAAGCCACCACAACTTTAAAAATAGGAGCACCAGAACTGAAGATCTATTTTCTTCTCTTCCCATCTAGCTCTTGGCAAAGTATCTAAAACTTGATTCCTGAGTGCGGATTGGCTGCCCCTGTCTGGAATCCCAGAATTCGGGAGGTAGAGGATGAAGAATAGCAAGCTTGAGGATCTCATAGCTACACAATGAGATCTGATCTCAAAAACAATAAAATAATAAAATAAGGGGAGTGATTCCTTCCGATGATTCTCTGTTTTCTTTGGCATTGTTGGGAATTTCTGGTGTTTAAAGTTGGAAGAAATATCTACCCTAAGAAGGGAAAGAAGGACCCTTGTGTCATTGGATCTAGCCTGCAGTGCAAGGTTTGGACATGTTAGTCATCACCACATAGACTGACAATGGCCACCATGGCCTGCCTTATACCACAAGTGTCTGCAGTGACAACCGTGGGCTCTGCCCCTGGCCTCCCACATGGGTGTGCTTTCTCCAACGTTAATATTACGATCTTTTTCTACCTTGTCCTCTACTGTACTGTTTCTTCTGCCTTCTATCTTAGTGCTGGCTCTTCACTTTCTCTAGGTGCCATCTTGAAGGTCATTGCTGCCGAAAGGACATTGCCCATTTCAGACAGCCCTGGTACACATACCCTCATGACTTGCTCCATCATATTCCTCCACGTCCTCCTCTCTCCTCCTCCTCTGTGTTCTCCAGAGCACCCAGTACAATATTCTGTGTATGGCCGCCTGTGTTTGACCCTTCCCTCCCCTAACTTGTCATTTTACAAGAGCAGCAGGCATGTCTGCTCTCTTCTTGGGCTTTTCTCCAGGGCTGAGAGTGACACTGGGGCCCTAAAGGTGGGCCAAGATTTTTTTGTTGGGCAACATTTTAAAGAAAGATCTCATTACACATATTTATTTTGGTTTTGTCTGGGGCTTCTGTGCTGGGGATAGAGTCCTCAGCATTGTGTCACTAAGCTGTCCTTCCTTCTATCCTTCCTTCCTTCCTTCCTTCCTTCCTTCCTTCCTTCCTTCCTTCCTTCCTTCCTTCCTTCCTTCCTTTTCTCCCTCCCACCCGTCCTCTCTCCCCCCTCCTTCCTTCCTTCTTTTTCCTTTTTTTTCCCTTGAGATCTCACCATGTAACTCTGTCTGGCGTAGAACTAACTATGTAGACCAGCATGGCTTCAGACTCACAAGAGACCTACCTGCTTTTGTCTCCCAAAGTGCTGGGTTTAAAGACATGTGCCACCACATGTAGATAAAGTACATTTCTTAACTATAAGTATGCTGAGCTATCAGAATATAGTAAGCATCATCAGATTGAGCAAAGCCATCTAAATATGCATATGTATTATGGATTCTACATTGAAAAGGGCACCATATCAATGGACTGGTTCTTGTAGGTATAGAAGAAATTGGAAAACTAATGAAAGGATGCCTCTGGGAGGTCATTGGCTTCATTTATTCATTCTATAATTCTTTTGGGTCCTGTAAAACCATTATAGGGCACAGAACACATCCCAGAACCATGGTGTGGGTTATTGAGCAGACCACACTATGTAAGTTATTAACAGTGATGTGAAATGAGGTATTGTCAAGACAGATGCCAGGGAAGTCAAGGGGAAGGCTCTGATGTAGATTCTGTTCTCAGTCAAAGAGTATAATCAGCATCTATACCTTGACCTTTCCCGAGTAACAGAGGCATGAAAGCAAGAATAAATTCATAACTACACAGGAAGAACACAGGACTGTCTCAAGGCACACTAAACAGAAAACAAAAGCACCACATCTCCCACACCTAGTCAGTGTACGTGTCTTCAGACTCCTGGCCAGTCATGCCGTGGCTCTTTGGGAAGAAAGGACTCCCTTCTAGGATTGTTGCCACAGGGCAGCAAGGACTGAGGGCCCTTGCAAAGGTCAGGTGTCTCCCAAGGGCTGGTACATTAATTCATGATGTCCCCAGATGAGCCTGTAAAGGATGTACTGTTACTATTTCTAATTTTACAGATGAGATGACTAAAACATACAAAGAGAAGCAATTTGTCTAAGATTTATCAGTAAGTAACAGAGCCTATCATTGACGCTCAACACGTGACCCATGTGGCTATGGAGAAATGGCTCTCATCTCTGAGGATCTATCTGTCTATCTATCTATCTATCTATCTATCTATCTATCTATCTATCTATCATCTATCTATCTATCTATCTATCTATCTATCTATCTATCTATCATCTATCTATCATCTATCTATCTATCTATCTATCTATCTACCAATCTATTTGTCTATCTGTTTATCTCCTCTATCTCTGCTCTAGCTAAAACACTTAAGCATACACTCTACCACTGAGCTATATCCCGAAGCCCTGAGATCCTGATGTTAAAGGTGGATGTTTGGGGCAGCCATCTCAGTAGATCCTGTTGTCTCTAGAAGCAGAAAACTCGTGTCAGATGTGAAAGAATAATTTAAGGCTAGTGGGACATTAAAACACATGATAAACATGAGAGAAAGTATGTGTAATGATCCAGGTGTGCTTCTGTTATCTATAAAGCAAGAGCCAGGTGGATGTGTGGCTCAGAACAGACTGCATTCACAATTTCCTGAACAGGGTCCAGCTGTTATCTTCTGCTGCACTCTGAAAGGTTCCTGGACTTCAGCGCTTGTCCCATGGGCCCTGCACACTGGGAAAGGTTGTGCAATAGATCAGAAAGGACACAGATATGAAAAGTGGCAGCCCTGGGTTTAGATGCTGGCTCTTCCACTTATTAACTGCGCAGGTGTTGACAAGGGACTTCACCTCTCCATTCCTCTCTTTCCTTATCCGTAGCATACAATTAGTAAGATTCGCCACCCAGAGCTGGCCTTAGTTTCTTTTGCTGTTGTAAAACACCCTGACAAAAGTAACTTCAGGAAAGCAGAGCTTATTTTAGTTCATAGTTCCAGGTACAGTCCATCATGATGGGGATGTACAAGCAGTAGGAGCTTGAAAAAATTGACATGACACTCATGGTCAAGAGCAAAGAACAATGAATTCCTACATACGTGCGTACTTATGTTCGGCTCTCTTTCTCTACTCTTACACAGTCAAGAATCCCCTGGCTAGGGAATGATGCTACCCACAGTGGATAGATCTTCCCATCTCAATTAATGTAATCATAATAATCTGTTACAGGCACTCTCAGAGTCCCCTTCCTAGGTGATTGTTGATTTGATCAAACTGTTAATTAACACTAACCATCACAAGACAAAACTGATGAAATAGAGCTGTGAAAATGCTTAGCATATGGAGGGTTCCCAGATAAGTGTGAGCTTTCTCTTCCCCCAAACTGGACCAAATCCTTACCTATGCATAAATTAAATTATGCTTAAAATCTTCTTTCCAGTGCTAAGGATTGAAACAAAAATCTTTTTTTTTTGTTTGTTTGTTAGACAAACTTCCTAAGCTTTATTAGAGAAGGGATGGGAGGAGGAAGTTACTCTGTTGAACAGATTGTATCATGAAGCTCTGAAGCCTGGGGATGATGGAGCTGGAAAGTGAAGAAGGCTTTGAGAAGGGATCCTGCACAGGAAGAGGTGAAGTGCACCAGTCTCAGAAGCGGCCATGCCGGTGGTCTGGGGAACGACATCGGTTTCTTTCTCGGGGACGGTGGCCTGTATGGGATCTTGGAGGTGACCTATGCCCGGGTCCTCGCCCATAGAGCTGCCGGCGCAGGTTCCGGGATATGGGTCGCAGGTGCATAAAGTTGCAGAAGCCACCTCGGGTACACTCCCCCATTTCATACTGCCGGCAGCAGGACTCACGAAAGTCAGTGACAGGAGACAGCTCAGCATGCACAGCCTGCGGGTTGAACCAGCGGTTATTGAGTTCAGCCACAGCCCGCTCTGCATCCACCTCCCGGCGGAACTTAACATAGACATTGCCCACGAGGTGGTCTCCAAGGTCGTCACACACATTCATTTCTTCAATCTCTCCGTACTTCTCCTGCAGTTCTGTGAATACCTCCTCAAAGGAGTTCTCATAGTGTTCTTGCACCTCCACGTCGCTCACGTGACAGTGTGATCCATCTGCGGTTTGGGCCGTGTTCTGTGGATTCCAGTACGAGTTTGAGTAGCACTGTGGTCTGGCTGAAAGTCGGTTTGTTGTGAAGTCGGGAGCACTGGTCCCCGTGCCGGCAGGCTCCGATCTTAAAGCAAAAAGAGCAGTTAACCTTGTCCTTCTCAGTCCCGAATATCGAAGCTAAACATTCAGCCATTTTTACCTGAACACTCCAACGCTCCTCGAAACAAAAATCTTAAACATAGGAAAAAGGAGGGTCAGGGTGTTGCTCAATGGTGGACTGTACACTGATGTGGAAGGTACTGACTTTAATCCCTAGCATCATAAAAAAAAAAAAAAAAAAAAAAAAAAAAAAAAAAAAAAAAAAAAAAACACCAACAAGACACAAAAAGCAACTTTGCATGATGTGCAAGTAAGTGTTCAGCAGAAGATGTGGAACACATGCATTTCCTAATTTACATAATCTGTGCATAGGAATGGAGGGCATTGGGCAGAATACTAATTCTGCCGCTGAAATCTACATCAGACTATTTTCCCACCAGGATTATTGGAGGTTCAGACCCAGGCTTAGTGATGCATGCATTTGATGAGTGATGATGGAAGACAATGCCCACCCTGGCGGTGGCAAGAGACTTAAGGCAATTAAGCTGATTTTCCTCTTTCCAGAGTCCAACATTTGTTTCTCCAAGTACAGTGAGTTACAGAGATAGCATGTAATGTACCAATAATGAAAATAACTCTGCGAACAGCATGGAAGTAAGTTGGGGCTACTTCCACCCACTCGGAGATGGATTTTATGTGCAGAAGCCCAGCAGAATATAAATGAACCTGCTGCATCTCACAAATGAGAACTGAGAAGCAGAGGTTCTGGGCTGCACCTCAAAGAGGAAACAGAAGAAACTTTCCTACCTCGCTGTCTGTATGGCGAAGCATGGATAACAGCGGTCCCTCCTTGTGGGGCTGATGGTGATAAATGCCATGCTCAGTGTAAGCGAATGCCTGCTGTTGGTAACACTCAATACAGCAGCCTCCAGTTCTCATTCCAAACTCCTGATGTTCTCCCGCGTGTCCTTATTCAGGGCACGATTCACTGGTGGCAGGTGTTTGTCATGTTTATAAATGTCAGTTTCTTAACATTCGCTTTGGAGAGGAAAGGGTGACAGACAAGGGTCCTGAACTTGCTGAGCCCAAGACCCCTTCTTAGAGCACCGGAGGGCTAGCAACACCACACACACACACACACACACACACACACACACACACACACAAGTCAGAGCCACTGCAGCCACAGCCCATTTTCCTTTGTTGGTGAGGGACAACTGAGCACCCGTAGACACACTCCAGACACACTCCAGATGTCTTGCTACCATCTGGCTGACGTAGACTCACAGGAGTGCCAAGCCTCCGGGGACACCCAAGGAGACAGGAAGCCCAAGGCTTCCAAGTGGTGCCCTAGGGGTTTCCAGAGTGCTCTGATTCTCTGATTGAGTAACAGGAGTGTGCTGTTTTTCATGCTGCTTCCTTCCCTGCCGACTCTTCTTCTCTTTCTTGGTCGTCTGTTTTCTGAAGGTTCACTTAATCGAACATCCCAGTCAACTGAGTAAGCGTAGGATAACCCAGGGCGCCCAGGCGCTGTCCAAGGTATTGGAGCTGGTTGCATGCTGCATTGTGGTTCTTTGAAATCTCCTTAAACATAGAAAGGATAACGGTGAATAAACATTAAAGTGATGTGATTGGCTTGTAATTCAAGCTAGGCTGAGGAAGAAGGATCCTTCTGGGTTAACAATAGAGTGAGTTCAACTTCAACCTGGGCAGCTTAGTGAGATCCTGGAGCTATAGTTCAAGTCCAGTGGCAGAGTGCTTGCTTAGCATGCAGGAGGAGGTCCTCTGTTCAATCCCCGGAACGACACCCCCACACACAAATAAAGTTGATGAGGTTGTATTCCCCGGGCAGTTTTGAGATATAACACAGTAAGATGTGATCTTGTGATTTTCCACGAAGCTGTTCTTTCTGTATGTATTTAAAACTTTTAAAAATGCATTCAATTTAAATGTATTCAGAAACAAGAAAATCCTTCTTAGACAATCAATAATTATTGATTTCTGGTCTGCTAGCTGTGTAAGTCTTGGGAGGGACTTAGGTTAGGGATGGACATGGTTCAGATTTCCAGGAAATTCATGATCGATCTTGTCAAGGAGACTCCATGTTTGTCACCCACGAAACAACCTAAGCCACATACATGCAGGGAAGTGGCAAATACTTGATTTTTAAGACTGGTAATACTAACCATAGCCTTGGTTAAAATAAAAACCACATTCTTTCCCCCTTTTGTGGTAAATATATATAGGAAATTTGCCACAAACCCTTACTGTTTTGAATGTATGAGGGGTGTGTGTGTGTGTGTGTGTGTGTGTGTGTGTGTGTGTGTGTTTTAATTCTGGACATGATTTAAAATCAACCCCCCATGTGACCTTGGACTTGTTTTTCCCATTTCCCAGCTACACTCATGTCAATGTGTGTCCTAGCCAGCCCCCTCCCATTACCTTCCTTCCTGCGAAGTCCCCCAGGTGACATTTGCATTGAGTGAAGTGATTTTTGTCTTCAAAAAGGGAAAATTTTCACAAATAGTGCTTCCCTTTTATTTCAGCTTGAGCTGTTTTCTCCTGGGAAAACAGCTTTTTGCTTGGCAAAAATGGATGTGCAGCATTGGCGAAAACGAAAGGCCGTTTTCGTTGCAAAGAAAACTGCCTTTTGCTTTTGCCAAAAAAAGCAAAACATATGAGACAAACCCACAAATATTTCCCTGTTTGCAAACTCTGTGAAAACGTGATTTTTTTTTCACCAGCGGTGAGAATATTTTCCCACACGATGCTTCTTATTTCTAAAAATTATGGTCTCAGTGGTAGAAGTCACAAATGACACCTGTACCATCTCATTAATAGAATTGAATATCATGAATATTATTTCTAAACATGTTGAGTATATGTCCGGTCCAATGTGACGCTGGAAGAGATACGATCTTTATCCCGGTGAGATGGGTGTCTCAACAAAGAGAAAAGGCACTGGCACATGGTGGACCACTGACCCTGGAAAACAATGGTCAGGAGACTCAGCTGAGCTTGAATATAAAGGAGTAGCTGAATGAATAAAGACTTGTGAAGACGTCACTGGACAATAAACCACAGCAGGTGGTGGAAAGAACGCTGAAATGACATGGCAGAGAGCATATTCCCGGTCCCATGTTCATAGTCAAGTGTCTGCAGCTTCCTGGGAACCTGGACCCCACCTGTGGGAAGGGAAAGGACTTAGCGAAGTGGCCGTGGGAATCCCTCTCAGATCTCAGTGTGCAATGACAAGGTGGGGGGGATTGTAAAGTACAGAAGTTTGACTATCCCAGGGCCTTGGCTCATTGACTCTCTCGCTTTGCAAATACTCTTCTTCAGCCGGAATCTTGAATGATTTATGAAGATGTTGGAACAACACATTGAATGGGGAGTGTCGCTGTGTGGGGGACATCCCTTGCCATCTTCATGTTCTTCCTCATCACCAGGCTAACACCTCACACTGTCACGAAGCTGGATTCTTCTTCCCGGTGAACTGGGAACATTTGTTTGCCACCTTTACATTATGATAACACTCAGACTATCAATACAGATGAGACTCACTCAAAGCAATAAATTAGCTCAGGGAAGTGGAGTATAAATACATTTATGATATGTGAAGTCATATTTTTAGAGATTCAGTTTTAAGGCAATCCCATGATGAATGTTTTGTCAAGTAAGAAAACACTCCATCAAATAAAGATATCTTCCCCAAATGAATTTATCTATTATAAAATCTACTTTTGTAGAAGTAATTCTTTGCTGTTCTTAACACTCCTACTTCCCATTTAGGCCTTCTGTTTTGTATTACCCTTAAAAGCTATGTGTGGGGGAGTGGGTGTGGGTGTGGGTGCGTTTGATTGTGTGCAAGAGCACATGTGTGCACATGGGTGTGGAGGCCAGAGCACAACCTTGGATGTGGGTGTCGTTTTCAGGAGCTTCCCACCTACTTATTTATTTCTTGTTTATTTTTTGAGACAGAATTTTCTTCCTGGCCTAGGATTTACCAATTAGGTTGGCCTGGCTGGCTAGTGAGCCCAAAGGACCCACCTGCCTTCACCTCCCTGGTGCTAGAATTACACGACCATGCTACTGCACTCACTCCCCGCCTCATCCAAGAACTCTAGGGATCTGACTTAGGTCCTCATGTTTACAAGGCAAGCACTTTCTCCACTGAACCATCTCCCCAGCCCAGGAACTGCTCCCAATAAAATGAAATCATGAATCAGATTCTGCACTAGACACACCCATGCTTTATCCATTAATGACACAGTACCAGTTACCTTAAACATATTTTCTCCTTTCATGGCCAATGATTATATGCATTTAAAATTCCTATGCTGTCTCCCTATCCCCCACCCTCTTTGTGGTGGTGGCTCCCCTGCATGACAGACCAGAGCCATACCTTCGACTCCTCTGTTTTCTCTGAACAGTTGCCTTATTGTCTGAAGTTGGCTCCCAGGCTTTGCTTTGGGAGGAGGAGAGAAGAAAGACTTGCTTGTGCTTTCCAGGCTGGTTTGGGGTTGGAAGTGGGTCTGTCTCAGAGGTGCGCCACTCCCTGAGTTGAGGTCTGGCTCACCTATTTCTCTTCTCCCTCTTTTAGGCGTTAGCTGTCCTCCAGGGGATCGCCCAGGATTTCTGTCCCAGGCAGGCTCAGGTGTGGATAGAGCAGGAAGATGCTCCTGCCAGCGGTCCACCACCGCCTTGCTGTGCTCTGTGCTAATGCTGTCCTAGAGTTATCGCCCAGTCCCAGGCTCCCCAGGCACTGCACATGTGTCCCACGCCACATGCAAAGGAAGGAACAAACGGAAGGAAAGAATCAAGAGGCTCTGGACCGCAGACCACACCCCACCACGTTAGTTTTGGGCTAGGCTCTGAGGTCCTCCAGCTTCAACCTCCCATCCCCTGTGTGGTACCTTTACCCAAAGGGATAAAAGCCCCATGCCAGTTTCCATTTTAAAACTTTCAGATGAAACTTTTGATTGTGAGTCTAGCCTTTGGAGACTTGGCCATCTCCCTAGCCCTTAAGTGAAAAATTTATGTTGTAGTACTAAGTAATGGGCTTCATTGTACATTTTCAGATGTATATATCATTGCACTTAATTCTTGATCATTGCTGTTCCCCCCTCACTAAGTGCACATTTGCTTCTAGAGAAAGCAAAATTAATGGGAAACAGGGCTGGAGGTGTGGCTCAGTGGTAAAGTGCCCAGCTCCCATTAAGAGGCCCTGTGTTTAATCCCTAGGACCAAAAGGAAAATAGAAGAATGGCAAGGTTGAGTACGATTTTTTAAAATGCGTGTGATTAATATCCCCCCAAAAGAGAGAAGTGTCTATAATAAGACTATTAGGAATCTTAGAAATACAATACACAGAGTCATCAAGGAAATGTTCACTGAACAGAATTGATAGAATAATCAGAACTGACACACATGAAGGGAGGGCCAGTGAGCCAGAAGACCAAGCTGGGGATTCTCAGAGGAAGGAGAAGAGAAAGGGGAAATGGCATCGAAGCAAAATGAGAGCATCACAGAAAATCCCAACCAAGAGACAAAGCCAAACAGGGCGAAAAATAGCTAATGAAACCGTGGCATTGTCTTTTTTGTGGAAACACCTTTTCCCTTCAAAGAGAGTGATCTTTTTCAAGACTTTGCAAACAAGTTAGTAATATGCCTTGAGATCATTTAAGAGCATGTTCTTCACCTGCTCTTCTGCTGTGTGCTCTGTGTGTTTAAGTTTAATCCGCCTTTAAGAGAACAATGTAACAACCTTACTATGCCTTGCAGCACTTCCCCTACAATTGGCTTTGACAACCTAAATTAATGCATAGTGCTGTGGGATGTTCTGTATGTTAAATGTGGTGCTCTGATTGGTTAATAAATAAAACACTGATTGGCCAGTAGCCAGGCAGGAAGTATAGGCGGGACAAGGAGAGAGGAGAATTCTGGGAAGTGGAAGGCTGAGGCAGAGAGACACTGCCAGCCACCACCATGACAAGTAAAATGTAAGGTACTGGAAGGCCACAAGCCACGTGGCAACTTATAGACTAATAGACATGGGTTAATTTGAGATAGAAGAATTAGATAGCAAGAAGCCTGCCACAGCCATACAGTTTGTAAGCAATATAAGTCTCTGTGTATTTACTCGGTTGAGTCTGAGCGGCTGTGGGACTGGTGGGTGAGAGAGATTTGTTCTGACCGTGGGCCAGGCAGGACTGGAGAACATAGCTTTAATGTTAAGTTATGTACTCTTCCATGCCCCTGACCAGAGCAGGGGGAGAGAAAAAAAAAGAGAGAGGGAAAGGGAAAAGAAGAGGAACAGGAAGAGGGAGGGAGGGAGGAAGAGAGAGAGAGAGGGAGGGAGATGTAGTCATTCATCATTTGTTGAAAACAGCCATCAGGTTGAAAGCAACCTTGAACAACAAATACCCCATAAATGTTGGAAGCAACATGTGGATGTAGGGTGGAAACATCTGTTTGCAGTTTTGAGTATGGTTCTGTGTCAGTTGGGGTCAATAAAGTCACTTCTTTCCTTGTGAAGCTCTGTTAAAGATCTCTGTAGGAAAAAAAAGTTTCCTCATTTCATTCCCATATCATGTTTTCTGTGCTGTTCAATAAATATAGAGCAGGCAACGGAGACAGGCAAGGACAATCAGACACACACAAGAGACAGACTACAGATAGGCCGCAGACCATAAACTAAAGACGGATAGAAAAATCAGAGAGAAACAGAGAATTGGAATTTGGGTTCATTCCTGGTCTAAATCACCCCAGAAGGAAGTCTCTCTCTCTCTCCATTCCCTCATGTGACATCAACAATGTAAGAAACAATTTTCTAGAATTAGAGAAAGAAGGGAAACTTCAGAGTCAAAGGTCGTATCCAATGCTAACCCATCAAAGGAGAGGAAAATATGCATTGAGATGTGTTGTACTCAAATGGAGAAAATCAAAGCCAGAGAGAAAACTCTCCAAGTTTATGGAAAGGGCAAATCACTTTACCGGGCCCAGGAATGAGGCAGTGGTTGGAGCTAAATGGTAGAGTAATCACCTGACATCTACATAATGGATATAGGGTTCTGGACTCCATTATCTGTACTGAAAAAGCAATCCCTAGCAGGAACAAGAATCAGATGGGTAGCAGGATTATTGACAGTCATGGAGAAACAATCTTCAAAAGACTGAAGATAAGGAACTTTGAATCTAAACGTTTATGTTTAGCCAATATTTCATTTAAACATGAGTATGAATGAAGGTGTGATTAAGCACACTGAGTCTCAGGAAAATTCATGCCGATGTTTTATGCACTTTTGAAAGAATTCTTTAGGAAGGGAAATCAATCCAGAAAAAAAAAAAAGCAATAATGTTTCAGTACATAAAAACTACTGGCACATGATGCAACATGGTGAGCCTTGAAAACACCAGGTGAAAAAAGAGATCCGTGAAAGCCACACGTGTGTGGTTTCACTTATAGGAAATTCCCTAGTTAGGAAAATCCATAGTGATGAGAACCAGAGTAATGACTGCCAGGCTGTGGGGGGCAGGGAGAGTGGTGTGGAGGGACAGTGACCACCAATGGATACAGGGTAACGAATTGTTCTGGAACTGGAGAGTGGAGATGGTCACATGACTCTGTGACTGTACTAAAGTGGCCTGAAGTACATTTTGAAAGCATTACATGTGTATTTTTGGCTTTTTGAGACAAGGCTTCATTATGTAGCTAAAGCTAGTCTCAAGCATGCCATCCTCCTGCCTCAGCCTCTTGAGTGCTGGAGTTGCTAGTGTGCACTACCACATGCAGCTAAAAATATATTTTAAAATAACTATGCCCAGAAAAGGAAGCAGGAGTCCATAAAGGGTAAAAAAGAAAGTAATCAGGTAGTAAGTAACATAAAATGATATGTATGTATGGAAATGTGACACTGTTTTCATTATTTTATACAGTGAGTACACGCTAATAATACATGGAAGAAATGCAAAAAAGAAAGAATGGCCTAAGATAAACAAATAATATTGTCTCCTGTCTATGGGTGAAGGTGAAATTCAGTAGTGGGGTGTCGGTTTAGAGCCTCAGCAAGGTCTGTTCCCAAACAGCTCCCCCTTCTGCTTTCTTACCACATGTTCCAATTCCTCTCTTCTCCTCTTCCTTCCTCTCTATCCCTTAATATCTCTTCATCTCCTCTCACAGACCTTTTCCTACTCTCATGACCTACACACACACACACACACACATATCCATATACCTAAATACACATACACATGCATGCACACACAACAAATACATGTGCATACACACGAGTATGCACACACAGACACACACACAGAGACACATACACACATATATGCATATACACACAGACAAATACACACACACACACACACACACATACACACATATATACAGACACACACTGTGGTGGTTTGAAAGAAAATGACCCCCATAAGGGAGTGGCACTCTTAGGAGTTGTGGCCTTTTTGGAGGAAGTGTGTCACTGTGGAGGTGGGTTTTGAGGTCTCCTATGCTCAAGCCATGCCCAGTGTGACAGTTCACTTCCTATTGCCATAGATCAAGATGTAGAACTCTCAGCTCCTTCTCCAGCACCATGTCTGCCTGCATGCTGCCATGTCCTGTCATGACAATAGTGGACTAAACCTCTGAAATTGTAAGCCAGACCCGATTAAATGTTTTCCTTTATAAGAGTTGCCATGGTCATGGTGTCTCTTCACAGCAATAGAAACCCTAAATAAGACACACACACATGCACACATGCATATACACAGACAGACACAGATACATACACATACACACACATGCACACACATGTATACACACATCTAAACCTAGATTGTAATATGAAAAAGAACAGGTATTCATATTTCTACATCTGTCTTATTTTGCTTAATGGGATGATCTCCAGTTCTATACATTTCTTTGAAAACGTCTTATTTTTTTCTTTATGGCTGATTAAAATTGCACTGTATATGTATATTATATTTGCTTTATCCATTCATCTGTTGGTGGACATCTTGGCTGGTCCCATTTCCTGGCTAATATTACCGCTAAAGCTATCTACACTGACATGATAAGCCGACTTGGAGCCCTCTAGGTGTATACAGGAGCGTTATAGTGAAATCATGAGCTAGTTCTATTTTTTTTTCAGTCTTTTAAGAAGACTCCACACCGACTTCCATGCTAATTTTCTATTTTTCATTTGGCTTTTCAAATATGAAAGAAATATTAATTTAACTCCAGCCAAGGCTATTTTAACATCAGATTGGTAGGGCACTCAGAGAGAAATGTGTAAGCTGTGAGGTTTTCCATGTACCTTAATAGCTTTTATATACAAAATGAGACTACTTCGGAATTCAGTCAATGATCTGTTGAATATTTCATCTCAATAGAAACTCAGATCAGACATGGAGCCCATGGAGTAAATCTGCCTCCAGTCGGACAGGTTCTGGTTGGTGTTTGGCTGTCAGTTTCCAGATACAGAAAGTGGGAAGTATTCAGGAAGATGCCCGTTTGTATAAATACAGGTCCTGGTTTCAAAGGCAGCCCATGAAGCAGGCACGGTGGCTCTTGTCTATAATCTCAGCCGTCGGGATGCTGAGTCAGGGGGATTGTGGTGAGTCCAAGTCCAGACTGGGTTACAAATTGAGTTCCTAGTCACCTTGGACCACAGGGTGAGACCTTGTCTCAAAAACACCAAATACACACAAACAAGGACAATCCATTAAAATAACTAGTGGAAAACACACCCAGATGGGGAAGGTTAAGTTTGAATCGTTTCTTCATTCATAAAGGATTTATTCTGAGCTAGAATTCTTCTATGTGACTGTTAGTCAAAACTTCAAAGAGCAAATTGATGATGCATTTATAATGGTGAGAGTTCAGTTAGGAAAAGGGGCCCTACTAACTTCTTGTTTTCTGGAAACTCTGGGCCTGTAATAAAGCTTGGTCTATGTTAACTATGAAACTATGATTCTAGAATAGTGTAGTAGAGAGATGGCTGATAACCCATTCAAACTCACGGTATAGAAACAGGTGGCATTCTGACCAGCAGATACAAGGAAGGAGAAGAGGGTCCCCAGGGATGCATAGTAGTGGGGTGGTATAGGAACCATCACTGCAAATGAAAAAAATATTCTTAAGATAGCCAAGACCCTAAGTCCTGAGAAATTAGATTATACATCAAGAGAACCATAATTTTTTTTTTTGAGACAGGGTTTCTCTGTGTAGCTTTGCGCCTTTCCTGGAACTCACTTGGTAGCCCAGGCTGGCCTCGAACTCACAGAGATCCGCCTGCCTCTGCCTCCTGAGTGCTGGGATTAAAGGCGTGAGCCACCACTGCCCGGTTAGAGAACCATAATTAACTAATCAAAAACTCAATTGAATTCATTCTCACTCAACATATTCAGCTGAAGTATATCAAAAAGATAAATGCACAAGATTACGGAATCCTTGTCAGGATGGGCTATGAGAAGAAAGACAAGAGTTGGTGTAGGATGGATGAAAGGTGCTTGGTTACCTGGGATGGCAACTCTGGCCCATGGTAGCACTTGACTTCTAATAGAGCCTTGTGTCTGTTGTTACGCATCTGTGAAGGCGTGGTGTGGGAGGTGATGCACAGTCCTAGCGCGGGAGTCTGAAGGTAGACGCATTCATTTCTTAAATGTAGACATTTAGCTAACAACTATAGGTGGCCTTTTCATTAGTCGCCAAACATCAACGTTCTACGGACCAGGCACTGTGCCACTGAAGAGACTGGACAGTCGGGCAGAGACCAGAGTACTATAGTTTGGACCTGGACTGTCCCCTGGAACAGGTTGACTGGCGTTAGAATGACTAGGTGACATACCTCTGGATACTTCTGTGAGGATGTTTCAAGAGAGGTTTAGGGAAGGAGGGAAGATCCATCCTGAATGTGGATGGCACCATCCTATGGTTGCGGTTCTAGATCAAATAAAAAGAGAGAAGATGGAGCTAGCTGAGTACCAGAATTCATCTGTTTCCTGACTATGTATGCTGTGTGACCAACCGCCTCATATTACAGATGCCAGACCTTCCCCACCATGATGGGCTGACTGTCGCCTCCAACTCTGAGCTGACACACACACTTCTTTAAGTGGCGTCCTTCAGATGTTTTGTCGTAACAACAAGAAAAGTAACTACATTAACTCCTCAAAGGCACACATTCACAAAACTTGGTGTGGGGAGCTGGCAGAATCTTTAGGAGTGGCCAGCAGGAGGAAGTTAGATCACTAGGAACAATGGGACCCTGCTTTCCCTCTCTTTCTCTCGGTTGAATCATGCTAAGCAGACGCTAGACCCTTTTATATTTCACCAGCTCCATGCTGGTGGATGATTAACGGATTGATTTTTGACACAGGGTGTTGCTAAGTTATCCAGGCTAGCCTTGAACTCGTTCTGTTCCCTAGGCAGGCCCTGAACTTGTGGTTATCCTGCCTCAGCTTCCTGAGTAGCTGGGATAACAGGGCTGAACCACCAGATCTGGATTTCAAAATGAAAGGACCTGTGGAAAGACGCGTGTGGAGGAGGGGGCAGGAGGGGGATGGATAGTGTGCAGGTGAGAGGCATGGCTTGGAGGGAGGCGGTATGGGAACAACAGGAAATAGGCCGATGTGAAGGAGACCTCAGGCTGAAGGATGGGAGGGTGTGCACTCACTGAGAAGCAGGGGTGAGCCAATGGTGGCAAGCATAAGAAGACTTCACCACCACTCTGAAATAGAGAAAGACGGATAGTATGGGCACTAAAGGACATGAGTGAGTGGTAAAGGCTTGCTCCTTGGGTTGGTGCTATTGGATGGTCGTGGAACCTTTCAGAGCTGGAGGTATGGGAAAGCTTCAGGTCACTGAGGCTATTTTCTCCACAGGGATTGCAGAACCCTGGCCCTTCCCACTTCTGTCTTTCATTTTGTGGCTGTGAGGTGAGCATTTTGCTCCACAGTGTTCCCACCATGATGTGTTATCTTAGTACAGGCCCAAAGCAACAGAGCCACCAACCGTGGGCTCTGAGTCAAACTGGTGAATCAGAAGTCAACCTTTTCTTTATGTAGATTGCCTTGGGTGTTTTGTTAAAGCCCGTGGCTGGTGGCCCAGTTGCTTTTGGTTCTGTGGTGATAAGGTGGCACAGGAGAGGCTGACTGGCAACATGTGGCTCTTGCTGAGCCTCGGATTTGGTGGTGGTGTTTAGTTTTGAAGAGAAAAGATGGAAAATAAAAACCAGTATTTTATACTGGGCAGTAATCTTAACTATTGTTTAATCCTCCTGGTCCACATGTTTCTCCTTGGACAGGTTTCACAACTCAGATCAGCCTCAAACCCAAGACCTTCTTACTTCAGATTCCTGAGTGCTGGGAATATCACCATCCACAGCTTGATCTCTGGTTTTTCTAACCAGTATCTTCTATTAGTCAACACACGACCCTGTCTAAACAGTTAGCCTGTCTCTAACAAACAGGAAAGTTAACCCTTGGCCAAGCGATGACTATGTCTTACTCCATGGTGTCCATTTCTTCTGAACCTTCTTAATATTCAGGTCTGGTATTAAAGTTGATGGGAGTATGGCGATTTGATCAGCCTAATGTGGTCTAGAGTGAAGACTTTTCCAAAGGGTAAAGACTCCTTCCAACAGAAAGCAGACCCTCTGAGATAATGTCATGATATTAAGACGCACATGTTTCCATTTCTGTCTCTCACAGTCACTATTAGTTTCCTTCTGTTGTTTGTATGGTCTCTGGACCACACTTAAGACTCCTTATTTTCAAGGTGAGGAGGCTTGGTCAGGACCCTAGAGTTTTTTATTATCATTATCATCATTATTACTATTTTTATTGTTACAATGTTGTTGTTGTTGTTGTATGTGTGTGTTTACACATTGAGCTGTCTTGCCATGACTCCTTATTTTCAAGGTGAGGAGGCTTGGTCAGGACCCTAGAGTTTTTTATTATCATTATCATCATTATTACTATTTTTATTGTTACAATGTTGTTGTTGTTGTTGTATGTGTGTGTTTACACATTGAGCTGTCTTGCCATCCCAGAATTCCAAGTTTCAAGTGAATGGAATGCCAACTCAGCTGACTCCCAGGAAGGTAGCAATTAGGAACTACTGGATGGAGTGTGCACATTAAACCCTAGGGGCACAGACTTAGCTGGTCTCAGAAGCTCTTTCACATTTCTTGTGGGTCAGCTAAAAGCTTGGGAAGATCTCTACTCACAGGGACAAATGGCTTAGAAGGATGGCCTCGCCCAGCCTCACCTAGCCTCACTCTGTATGCCCAGCAGGAAGAATCTTTCTCCTCCTCCCAACGGTTGCAATAGAAGTCCTAGAACTGAGCCCTGCTGGCTCCAACTAGCTTGATCTGGATGGTCAGACTGCCCTGATGTCATTGTAGATACGGCATCTGGTTCTGTGGCTGGGAAGCCTGGGCCTCATATCACTCATGCAAGCCAAAGATAGGATCAGTCCCACAAAACTCAGGTGGACTGAGAGTGGCAGGAAAGACCACAAATGTCCCTTGGAGCACTAATAAAGGATGAGCCTGGAGCCTTCCAAAGGCTGGGGATATACCTAGCCAATCTGCCTGACGCTGTGTATGCCCATCATTGCACTGAGATCTGCTCACCCTGGAGAAGTTCTTGTTTGGACACATGGAAATGAAAGAAAATTTATAACCCAAGGGTGGTGATATACATCAGAAATCCCAGTAGCTGGGGAGGGCAAGGCAGGAGGATTCCTGGAGCCCAGAAGTTGGGTCCAACCTAGGAAACATCTTTAAAACTAAGGTACAAACAAACAAAAACCTCCTAGTTGTAAAGCCATCTTTGAAACACACATTCAGGACTATCTGAGCGTGTAGCTCCAGAATTGCAATTGCTAATGTTTCTGGGGTATCCAAGCACAAGGCCAATCTCTTGGGATACTGATAGACTAGGTCCAGCCACCCATCCTACCATCCCAACTTAAGAGACTAGAAATGATGAATGGCAGAAAAGACTTAATCGATGTGGCTATGTTGGGAGGTATGGATAAAGGCACCCTGTGACTCTGGGGTAGGGGATGGGGATGCTGGCATGAGCTTCATGGAAGGTGAGGGTATGCATAAGTAAGCAGCCTTGGTTAAAGTGTGGGCCGATGTTCATTATCTTGGTACTTATTTTTCAGGGTGGTCCAACGAAGTCCTTACTGCTTGAGACGACAATCTAGTTCCCACAAGTGCTTTTGACTATGCTTGAGACAGGGTTCTAGCCCATCACTTCACTATCTGTGAGTCTCTGCTATTCCTAGAAGCTAAGGTGAACCCAGGCTTCAGCAATGGCTGGAGGCCTTAAGGCACCCTTTACAATACCGGAGTGGGACCTTGTAAAAGGGACAGTGAGTTGCTTCTATTGCTCTTTACCTCTGTGCCTTTGGCCTTGAAGGAGGATTGGGATAGGTTAGGATTCACTTGGTTTTTGTTGTTGTTGCTGTTGTTGACAGACACACTCCTGGGCCTGATTAACATGCCTGCATGTGGAGGTAAACAGATCACTCCAGGTAAAGGAGATAGATTCAAAATAAAGGCAACGATGCCAAGTCCTCGTCTTGTTTTCAGTACTTCATGGGGCCATGTGAGGAGCCGATGGTTTTTAGCAGAAACAGCTCCTGAGTAGTTGCTGTCCTCAAACCCCAAGTCCGTTTGACTTTTGCAGTTCCTGAGCTTGGATTGTTTGGCACATCTCAGCCCTAGGTCGCCTCCACCCAATGCTTTTGGTTTTATGGTCTCTTCCATTTACGCCCTCACCCTGTGTGATATTACGACCCAATAAGAAAAGTAAATTTGGTCTTCATCCCCAAGTCCTAGTACTGAGCTCCTAAAACCCCTTGGAATTTCCTGAGTGGAGGAGGTAAGTCTCTTTCAACCATGCCTGAGTGAGAAAGCCTTGAAGGATGGGAGCTGGTTGCTAAAGGAACCAACAAATGTGGCTTAGCACCTTCAGCCCTCTCCCCCTTGGCCAATGATTTCATCAGTCATGTCTATAGAATGGTGGTAGTGCAGCCGCTGTGTGTCCAGTTTGAACCTGAAAGGTCCCCATGTGTCTGGATACTACGCCCCCACTGGAAACGTTGACCTCCTGCTACAACTCTGGAGGGTGGTGCCCAGCTGCAGGCAGCTATTGGAGAAATTATTTTGGCCACTCCACGTAGTTAAAAGGATATTTATTTAATGGCGTAACTCACAAATTAAGTGAAAGGTAGGTCGCAGGGTCTGGGGAAGGTGTATCGCAGTCCAGCGGTGTTCTCCGGAGCTCTGCACAGTACAGCGTCCCGGCACAGAGCGAGCACACAGAGAGAGTGCTGGCCCATCCAGCTCTTGGGTCTCCAGGCGCCTCCCCTGGCCCCGCCTCGTAGGCGTGACAGTTGCCAGAGTCTCAATGGGGGTTGGAACTTCCAGATCCAAGCTGAAATGGCTACCCACTACAGGCAGCAGGGTCTCATCTTCAGGTGTTTCATCCCTGGATACTTCCTATCATTTGCTGCTTGCTGGCCACTGTAACATGAGCAGCCCTGCTCCATGGTCCCCTCCTTTCCCTGGCGAACTGAATCCCTCTGAAACCATGGCTCAAAATCAATCTTTCCTTCCTTCCTTGTTGTTTGTCTGTCTGTCATTTTCCAGATATTGAGCAAAGTGATGAGGAAGCTAGTTAATATGCTTCGTAAAGACCCTAAACCACAGGCTTTGGAGAACTCCAGGATGGTGAACACAGAGGAGCTGGGAGGGTCAAGGCCCCAAGGAAACTCACAGCCCTTCCCCTATACCTGACTCTATGCACCCCTTCCTTCTGGCTGTTCCCGAGTTCGTACCCTTCATAGTGAACCAGTAAACATGACCAAGCTACCTAACCCAGGGAGGATGAATGTAGGGAACTCGTGATTGATAGCCGGACAGGCACAAGTTTGGTAGACCAGTACAAAACCAGCAATCTGTAGTGTGGACAGTCCTGTGGGGCCCGGGGGCTTGTGCTAGCTCTAGGAAGCCAGTGAAGATCAGTCAAACTGAAGGACACACTTGGATGGTGTGAGAAAGTATTCCTCTACACCCATTTGGCATCAGCACTGAAGTGTTTGTGAGTACAGAGAAAGAACTCTCTAGGGCTGTGGTGTAAGACGCAGTGACTCTGTTTCCGGTTTGTTTGTTTTCTCACTATGGCCCCCAGACACCCTTCTGTTCTTTCTAACTCAACGTCCTTCCCTGGTGCCAAGCCTTCTCCTGAGGTTTCCCCACACTATCCTTGTCCTGGGAGCCCAGAGTTTAACGAGGCCACCCGACCCCCACGCTTACACAATGTATGAGCCCACTGGTGTCTGCTTGGAGTCTGTGTAGGCAAAGGAAGGGCGAGAGGGAGATTGGCGGGCGGAGGAGGTCGGGTCCTCCTCTCCTGAGGTGAAGTGTGGGCACATCTTGCCTCTCCACGGCCACAATGGGAAGTGTTGTGTTGGTGGCCTTGACCTTCTATTATTTTTAAGCAGCTGTAGCCGAACAAAAGACAAATGAAAACTTTCTGTGGTTGACATTGAAAAAATTGCTGGCATGTCATATGGCAACTCATTAAGGAATTCCCATTCATCAAAACAATTCATTTTTGTTTGAAGAGGCAAAATAAGCAGTTTCTTGCTGATTTCGGTGTCAGCCTCTCTGACCACTTGTGGCTCTGGCTCATTTGCAGTAATTTTTATTCTTAAATTTCAAGAGCTTTGGAGGCCTGTTTGGAATAGCTGAAGTCAAATTCGGCTGTTTCACTTAGATAAATCCATGTGATCTCATTTCCCTCTTTACGTTTTTTTTTTTTCTTTTACAATTCTAATCTCCAAGACTAGCATTTAATCATTTTTAAAAGATGGGTAGATACATACCACGTGGGTTCTTTTTTTTTTTCTTCTTCCAGAAATTGAAATATACCCAAAGAATTTGAATCCATCACTGTAGGAAAATGGTCTCTGGGTGACTTTAAAATGCTCTCCTAATGGGAGGAATTGTCCCAGAGTTTCTTAGAATCCTGGGCCCTAATTAAATTTTATGAATGTTCAGTTTGTAAAATCTGTCATTATAAAGCATATGCAGTTTGTGTTTGTAGCTGCATTTGATTAAGCACCACAGAAATCCAAATTTGCACCTCCCACTTAACATTTTTTTTCCTCAAGAGTCCTTAGTCAGGACTAGTTCCCAATAACTGACTTTATACTCCTCGTCTCATAGGCTCGCTCTCTCGGAAATCTCCATTCTCCTTCCTTCCGGTCGTCTTCACTCCTGTAAGCCCTGCTCCCTTGTCAGCCCCTTAGTGTCTGCTCTCATCTGTCACTATTGCTCTCTTTTCTCCCTGGGTAGATCAGGGAGAGGCTCAAAACCCTGGCTGAGGTCAGGTGAGCCTTTAAATGTGCCAGCAGAGAACAATGAGAAACAAAGGCCCGTGCTGGAGCAAGGGGAAACAGGAGAGCTGTGAGGGAGAAGGTCGCCTCTGCTCACCTCCAGCCCAGGCCCCAGGAAAGATTTCCGAACTGGAATCTCCAGACCCCACTTCCAAGACAAGCCCACACTTCAGACCTTAGCAAAACAAACAAACAATTAAATAAATAAATAAAAACAATAAATAAATATAAAAATAAATAAATAAATCTCAGCTTTAGAAACTACGGTTCTTTAAAAAAACCTTAAGATCACTGTGCTTAAAAGCCAACAAATATCCTATCGTCCTTGGGAATTCTTTTACTTGGGTGTTAAAATGTACTGATTGTGAGAGACTGACTTTCATCCCTTGCATGTGCTTGTCCAGGGGTTTGCAAGTTTTGGTAGTCATCTGGTAAACTCCTGCCGGAGAGCTTGCTGCTCCTCCAATGGCCTTTCCAAGCCCAGGACCAGAGCTCCCGGGGAAGGCTGAATGGCTGCAAGTTCCCCTGGGTGTGAGGTTTCCTGTGGCCTCATGTCAAGCTCAGGAGGTCAAGGAAAGGTGGGTGAGAAAGAAAAAAACACATCCTTGAACATTCATGTCCAGGTACACACACACACACACACACACACACACACACACACACACACACACAGAGAGAGAGAGAGAGAGAGAGAGAGAGAGAGAGAGAGAGAGAGAGAGAGATTCACATTCATATACCCATGCACATTCACATCCAAGCACACATACATCCAAACACACACACACACACACACACACACACACACACACACACACACACACACACACATGATTTCCTGGCTCATTTTCTTCTTGCCTGCTCTTGATGTTCATATTTACCTGTACAAAAAAATACACCTTGTCTAGGATTTCCAGTGCTGTGAACAGGACTGAAGAAGGGGTATCCTCAGTTCTGCCCACCACATTACCTTAGTCCCTCCAGCAGGCCTGGAGACAAGCCCTTCCACAGGGCCGCTACTCTAGTCAGCCCCTGGACACTCCAGAGAGGGCTAGGTTTTGGCTCATCTCAGGCAGTGTTTTCTCTGGGGTCCTGGATCATGCTGATGCTCTTGTCCTTGTCTTGGAAGATACCACAAATATCCTCCTAATGCCTGCTATCATCTCTAGGGCTTCTAGGAGGAGCCAGTTTCTCACCAAGAGCCCTTCTCCTGCTGCAGTATCCCAGTTTCCAATAGCCTGGAGGAACGCCACATAAAGTGCCCTGCAACAAGGCATGGGAAACCCCTACACATCAGTAAATCTTTTTAACATGTAGGCATAAAATGGTCTTAGAAATGCATTCTTGTATGTGAGCGGGCACTGTAAAGAAAGTCCCAACATGACTGTTCCATTCCTAGAGAAGGTTTTTTTATTGTAGCTATGGGAGAGAAAGAACATCCAGAGGCATCTGGAAGGGTCCAGAGCAGAGAGAAGGAAAAACAGACCGGACACGGCCAGGGTTATAAGGAGAGGGAGTAGCTGGGGGAGGGAAGAGCCAGGAGACTGGCATGGGGAGCCTGGAGGCCAGCATGGGCTTTGATATGCAGCCATAGGTACAGGTCAAAGGAGCCATATGTCCCTTCTGCCAGACCTTTTGGCAGATGGGAACCAGTTTCACAAGTTCCTGAGGAATGCTGGCTTTTATCTAGCTGCCAGAAATCCTATAGTTCAGCTTGAGTTCATTTCTGGATACTTGGGCAGCCTGAGACCTAATAGCTCTGGGGTGTGAGGTACTTCCACCAACCAAAACAGATCTTGTCATGATGCTCCAATTAGTGCACAGACCCAGTCATTTACTGTAATAATTCTAGGACTTGGATAGCACTTGACATAACTGTTTTCATGGCAGTGATTTTACTGAGCAGAGATCTGTACATGAACTTAAGTACTTTACAGCATTTTTGTAGTTATTATCTCATTTTCACTTTAACAAATAGGCCCTGTGGCTCCACCAGTAGAACATCCTCTACTCTCCCACCTCATTCCCAAGCTAACAACGTTTTTATTAGGTTAACGCTGAACTCACCTATTCCTCACAAAGAGCTGGCATTTGGGGAAGCATTTGTCTCTTGTCTCTTCTTCTTCTTCCCCCTCTCCCCCCCGAGATGGGGTTTCTCTGTGCAGTTTTGGAGCCTGTCCTGGAACTCACTCTGTAGACCAGTCTGGCCTCGAACTCATAGAAATCCGCCTGCCTCTGCTTCCCAAGTGCTGGGATTAAAGTCGTGTGCCACCACCAACCGGCTTATTTTTGTTTGAAAAGTTCATTGTGTGGTTTCTAATACACTTTTCAGGTTAAACATTTCTAAATTTCAGCTAGTCAGAATGAGGCATCTTTGTAGAGCACAGAACATATGATAAACAGCAAAAATAGGCTCTCACAGTTCTCTAAGCAACGTATAACATGGTAAACTTGAATATTTTACGGACAATATGTCACAGCCTCAGCGACCTGAGAAAGAAACAAGGGGAAGAATTGGGACCCTCATGTATCCCACAACCCAATCCCCCACTTTCAATGTGGGGCCAAGTTTCCAAGAAAACCTGGTAATAAAGGAAAGATCGTCTTTATCCCTCCATATTTATACTTTATGTAATTTGCTGAACATTCATGAATATTAATATGAATAAGACATGTGTAACAATTAAATAGGCCTAGTAATCAGATTTCTTTGAGTTTTTCTCAAATTCATTCACTTTTAGTGACATTATCTTGTGTGTGTGTGTGTGTGTGTGTGTGTGTGTGTGTGTGTGTGTGTGTGTGCATGTTTTGAATACCATGTATGGGTGGTACTGGTGGAGGCCAGAAGAGTGCATAGGACCCCCTGGAGCTGGAGTTATTGGAGGTTGAACTGAACTTGGGAACTCTGAAAGGACAACAGGCACCCTTGAGCTCTGAGCCATCTCTTAAGCCACTGTGTTGTCTTTGAGTCTCCTTTGAGTAGACAAGAGCGCTTGTGTCAGGAAGGCTTGGAGACTTGTCTGATGATGCTGGCTATTAGACTCATGAAAATCTCCAAGGAAATTCTCATGTCAAGTATTAAAATACGATACTGGCTGGCATGCATTTCCTCTCTTTCCTGGTGACTTCGTCCTCTTTTTAACACAGTGATTCACCACCACTGACATGTGCACAAGTGGTTGAAGTTTACAGTAGGATTTGCTGGCTGTCATTCATCTGACCACTATATTTATGATAGTTCTCAGATGGTTAGTAGATCAAAGACTGGAATTCTTTTCTTGTGTCGAAGGATATTTTTTCCTAGTTAGCGGGGCTGAGCCGTACACAGAGAAGAGTAGCTGTGGAGGTTTGTGCAGCTTTCGTAGCACTCCATCACTAATTCAGGAAATTAGAAAAATAGAAAAACCAATCAAAGTGAATATAGCTTTTAAAATGTATTATCTCTCCCAATGGCCAAAGTTGGAACAATTTTAAAAGCAAAATAAAATAGAGTGGGATTATAATCCAAAGCATAATGTTGTGGGATAATCTTTTAGTACACTGTGAAGATCTGTCTCTGCCAAGGCACCTTCTGATTGACTTAATAAATTGGCTGAATGGCCAATAGTTAGGCAGGAGAGGATAGGTAGGATTTCCAGGGAGAGAGAGGAACTCGGGGGAGGAATCCAAGAAGCAGAGATTTTGTCAGTGAGACATGGAGGAAGTTGGATGTACAGTATGGAGGAGAGCTAATGAGTCACGTGATAGAACGTAGGTTGTTTAAATGAGTTAATTTAAGTTTTAAGAGCTAGTTGGGAACAAGCCTAAGCTAAGGCCAAGTTTTCATAATTTATAAGACGTCTTCATGTTATTATCAGGAGCTAGTGGTCCAAAGAAAGTCTGACTACAGCATAAAACAAACATTCATGAATTAATAATAATACAAATAGATGATTGAATAAATGAATGAGGGAGAAAAGATCATTCTTCTATGCAGAAGAATTCCAAACACTTCATGTCAATAGTCAACCTTCAGGGAGGTAAAACATAACTCATCATTCTTCAAGTGTGGGTTGCACACAGTAACTACCGTTTCAAAAGGGCAGTATAGAGAGAGAGAAAGTAAATTCACAGTGGAAACCATGACAGACAGGGCTGTACTCTGGAGGTCAAAGCCAGTACCAACAGTGATAAATCCTACTGTAAGTGTGGACCTGCTAAGGTCTGGCTCTTGTGTGTCCCCTAAATGCCCATGTGTTAGAACTACTGGGAAGTGGAGGGGCCCAGCGGAAGGACTTTAGGTTATTGGGATCATTTTTGTCAAGGCTAGTGTGGGACTTCCTCTCACTCTTTTTGTTTTCTTGACTGTCACATGCTGACTTGTGATGGGTCCCAAAATGACAGGGCCAATTGATCGTTGTGGGATGTTTGATTGCACTGTGACACTCTGAAACTTTGTTGATAGAGTGAACCTTGAATCAGGAGATGGAACCAGTGGCTAGCTGACCAGAGTTAGCCATAGAGAAGCCAGAAATACAGATGGAGACGATGCACAGGAAGGAGGAGGGCGGGACTTAGAGATTTCACCTCTCTTCAGTCTGGGAAGTGTGGAGAGAAGGTCAGCTGGCCACTCCTTTGCCGCCTCTTTGATCTGTCAGGTTTTCACCCCTATATTTGACTCCTGAGTGTTTATTGGTAATAGAAGAACTTAGGCCGGGCAGTGGTGGCCTAAGTTGTTAAGTTAATCCCAGCTCTCAGGAGGCAGAGCCAGACAGACATCTGTGAGTTCAAGGCCAGCCTGGGTGACAGAGTGAGTTCCAGGACAGGCACCAAAACTACACAGAGAAACCCTGTCTTGAAAAACCGAAGTGGGGAGCGAGAACAACTTAGATAAACACATCATCTGGTGCCTCTCATTGAGCACCAATGGTAGTCAGACTTTCTTTGGACCATCAACTCCTAAATAATGACACAGAGGCTTCTTCTTATTAAGCTTGGCCTTAGCTTAGGCTTATTTCCAATTAGCTCTTAAAACTTAAATTAACCCATTTGTATTCATCTGTGTTCTGCCACATGGCTCGTTACCTCTCCTCCATACTGTACATCTGACTTGCTCTGTGTCTTGCTGACAAATCCCACCTCTCTTCTTCCTACAGTTCCTATCTCTTCCGGGAAGCCCCACCTATTCTCTCCTGCCTAGCTATTGGCCATTCAGCTTTTCATTAAACCAATCAGAAGGTGCCTTGGCAGAGACACATCGTCACAGTGTACAAAAAGATTATCCCACAACAATTGATCATAAACTGAATCCTCCAAAACCACAAGTCAAAATAAAATTTTGCTCTTTACACATTGATTTATCTCAGGCATTTGTTACAGTAATAGAAAGCTGACTGACACAATTCCCTTAATATAATGTGATAAAGATGACACCATGTCCTGTGCCCTTTCTTCCCCAAGCTTGATAGCCTCAGTATAATAATAAGAAAACTCAGTCTAACTGCAGGAAAAAAATGTAACCTACAAAAATCTTTCTAATGACCATAAAAATTGTCAAAACCATTCAAATTAAGGGAAATCTGAGAACATGTCATAGCTCAGAGGAGTTCAGGGGGACTTGAGTACAAAATGTAATATAGTGTGCAGGATGGCAGCCTGGGACAGAAAAAGGACACTAGGCAAATCTAAAGACAGCTGGAGGAACTATAGAGCTGGTAAGAATATATTATTATCAGCTTATGAATTGTAACAAATGTACCACACTAATAGAAGGTGCTAATATTAAGGGAAGCTGAGTAAGATTTGTGGAAAGTCTATAGTCTCAATGTAGGTATAACTTTACTTTTAAAAAGTATTTTTAAAAGGTTATCACCTCCTCAAAAGAGAGAACAGATGGGACAGGAGCCAGCTGTTTGGGGAGATCAGCAGTATCAGTGACTCAGCTCCCTGAAGTGTGCTCCCCCAGTCTGTAGGTGTCTCAGTTGTGAGCAGATGGCCACAGCATGTGTGACCCATGAAGACAAGACAGTTTCCTACAGGAGGACTGCAACTAAGTCTCCAGGAACTCTCCCTGGAAACCATTGGCCAGAATTTGTGGCCTACAGATTCTGGAGACCATTGCTGATGAGGCCATCTCAAGACCCCCTAAGAACCAGGGTTTTCCCTAAGTCTCGTATGGTAGCCTCTGAACCAGCTGGGCTCTTCTGTTCCCTTTGAAGAGGCTGAGAAACTGTCTAAAGTACAGTACAGAGAGTCTCAGGTCTGGGATGAGAACTCCTGGTTTAGACACTCCAGAACCCTGAACATCTAAAGTCCCTTGGCTTCCTGAGCCATTAAATGCCTCTAAATCCATGGGGATGATGAACAGAGCTCTGCCTTTCAAGGTGACAGGTAGCCCTTTCCCACCTCAGAACCTATCCCAGGTCCAATTCTTACCATATAAATGACCAGAATCAAGTCAGAACATTATGTGGTTAAGGATGTATCTGCCTTGACGAGTGCAGAAGGGGGTTAAAGGCCAAGAAAGCTGTGGGACCAGCTAATGTGCACCCAGACGCTGAAGAAGGATTTATAGAGCAGGACCCTGAGAGCACTTGATTAAGAAGAATAGAATGACAAAATTTAAGAAGAAAGCTTGTCCATATGGTTCCCTTCTCCTTTGATACAGAACTATATACCCTGCCAGGACCCTGGGAGATTATGCCCTGTGCATATATTTATCAGATTTGCACCCAGAAGCATGGAGAGAATATGATCCACACCAAGTGAAACAGAACCACTAAATGATTCCTGTGTAAACGGGTGGAGCAAGAGCTCAAAAGGCTCAGACGAGTGGGTGGGCATGATTCGCTACTTTAGGAAAAACCGTCTACTGCCATGAGAAGCCTAAGAAGACGAGCCGAAGGGTGAAAAGGAAATCTCATGGCCATCTAGATCCCCATCCCTGAGTAAAAAAGAACCCAGTACTCCAGGCATGTGAAGACATGGCCCCCAGTGCAGCATGGAAAACATTGATGGAAGAGGCCTCAGCATCACGTAACCTGGGAGTGACAGTCCTCTATGGGACCTACTGATGGTGAACATGATGGTACAGGATCCCACTCCCTGACAACAGTAAACAGGGGAGGACCCCAAATAATGGAGGTTAAATGTTGGGTTTAGCCCATCAGAATCAAGGTGGGTACAAATGGTTGACAGTGTTTGGTGCTCCTAGGAGCAGAAAAGATGGACCCAACAAGGACATTGCTCTCTATGCATATTTTAAAAGAAATAGACTAAAGAGATGGCTCAGTGGTTAAGGTTGACAGCTGCTCTTGCAGAGGAGCCAACTTCAGTTCTCAGCCTCCATAGTCAAGTAAGTCAACTACCCATAACTCTAGCTCTAGGGAAACCTAATCCCCCTGGCTTCTCAGGAACCTGTATTCATGTACACACACACACACACACGCACACGCACACGCACACGCAGAGAGAGAGAGACAGAGAGAGAGAGAGAGAGAGAGAGAGAGAGAGAGAGAGAGAGAGAGAGAGAGAGAGAGAGAATACAAATAAATCTGTTTGTTTGTTTTTGGTTTTCAACACAGGGTTTCTCTGCATAGTCCTGACTATCCTGGAACTTGCTTTGTAGACCAGGCTGGCCTTAAACTCACAGAGATCCACTTGCCTCTGCCTCCCATGTGCTGGAATTAAAGAATAAATCATTTTTAAAATCATGAATGGATACTAGGCCACGAGTAGCTGCTCAATAGCGTCATAAGCCCTTATCCAATGTCTATACCTGAGCCAGTCTTCAGAATTGGCATTTACTAATCAAAAAGAACTTGAGCCCTTAGGAGGAAAGACCCTGACTCACCACAGCAGCTACATATGACAGCGGTCTAAATAGTATTTCCCTTTGGGCACCTATGTCTCGCTACTCAGGTCATCACACAGAGGGATGAGAGCATACCCACAGGGTTCCAGGATTGTTGGACCTAGGTTCTGAGTTTTTCTTAATTTAACCCAGGATCTGGAGAATCTTCACGTTTCTCTTATTGGAACAGGGCATATAGGAACCAGGTAGGTATTAAGTAGAAACCCAGGCCTGAATGATTTATAACAGAACCACTGGACCCTGGGACCCACAAAAGGGCACTCCCTTAGTCTGTGAATATGTCCTTGGAAGGGACGTGGTTGGCTGTTGGGGGAACTCACTGATGATTTTTTAGTTTGTGAGTTTGTAGAGTCACAAATCAAAGGAAGGGAATGAGAATACTTTGAAGGGGCTCTCTCCTAGCCCAAAGATTGAATTATAATGAAAGCAACATTGCATCCCCAGGAGAGTGCTGACTAGTCCCATGCATAAAGACCTAAGGTATGCAGGCAGAATCACGCCCATCATAGCCCTGGTATGATTTATCAGTCTTGGTCCCACAGAAGCCGGATAGACTCTGAAGGATGTTAGGTACTACAAGCCAAACTTAGGCAAGTAATTGCCCTAATGACTACTGTTACTACAGATATAGTATATAATTGTTTTGCAGAGCACAGAAAAATGAGCTTGGGTCCAGAGAAGGTAGCCTTTTCCATTCCTTCTAGGAGCGAGTTCGGAAGCAGTTTACATTGGCATGAAGTAGATACTACTATATGTTTACCTCTTGCCCAAGCCCTGGGCTAATTCTCCTGCCGTCTGCAGTTCTTCAGTCCAAAAGGACTAGTCTGTCTGTTTAAGGGAAACACACTGATTTGCCGAGCTACTGCATTATACTAATGGGTTCAGATGAACAAGATGTGGTAAGGAAGGAGAGGCCTTGGTTAGACCCCATGACAAGCAGACTCTGTGATTCAAGGTATCTGTGGTGGGAAAAGATGCCATGTGGAGTTTATGGCAATAAGAGACTCACAGTGAAGACCTCTGGGGTTCTGGAGCAAGGCCATGCCATCTGCAGCGGAGAATTATATACCATTTGAAAGAATAGCTCTTGGCATGCCGGTGGGCCCCAGTTGAGATGAAGTGCTTAACAAGGGATATCAAGTGACCATGTGGCCAAACTGTCCATAATAATCTGAGTTCTATCCAACCCATCAACTCATAAGGTCAGGTGGGCCTGGGAGCATCCCTCACTAGGCAGAAATGGTACGTCCCAATTGGATAAAAGCAGGGCAAGAAAACACAAGAAAGTTTTAGGTCCCCATGTTACCCATCATCTTCACACCAGCTTCTCTTCCTCAGTTCATATATATGATGGTTGACTGCAGGATAACACGAGTTACATCATCCCCTATTGGGCAATTGGGAAAAGGAAAAATGTCTAGGCTTAGTTTATGCAGGAGTTTGTGAGTGCTAGCCTGAGATACACACTGACTGCATAGTGAGCCCTCCTAGGACTGACTTTAAAGACAGGCAAAGGAGAGTCTCCCCACAGGAAGCACTTTAGACTATGCGCTGGATTATGCACTTTTGAGAAGAGGAAAAATTGTCCCGTGTGGGAATTCATAGACAGTGGCAAAAGCCTAGCCTAAGGGTCTGGAAGGAACAAGACTATAAATATCAGGGACATTAACCAGGCATCTTTTGCCTGTAATTTCAGAATCTAAGAGGCTGAGGCAGGAGGATTGTCGGGAGTTTGAAGCCAGTTCTGGAATGAAACTCAGAGCTTCCTGTATGCTAGGCAAGCACTCCACTGTGCCCTCTCTAGTACGGTAGAGTATCTGCTGCAGAACAGGAAATCAGCCGAACAGACAAGATGATTCACCAGGCAATATTAGCCACCTTTTGTCACTGGCCACCTAAGGGATGGTACAACTGGTGCATGAACATGGTGGGTACTTCCACAAGATTGGAGACCCTGTAGGTGTTCGAACTCATGGACTCATGCTCATCAAGGCTGACTTGATTATTACCCCTGATAAGTGTCTTAACCTATAGACCAAAAGCAAACACTAATTCTCACATGGAGCATCATCCCTCAGAGAAAACAAGTGACCATGTAGCAGGAGTTGCTCACATTGTGTGTTTCTACCTCAGAAAGAGAACTGATTTATCTTGATTGGAATCGACGCTTATTCCAGATAGAGGTTTTGTTTTTCTGCTTATAGGCTCTGAACTACTGTTTGGAGGCCCACTAGGTATTTGTGGCACTGACATGGGACCACACAGAACACTGCATTGTACTTCGCAGTCTACATCATAGCATTAAAGATATGATGGGAAGCATTTGACCATGACTGGTAACAGAGCTTTCATAGAAGACAGCATCTGATGGGAAGAGGAAGCAAACTTGTCAAGGAGGAGTTTATGAAGCATCTTGGTGATAGGCTGCCAGGATGGGACACCAATCTCTAGGACCTTAAATCAGCAACCATTTCATGACTCTATTTCCTCAACATGTGGAATAGAGGACCTGGAAACCAAAACATAGGAGGCAGGTGTAGTTCCACCCCTGCTCTTGAGGATCTGCCTGGGGAATTTGCACTTCCCACCCACTACTAACAGCTTTTGCAAGATTAGAAGTTTGGCTCCCATGAGAATGTTTCCACCAGGGGGCAGAGCAAGAGTCACCTTATACCTCAAGACTGAAGTGCTAACAGTCCTTTCAGTACCCTGTGCAAGGGAAAGAGGTGCCATCTCAACGGGAGTAACTGTTTCTGATCATCAGGAGGAGGTAGGGCTGTGGGTACATAACAGGGCAAAGGACTGTGTGCCTCCTTTCCTGGTGGCCTGTGTTAAGATCTGTTGGTGTTCCCCTGACAAATCTGGACAACAGACAAGTGCAGCTTGCACAGTCTGGGAAGCACAGGGTAATGGGGCTGAAGGACAGGGTTAGCTTACCCTAGTAGATAAGCTCTGTCAGTGGGGGTGCCAGCTGAGGGAGAGGGCCACGTAGGATGAGGGGGCGGCGGGGAGATGGAGGGATGAGCAGCAGGTGTAGTCCCAAGACTAGCTCCCACAGTTCACCCCACTGGCCTTCCCCTCAGTTTCTCCAGGAGAAGAGATGGCCAGAGTCTTGCAGGCACGATGCCCAGATGGGGCAAAATTATTATACAAAATAAGTAGATTGAAATTTGTGACTGCAGGAGAAGTGATAATTCACTGCCAAGGTCCTCACTCAGGACCCGGCCTCTAGGGTGTAGGTTCAGTCAGTTCACAGATGTCCCTCAGCCACAGGGAATTGTGTCCCCTCCCCCCAGAGAGCCCAGACAAGCCTATGCCTCTCCCTTGTACATCCACCGTGTGATTGATGGGAAACAGGAGGAGTTAGGGTCAAGTCCTTTTGTTTCGATTCAGTCCCAGCATGAAGTGACATCCCCAGTCCTTGGTACCCATGGTCGCTAAGGCATCCGTGGCTGCTCTGGGAAACATTTTTTTCTGCACAGTCCTAGGCTCCACCCCTCCGAGGTGCTTCACTGTAAGTGTGCTGCAGACATCTCTCTGCCTCAGAGTGTTTCCAGGGAACCTTTGCCTGAAAGTTGATCTACCATAGAAACCCAATAAAGACAGAGCAATGGTATTTGGTTCAGTCAGGACACCAGGACATGCTGCTTCCAGGCTGATTAGACCTACACTGGATCACCGCCATGAGTAAAGACAAAGTTAGTTTATCATTTTATAGAATTCTGCTGACTCAGGCACCAACATCGTCATATCACATATACATAAACCCTGCCCCCACCCACTCCATCTGCAGCAGAAGCCATCAAAGAGAAAAAAAAAAACGGTTTGGGTTTCACAGTTTATTTCTGCTGCATCAAATAAACCAAATCTAAAAACAACGACAAAAAGAAAGAAACAAAACACAACCAACCCTGGAGCTGTCCCTTGCTAGCCACAGCACAAACGCACGTGACTGACTCATCTCTTTGTTACAGAAGTTACCGGATTTTGTATGAAACCCTGACTATGAGTCAAGTAAAATCTCAGAAAAGCAAACGGGCAGGTTCAAACTTCAATTTTTATAAACTTATGTCCCAATTCAACTCTCTGTGATTCTTTTCACCCAAACTAGATGTTGGACAGAACACCATTCCAATTTTCATACAAGAATCAACAAAAATAGATGTTGACATTTTACTAAGTAGATGAGATTCAGATTCAAAACTTGTACTTTTTCTGGGTAGTAAATATTTCAAATCTCCCCCATTTTTTTTTCTTGACAAAACTTTGGGTTACCTCCTGCCCCCTTTTCTGAGCAGTAAGGCACAATCACTCCAGAGTACTGCCAACTCTAACAAACATCTCCAGATGGGCTGGTCTGCAGCTGGAGGCTTTAACTCTGTAGGATTATTTGAAATCTCCAAGCCAGCAGAGCAAGGCAACGGCACAGTGGGCACAATTCACAATGTTTTGGCTCTAGAGCAAATAGCGGCTGAACTTAGTTTTTTCAGCTAAAATGGAATTTATGCAGATGTGCTTTGCACTAAATTCATTAAACAATTACATCCTGGTGCCGTTTTCACATTTTTGTAAAGGATCTGCATAAGCACTAATTAGATCTAAGACAATGTTACTGGGCAAATTACAGTGTGGATTGTTCGCCTTGTCTTGCATTCCGCATCTGCTCCGAGATGATGATAATTTAGGTGCAAGCCATATAAATGTTGGGTTTTGTTCCATTTACTGGAAATATTTATTTGAAACATACTATAGATTAATTGATAATGTAACCATTTTTTAAAAGAGCCTCCCGATGTTTTTCTCACGGGTGTTGAGGGGTAAGATTCAGTCAGTGGTGGGGGAAATACAGTAGCTGGAACTTCCCACAATCGCTAACCGGCATTTTCCTCTCCAGTGAGGTTTGCTGTTGAAAGGATCTTTGCATTTCATTTGGCTTCAAGTGCAAGCTGGGTTTGCTGAATTACAGCGGGGGCCTTTCAGGGTGCAGCATTCACGCAAAGGCATGCAGAGTCTCCTGGGCAGCTCCCAACGGCAGCAACCCACCTCTTCGGTGTGTCCACTGGACAGAGTGGCTTAATATCGGAAGACCATTCAGTATCTTAGGTGACTCAGCCCTCGGAGTATGTTTTCTTTCTTTCCCATTAATCTTTTATTTCATATACCATTCAATGTAAAAGACTAACATTTAAACATGAAATCCACTCTGCAGAAAGTTAGGGCATTCCAACAGGGTTTCTATGGCAACTTTGAATGTACCAACTTAATTCAAGGCTCTCTCTAGCCCAGAAGTCACCACTCTCTAGTAGACATTCCATATCAGGCTCTCCATTCTCTCACACCCAGAGCTGCTTCTGCTCCAGCCCACAGCATCTCTCTCCCTGGGAAGGCAGCCAATGCTGGGAATCAGCTTGGCTGCTGCGGTTCTAAACCCCACTCCTGTCGCTGGACTTTTCAAATGGTTACTTCTACTGCTTGATGGAGCCAGCCAGGAAAAGCCAAGTTCAGTGTGAACGCCAACAGAGATTACGAGGCAAAACTGAACTCTGAATGTAATCAAATTCAAAAGCCCAAGTCCAAGATACATAGAAATGTCCTTCTGTGTGTGTGACGCCTACTTATTAACGCCCAGCTTGGCAAGGACATGTGGGACTCTCCAACGTTAGCATCAAGGCTCAGTCACTCTAGCAGCCTGCTTCCTTTCTTTCTAGGTGGGGCTTTGCATTTCATCCTTGGGTTTTTGCTAGGCTGGGGAGATTGTAACCATAAGGGTGATAATAATTGCTTCTGCAGATTTAATTATAAGCCAGAAAATGCTGTGCTGGTTAAATATGAGAGTATATCCTCCTTAAAGGAGAAAATAATTTAGCACTGGGACCTTGCAGTTTAAAGGTAAACTATATTGTACCTGTGGAAGAAAGCAGTGTTTGTTGACACTATTTTACATTTTATTTCTCTCCTTTCTCTCTCTCTCTCTCTCTCTCTCTCTCTCTCTCTCTCTCTCTCTCTCTCTCTCTCTCTCTCTGTGTGTGTGTGTGTGTGTGTGTCTTACTATATACACTAAGCAGACTTACCTCCCCAGCCTCAGGAGTGCTGGGATTATGGGTGTGTACCATCACACCAACCAAAAATCTATCAGTTGTCAATAGCTCTTCCACTAAAGGTGGGGGCTCATGAAAGCCTCCCCACTCTGTGTTGGCATATTGACCAGCTTGATCTTGTCTAGGATTATGCAGGCAACCACAGCTGCTATGGATTCATGAGTGCAGCCATCCTGTTGTGTCCAGAATCAAGCACTCTTTCAGGCCAGCCCTTCCGGATCTCTGGCTCTTCCATTTCTACTCCCTAGTCTATAATGGTGAAACTTGGGGAGGGGGTGTGATCTAGACGGCCCATTGTGGCTGGCCAAGCACTCCACAGAAACTTACTCTGTGCACTTTGATCAGTCTTGAGTTTCTGCCTTAACTGCTGTCCCTGGCACAAAGAAACATCTCTGATGAGATCAGAGATATGAATTTAGAGGGTAGTTTGATTCCATGTCCACTTTAGTAAAAGGTTCATCCTCAGGACCTATGAGATTTTCCAACCTTGGGTTCTTGACCAGATTTACAGTACTGGGTGTGTATTTCCTCCTGTGAGTGGGCCTTACAGCCAATCAATAAGTGGTTGGTTACTCCCATAACATTTGTACCACTAGCGTACAGAACAATCACTGCTGCAGTTCACAGGGTTTGAAGCTGAGAAAGACTGATGATTACTCTTCTTCTTCTTCAGTAGTGTGTATGGCACATTCCAGGAAAAAAAAAAATCGCTGGCCAGTAGTGATGAAGCTTCCAGTTCAATACTTACTTAATTCTCTATGGCATGACATGGCGGGGTATTGATAAAGCTCAGGGTGTGTCTCCAAGGAGGGAAAACTCTAATGGTAGGTCCAGATCAAGATTGTGTCTTATGGGCCACACTAAAGAACCTTGCGTTTTACTCCTATGTTTCTGGTTAGAATGTCCCATGGTCCAGGGGCCTTGGAAAGCTGCCTGCCTGCTCCTGATTCGCTCGACCCAGAGTTATCCTGGGACCCACTTGTTCCATTCCTAGGGAGGTACTGCAGACTGACCGTTTATATACTGAACCAACAGAAGCTCAGTGGGACTTGGAGGTGGGGCCTTCAGGAGGTTATTAGGTCATCAGAGCGCCACGATTACAGATGGGTTCGGTACTCTTTTGAAAGATGCCTCAGAGAGCTCCCTACTCCTCCCCTCCGGGAAGAATGAGTCTCCATCAGATGTCCAATAATTTGGACTTCCTGGCCTCTAGGACTCTGGGAAGTAAACTTTACTTCCCCACAACCACCCAGTTTATGGGGTTTTGTTACAGCAGCCCAGGAGACTAAGAAAGTACTCCAAGAGACGTGGAAACACAGGGCCGCATAAAAAGTTGTACATGAACATTTACAACAGATAAAGATGGACACAATCCAAATGCCCATCATGTCTGAATAGATAAACTGTAGTATACCAACAGAAAACAATTTTATTTGGCCATTAAAAAAATCGAGTTTGGTTGGTCCTCTATGGATCACATATCCAAAGATAAAACCAACCAAAACTGGAAAGCACTTTTAAAAACTTGGCTCTGTGTATTTTTTTTTTCTTGCCATTTTTTTTCCCAACCTACTTAAACAACTATATAGTCAGCAATTTGGAAATGATTTAAAATATATAGATCTAGGAGCTGGAGAGATAGCCCAGCAGTTAAAAGAGCTTGCCAGTCTTCCAGAGGACTCCTGTTCTGTTCTCAGACCCTGCATGTGGCTGCTCATAACCACCTATAATGCCACTTCAGAGGCCCTGATGCCCTCTTCTGGCCTCTCTGGACATATACAGATGTGACACACACATCTACAAATAAAAATAAATCTCAGGGAATAAAAAGTATATACAGATCCATAAAATTAGCTCTTCAGACTCCAAAAAAACTTGTCAAGTTATTTTTTTTTAAATTAACTATAACGTTTCATTTGATTTTGTCATGGAAATAATAAACAATGTTCCTTTGCTTCCATTAGAAAGGATATTTCAGGAAAATAGAAAGTACAAATGTTGGCAAGGATACATGATATTAGTAGAAATATGAAGTGTTGCATTCCCCTGGTGGTGGTGGCGCAAGCCTTTAATCCCAGCACTTGGGAGGCAGAACCAGGCGGAGCTCTGTGAGTTTGAGGCCAGCCTTGTCTACAGAGTGAGTTTCAGGAAAGGCTCCAAAGCTACACAGAGAAACCCTGTCTCAAAAAACAAAAAAAAGGGGGCCAGGGAGTTACATTCATGCTGAAAACCAATGTGATGGTCTCTCCAAAGATTAAAAATAAAGTTTATGATTAGTAAGCAGCTCAGTGTAGGGTGTTTGCCTAGCATACTTAAGGTTATGCCTGCAAGCCCTAGAGCTGCAAAATTTTGAAAACTGGAATTACTGTATGATCGAGCAATTATACTTTTAGGTATAAACCCCAAAGAACTGAAAATAGGGTCTTGAATGGATATTTGTTGAAGCAACATTACTCATAATAAACAAAAGTTGAATGTGATCCAAGTGTTCACTGATGGGTAAATGAAAATGCAAAAATGAGAATAATTACATATAGTGTATATTATACCACTTGGCCTTGAAAAGAAAGGAGATGAGACTCATGGCACAACATAGATGAGACTGAACCTCAAGATACTGAGCTAAGTGAAATAAGCCAGACACAGAAAGACAAACACTGTATGGTGCCATCTTTCAGAAGTATCAAGTGGCCAAATTTGCAGACAGTAAATAAAATGACAGTTGCCAGGGGCTGAGGAGACACAGGGGCAAGTAGTTAACATAGTAAATGTAATATTATATGTATTTTATCATATTATATTTTAAAAACAAAGGTTGCCTGTCTTAGTAACAGGATGTCTGAGTCCCTGTAAACAGGATGGGGAGGAAAAACTAACTGCCTTTGGACTCCCAGGGACCTGGGCTGAATTCTGCCTTGCTAAATATTTGGTATCATACCCAGTCCAGGTTTTCCTGGGCTCCATTCTCTAACCCAAACTACAACCCTGAGATTCTAACTAAAGAAGGCTGTATCTATGTTACACGCTGTCTTAGTTAGGGTTTCTATTGCTGCAATGAAACACCATGACCAAAAAACATGTTGGGGAGGAAAGGGTTTATTTGGCTTATACGTAAGCATTCCTGTTCATCACTGAAGGAAGTCAGGACAGGAACTCAAGTAGAGCAGGATCCTGGAAGCGGGAACTGATGTAGAGGCCATGGATGGGAGCTGCTTACTGGCTTACTGACTTGTTTCCCATGGCTTGCTCAGCCCACCTTCTTATAGAACCGAGGACCAATAGCCCAGGGATGATACCAACCACCATGGGCTGGGCTGTCCCTCATTGATCAGTAAATGAGAAGATGCCTTATAGCTGGATCTCATGGAGGCATTTCCTCAACGAGGCTCCTTCCTCTGATGATTCTAGCTTGTGTCAAGTTGACACACACAACCAGACAGTACAGGTGCTCATTTTCATCTTCTATTAATGCTACTTTAGAAAAAGAATATAGATTAACATCCATAAGTAAAAATACTGTGTGATTTAAGATGTCAGATAAAACATCAAAAACCTGTTTAGAATCTGAATTTCACATAGCAAAAGAATGTTTAATACTTGTTTTATGTAAGTATGTCCCTACCATTTTCAAGTATGTTGGGAAATGTTTATGATTGAAATATACATATACAAAAAAATTATTTATCAGAAATTCAAATTTAAATGTGTTTCCCATTAATTTTTTTCATTAAATAAAATCCTTACCCACAGCATTGATGTTTTTATCATTCAAGTAAGTGATAAAGTTTGGGTTTATGGAGAAGAAAAGCCATTTTTCTCCAGTATTTCAGCAATTCATTCTTGTTCCCATTCTTGAGGCCAGTCATTATCCTAGAGGCGTGATGGGCACATGGCTGGATGACTGAAATGACAGCTCAAAGCAGAGCTGATAGATTATTAATTATTAATTATTAACCTTCTATTTGCCTCCTAATTATGATTGGTTTGAAACAAACAGAAACGCGAATGGGTTAAGGGCTTAATTTCCTTTTCTGCCTCTTACTCCAGCAGGCTTGTGAGCCAGCCTTCCCTCTGCGGTGAGTCGCTCTCACGTTCATCCATAGCAGAGTTTATCAGTGAAGAGGGTGGCCCTGAATCACCCAAAGAAGGCAGGCGCGGAGTAAGTTATAATAGTGAAGAACGGTGTCGAGTCAATTTCATCAGCTTGCTTGCTCTTCCGCAGAGCAGTGGAAATGCCTGATGTGACTGAAACACTGCTGGCCCTCCTGCCCTTATCCCCTCCAGCCTCCTGCTGGGAACAGTGCAGTGTCTTTAAAATGAAGTTCCCAGAGAAAGACAATGGTCACATTCACCAGCGGAGGCCTGCAGAGGCGCCGAAGCCAGGCTTGTCTCACGATTGCCTGGTGTGTGCCTGCAGATGTGTGCTGTGTGCTAACTCAGATTCCTAGGCTACACCTGAAGAGCTAATATGGGTGGGGCAGTGTCACCCAGGAATCAAGAGGGCTTCATCTCTCAGAATAGCCAGTCTCTGCGGCCTTTGTCGGCTGAGGGAGCTTGCCTTTTCTGCATTCTACTTTGGAGTATCGTGGCTTGGCATGCCTGGACTTCTGCTTCAGAACTAGATTAGAAATTTATTTTTGATCAGTAGTCATTGTGACTGCATATGCTATACCAGATACTGAGTTGGGACAGGAGCATAATCTTTTCTCTTATGGGCAAGGTGAGGCCTCCTGGGAGAGAGAAGACATTCACAGAGCTAGTTGAGTAGCAGAGGAGGAATTCAAACCCAGGGCTCTAACTTCTGAGTCTACCCGTTATGCTACACTTCCCTATTAGACTGTGGATTTGCAGGAGTGCACACAGGAAGAGCACTTTAGAGCTGGGGAGAAGGCTCAAGTGTGAGATCCTGAGTTCAGACCCCCACTATTGATTGGAAAGCTGGCAGGTGGAAACAGCACACAGGTCCGTGACCCTAGAGCTGAGGGGGACAGAGACAGGGAAATTCCTGGAGCATGCTAGTCAGACAACCCAGCCAATCCATGAGTTCTGGGTTCAATGAGAGACACCGTCTCAAAAACAAGATGGAGAATTATAGAGGAAGAGACTGAGTGTTGACCTCTAGCCACCATACATGTATGCACACATGAGCATGCACACTGTTATTTACTGAGCAGCACTGTTTACCATTTGAGAAAAGCCACGAGGTACAACAAACCCACTATAAGAGTTTATTAAGGGAAGGGAACAGAAGGGGTGTGCATAGGCCTATGGAATGATCATGTAGGAGGAGAAGGGAGGAATAGGTGGAACCCGCTTCTATAGGGTCCCCCACCCCAGCTGCCGCCGCCACCGCCGCCACCGCTGCCACAAGCACATATGGGCTTACACAGCTATGCCACACGTATGCATAGATTACATGATCACGCTGCACTCAAATTACGTGATCACACAGCACACAGATTATGTAGGACATAAGGCCCTGGGATGACTAAGCATCTTGCCAGCACATACAAGGTCATGGGGGAGTGGCTAGGAATTCTAACATTCCAGACTCTTTGTTGTTATAAAAAAAAAAAAAAATGGTGGATGAACAGGAATGGGGGCACTGTGTCTCCCGAAACTGCTTCCATCTGACTCAGTGGGCATTGGTTAACTCTTGGGGGTAGGGAAGGGGCTCTTGAGGTAGCCAGGTGTCCTGAGGTAGTGTGTCCTCTGCTGCTTTGGGAATCATCCATTGCCTTCTGCTACTTCAGGCTCTATGACTGTTTGGGTCTGACAAGATGCTAGCGAGTCAGAAGAAGGAGTTTAGAAAAAATTTTACCTGGGGAAGGTCCCCGAGGGGTTCTGGGGTGAGAGAGGGGGGTCCCAGGACCAGAAAGTTTGAATTATACTTATCTGCAGTGCATCTAGTTACAGGACCCTACCAGGTACATTACCCAAGCTTGGTACCCTCTCTCACTCCAGAGCCTTAGAGGACTTAAGTCTCTCTCTCTTTCTTGCTAACACTAACCAATAAAATTCTGATAGCAGAGTACTAAACATTATAACATCATGGCTACCAGCTCAAGATTTTAAATTCCCTGTAGCTGCTTCTTAATATGTTTAAAAATTCTTCCAAGCTCCAGAGCCAGCTTGAATCCACCTGGACAGGTCAGATCCACTCCAGATAAGTATAATTCAAATGTTTCTTGTCCCAGGACCCCCCTCCCTCCCTCTGGAACCCCTTGGGGACCACCCCAAGGTAAATTTTTTTCTAAACCCCCTCTTCTGCCACACCAGCACCTTGGCAGGCCCAAATAGTCACAGAACCCAAAGCAGTGGAAGGCGATGGATTCCCAAAGCAGCAGAGGACAATCCACTACCTCAGGACATCCAGCTACCCCAAAAGCCCCCTTCCCTACCCCCAAAAGTTAACTAACTGATGCCCACCGAGTCAGCTGGAAGCAGTTTCGGGAGACACAGCACCCCCATTCCCATTCACCAGCCATTTTAATAAAAACAAAGAGTCTGGAATGTTAGAACTCCTAGCCACTCCCCCAGCTGTATGACCGACCGCACATTCACTGTCCAGTAGGCAAGCAAGATGCTTAGTCATCCCAGGGCCTTACGTCCTACATAATCTGTGCGCTGTGTGATCATGTAACTGAGTGCAGTGTGATCGCAATCTATGCACATGCATGGTGTAGCTACATAAGCCCATATGCACATGTGTGAAGGGAACTTATAAAAGAAAGTTCCACCTATTTCCCCCCTTCTCTTCCTATATGATCATTCCATAGGCCTATGCACACACCTTCTGTTCCCTTCCCTTAATAAACTCTTATAGTGGGTTTTGTTGAACCTCTTGGCTTTTCTTGCACGGTAAACAGCGTCACCTAATAAATAAAATTGCATTGCTTAATAAATAACACACACACTCACACTCTCTCTCTCTCTCACACACACACACACACATATTAATAAAGAAAGAGAGGGGAGAAGAAGGGAGGGAGGGAGGAAAGAAGGAAGGAAGGAAGAAAGGAAGGAAGGAAATCAGTTTAATTAAAAAAAAAACAACAAGAAACAGGGTAAGTGAAATAGAGCTGACTTCTTCCAGATGGTTAAAGCACACCCTGGAAGCATCAACTTCCTGTCTGCGGTCACTTTCCTCTCACTCAATGCAAGATTCAGTTGGCATTTTTTTTTCCTTTTTGCTTCAAGGAATTGACAATTATGTAGGGAGCTTGTTGCTCCAACAATTCCATATTTTAATAGGAGAATTTGAAATTAAGTAATGTTTATCAGGGTAAACTGAATGTCTAGAATTTAGGAATGATTTCCATTATAAAGCACTTCCTCACTCTTTTCCTGTGCATGAATAGACTTAAAATATGGTGATGAGTGGCATTGTTCATGCGCCTGCAGCTCACAAGGAACACACAACACACTCTAAAATCACAAATTAATTGCTAATGAGAATATTGCTCCTGAAGAGTTATATTGTTCATGGGGAAAATGATCGCTCCACAGAAAAGAAGGAGCTTACAGGGCCCCATTTTGGAGGGATAAAGGAGACCAGCATCTGGTCAAGACATGAGCTGCTTCGAATCTTCCCCTTTTGGTTCCAGGTAGACTTTCACGGGATGGATTCAGGATGCAAGAGTCAAAACGGTGGAGGCCAGAGGACACAGACCACCACCCTGAAGCTGAGTTACAGGTGGTAAGTAGTGAGCTACCCGCTGTGAGTGCTGGGAAGAAAACTCAGATCCTCTGGGAAAGCAATGCTTGCTCTCAACTACGGAGTCATCTCTCTAGGCCCTATATACCTGAATTTTATCTTCCCTTCTTAGTAACAAAAGTTTGCTTAGAAAACCCCACTGCTGCCTGCCCTAACCTGGGAAATACATTCTTCCAGGTAGTGGGTGCTGCAAGAACCAGGATGGAAGGCAGCAGAGGCTGTGGTACCTGACATCTTGGGAAAGGCACTGTGACAGCTACACTGACTGAGAGGAAAAAACACAATGGGGAGAATTTGATCCCTTTCTGCCTGGAGCTGTACCCGCCTGGGTGACGAATGTCTCTACAGTCTGTGATTTCTTGCCTCCTCTGAAAGTCCTGAGTGAAACAGATGTTCATTAATGGCCTCAGACAGCATAGGCTATGTTATGCTGTGGTTTGAAAAGGGGGTACCAGATCTCAGTGATTTCGCACCGCAGTGGACTGTTCCTCATTTTGGGAGGTCTGAGGTAAGCTGGGTTCCCCTGCTAGGTGTCTGTCTTCCTGCTATGGCTCCACCAGCAAAGCTGGCCTTGTCTTTAATGACCTTGATGAGGGAGGAGACAGCTGAAGATGTGAGGTTGCTTCACCTTCCTTTCAACCTGTGAGACTCACATGACTCCCCCAAGGACAAAACGCTGTGAGCAACGCTGTCACCCTGTAGTGAGAATCATTGATCCCATGGTGAATAGGTTCCTACCCGTCCTCTTCCAGAAAGCCCAAGGAAATGTACTCCGACTGCAAGACTCATTGGCGTTTTTATTATTTACAAGTAACAGGCATGTAAGCTCCCTGGGACAGCGTAGTACACGTCCTGGTGACCTTGGTACCTGGCACAGCACGGAACAGGTGAGAGGAGCGCAGAGTCTCGCGGAAGAGTGGGATGGGCTGAGGAGTCCTCCCACGTCCGTCCTCAAGTTCACCAGGCAGTTCTTGTGGCTAGCTTCCCTCCGAGGGGAGAAGCTAGCCACAAGAACTGCCTGGTGAACTTGAGGACGGACGTGGGAGCTGCGGTCTCACTGCTCGCTAGAGCAGTTAGGAAACGCTAGGGATCAAGTAAGGAGCCATTCTGTCTTCAACAGAATTGCCGCTGTCTCCCTACCTGAATGTCTTGCCTAAGAAAATTTGTCTTCAGGTGAATTCTGCCTGTTACATCCCTTGATCAAAACTTCAGCCAAACCAATGGATAAACAGCCCTTTGAATGTCAAATCCCCTGCCACCATGTGGATGCGTTGCTTTGCATGTGTCTGCCTATTTCTCTCATAAATAATCCTGATAGACTCGTGGTACCCACACATCATCCCTCTTCTAGGTCTCTGGTGATGGCACTTCCCTTACAAAGTGTCTTGGTTCTGCAACCATAGCCCTGACAATGGCCTTTCTTGGTGTTTTTGGCTTTGGGCTTCTTAGACCACACCATCATGAATGAGTAAATGCTGTTTGGCCAGACTCCCAAAAATAATTTGTTTTGCCTGCTACTGGGACATCAGATGGCAAAGTTGGTGATATTTATTACTAAGGAAATGGGGATCAAGCTAGAAATGTGTGTGTTTGCTGTGCTGTTAATCCTCTGGTGAGGCTTGAGACAATGTTGAGATTTCTGTAGACTCTTTAGCCCTTAGTTACCTAATAACTGGAATACTGGGGAGGACACATTTCTTTTACTTCTCAGGGTAAATCTTTTGACTTTGGTTTTCTCCTCTGAGCTTGGTGCCATGCAAGAAAAACTTGGTGCATGCTCAGTCATATTTTCATCTGTGTGCAGGCTGCCCCCTTGGGGTTTGAACATTAGTATTTGCTGGTTTTTCCTGCCATGAATATTGAAGTGCAAAAACTTACATTTTGCTGTGGTAAGGCCTGGAGGTGAGAAGAAGTATAATTTTTCAATAATGAGCCGGGTGTGTATGAAAAGGTAGTGGTTGGTTTTATATAGGCTATTTATAAACTCCTGAAGGGAAAAAGGCATGCTCCATTCTGGCTATTACATTAAAGCAAACTAGACCAAAAGGCTATGTTCATTCTTGTTTGACTGATTTGTACCTAAAGACTCAGTAGATGGAGATTAGTATCGTAGAAAGACAGCAGGCCAAATAAAAAATACCAAAGAACATTAATCCCAAGTAGCACTCCCATCTGCAGACTTCAGAGCATTAGTCATAAGAAAGGGGCTTAAAACATGACAATTCCATTTCGCATTGTCTAATAGCCTCAAAGCTGCAGTTCGGAATTCGATTTGACAGTCTCTTTATAAACATCTTTGGTTATAGACCAGGTTGTTCCAAACTGAATAGGATCTACTTTTTGGGTTTCCTAAATGAAAAGAAACATTAATCCTATCTCATCATACTCTAGTCACTTATTTACCAAGAAATGCATTAATCCTTTTAATGGTGTTAAGTAGGTATCCTGGCTGTTGGGTACCATTTTCTGATTGTTAATCGTCCACTGGCAATTATTCGATCTTTCTTTTTCTGAGTGCTCATATGTTCACAGGAACTCGGGCCAAGTGCTTAGGAATTGGCTGTGTTGTTAAGTACGATGGCGCATTTTAAAGACACCAGGACTGTACCTCCTATTCCGAGGTGGGGACAGACTTCTGTAAGGTAGTATTTTACTTGAGATCACTCAGCCACTGGCAAGTGAGTACACTGGCTGGGTCCTTTCATAGTCCATTAGCCAGTTTTTTTGATGCTGCAGCAAAATACCCGAGGTCATCAACTTAAAAGGACAAAAGGCTTCTTTTGGCTCACGACATGGTTTCAAAGGTTTCAGCCTGCGGCCACTCGGCCCCATGGCTTTGGACCTGCAGCTGCACAGTACAGCATGGCGAGGGTGTGTGCTGGCCAAGATGTGAAGACAAGAAGGAAAGCTGTTAGGATCCCAGAATCCTTTGCAAGGGCATCCGCCTAGTGACTAAACTTTCTCTCACCAGGACCCCCTCTCCTAAGGGTTCGCCATCTTCTAACAATAGTCTTCACGGGACATTTAAGATCCAAATCATAGCACACTGAGCTAGTGACTGAGGACCTTGATAGCAGCGTTCAGTGCAAGTTCAATGCATTTTGTTCAACTACCAGCACAAACCATTCCAGGGCAGGGGTTCTCTTGACTGCTAGTGAGTAGTAGACTCAACAGAGACTTATTTGAAGGCACACACCCTTAGACCCTGTCCAGATCCTGGCCCTGAGTTCAGTTAATTTGGATTCACTTAAGTCCGAGGTAAGGTAGACAGTCCCCAGATGGTTCTGCTAAACGTTCTAGGCTGTGATCTAAGTGACATAGGTCCACTGTCATATCTCCAAGCCTGAACATGTCATTGAACAAGTGACTGGGCTGGTTCTGGTTCCATACCACAGTACAGAAGGAGGCTGGAGAATTCCCTGTGGTTTTCTTATAGATCAGAGACATGGTCAGGCAGCCAGAAAAAGCCCTCCTCTTCCCCTCCCCCCTCCCCCCCTCTCCTTCCCTCCTCCTTCCTTTCCTCCCTCCCTCCTCTCCCTCCTTTCTTCCTCCCCCCTCCTTCCCTTCCCCCCATCCTCTTCTCCCCTTCTGCCTCTTTCTCCTCTTCCCCCTCCTCCCCTTCCCCTTCCTCCTCTCCTCTCCCTCCTCTTCCTCCTCCTCTAATCCACAAAGCTGGCAAGATACTAACTAGGTGGTTTCCTTGTAGTATGAGACGTGGAATAGTCACACCATATGTCGGAAGCATTCCTCCATCCTCTTGGAGATGCAGGAGTTCCTTTGGCCAGGTGGACTTCTTGGGTCTGCAGGCCCAAGCAAGTGCAAACATCCTCTCACTGTTAACTGAGGACAAACACCACCCAAGACTCATCTCTGTTCTTCTTTCACTCCCCTGGGGTCCTAGTTAGTAACACTCAGCATTCAAAAATGATTGAGTCTTCATTGTATGCCAGCCTTGTTATACAGGTGGTCCCCATAATCCAAAAATGGGTCCCTTGAAATATACACAAATATACTGAAAGTGTTTTTATTTTTAGCCTGAAACTCTTTCTGGTTTTATGAAAGTATTTTTGTACAGTGTGTCTTGTGCCTTATATAAACAGCAGTACCTCAGATTTCTCTAGTTAACACAAATATTTCAAACTCATTTTGTACTTCCAGAGGCAGGGGGACCAAGGCATTAAAACTTGTTTTAAAATTTGTTTAGACAATCAACAAACAAATCAGGTAGTATTATCTCATAAACCTCAACCCTCTAGAGGGAAGCTGAGCTTCAAAAAGTCACACTGCTAAGGGAAAGAATATCTTCTGGATAGACCAATTTTTATTAAAGTTCGGGTGTCTTGTCAGCTTTCCATTGCTGTGGGGGAAAAAATACCTGAGACAATCAGCTTAAAAAGGAAGGATTTATTTTGGTTCATGATCATTTGACCCCAGTGATTTCAGCTGAGGTAACATATCACAGCAGGGAGTGTGTGGGGGAAACCCCTCACCTACAGCAGCCAGGAAGCAGAAAGAGCAGAGAGGCTGGGATTCCTGTACCCTGGAAGGCCTACTTCCTCCAAGTAGACTCCTCTCCCGGAGATTTTACCGCTGCTGGTAGCACCATCAGCTAGGGGCCAAGGCTACAACAAGAAGGCCGGGCTTCTTTAGGGGGAAGTCTCTGTATCCAAACTATATCACACCTCCTGACAGAGGATGACGGAGTGTAGCGGCTTTGATGATGCAGGCCACAGACTCAGTAAGTGGAAATGGAATCTTGGGCTCCATACCTCTTGAATTTGTTTGTTTATTTTCTGTGTTATAGCTGTGATTTTTTTTTTTTTTTGGTTCCAACCATATTTTCTCAAATGGACTCTCTGATAATTGTTCTACATTGGATGGAAACAGTGATTCAACAAAACGTGGTTTATTCTTCAAGGAATATAGAGATTGATCCATCCATCTATTTGTCCATCCATCCATCCACCCATCCACCCATCGTTGTTTGCCTCCCTTCCTCTTTCCTCCCTCCCTCCACTCCTTCCATTTTGGGGATTTCTGACACTGCTAAAATACCCTAACTGATCTTATTTTGTATAGCCAGAAATCACTTAGTCACAATAGCCTGTAAAGCAGAGAACACTGATAATACGAGAAAATTTAAACATCCTAGCTGCCTCGGTGGTGAATTCTTGTCTTCAACAACCACGACTTAAATGTATTTTTTGACAGTGCAAAGCCCCATGGAAGATTCTTTGAAGTCTAAACGTCTTTCGATAGGAGTTTAAAAAATTCTCCCTCATCGTGGGAAAGGCACATGAACAAGGAGTCAGAGCAATACCAGGGCTGGGAAGAGCATTGCCCAGTCCCCTGGTTGAAGCCACATCCATCTACCCAGTTCATTCTGAGAAATAGTGAGTTTTCACTTCAAAAGAGAGAAATGTTTGAGTCTGAGAGGTTTCAGTATCACGATGACCGGCAAGAATGTCTTGTCACGATATAATGCTCTGTGCCTTTGAGCACATGGTCCTTTAGAAATGAGGTTAGATGGGCGGGGTGGGGGTGTGTGGGGTGTGTGTGTGGGGGGGGGAGTTCCTGCTCAGTGGGTAAAATGCTTGCTGCGCAAGCTTGGGAACCTGAGTCCAGATCTCCAGCACCCACGTAAAAAGCCAAGTGTGTTGGCATGTACCTGTAATCCAGCACTGCAGGGAAGGGACAGCAACATGTGGGTCCTGTAGGCTAAGTCATAGGAGAAAGAGCAAGCTTCAAGTTCAGTGAGAGACCCCAACTCAAAACTAAGATGGAGAGGGGATGGAGGGAGACATCCCAGTGTCAATCACTGGTCTTCCCGCAGGTGAGTGCACCTGCACACACACACACACACACATACACACACACACACACACACACACACACACACACACACACGCACACAGACACAGAGAGACAGAGACAGACAGAGAGAGAGACAGAGACAGAGAAAGTTAAAAACAGAGCTACTGGAACTCATTTCCCACTTCTTTGCTGAGTAAGACATGGTTTATGGCTTATGTTTTCTTTCTTCCTTCTGGGAACACACTGCACCTACATTTCTCAGGTTCTCATATAGTGAGTTTGGGGTCCTGTGACTAAGTCCCGGCCTATGGAAGGTTGGCAGGAGTGTAAGATGACATTATAGGCCTGACCCAATTAAAACCTCTTGTGTGTGATCTTATTCATTTACACTTATTCATTTTATGAGATCTTGGGAAGCCATATGTGGACAACTGTCTGAATGCCAAGATAGAAAGTCTTAGTCCCAAATACCTGCCTGGGACAGAGACTCCCACATCAGACAGCAACTTCAGAAACTAGCCTTGGCCTGTTGCAGCGCTGAGGTTGGGGGTGGGTTTTTTCAATAGCTATCCTTATTTACTGTTGTAGTGTGGACCTTAAATGTTCCCCAGAGGTCTGTGTGTGGAAGGCTAGGTCACCCAACTGAAGGTACTATCAAGAGCTGATAGAGACTTTGAGATGTGTGGCGCTGGTGGGTCATTGGGGCATGCATCTTGAAAGGATATCTGGATCCCAGCCTCTCATCCTCTCTCTTTGCTTCCAGGCTACCAGGAGTTGAGCAGCCTACCCACTGTGCTCTCAATTCCTATCATGGTGTGCTGCCTTGCCTGAAAGGTGAGAGGTCAAGCTTTGACTGGAACAAACCTTTGCTCTTTGTAAGCTGGAGATGACAGGGACTCTGTCACACCAATGGAAAGTTCACCCACACAATATCCTTGCTGATTTTTTTTTTTTACATGTAGCACATGTTTTCAAAAGAATATTAGATTTTTCCCTTTAAATGTCCCCTTTGTTATGCTGATGTATTTACATGCATGCCACTTAAAGGTGGCAACCTTGTGGTGGTAAGTGCCCTGACATCCCTTATGTTGTAGAAGTTACATACAAAGTCTCAGCCAGAAATACTTTGGGCTGCAAGTGAGGAAATGCCAAATAACAAGACTTCAGCAAGATACACACGATTTCGCCGGGCGGTGGTGGCGCACGCCTTTAATCCCAGCACTCGGGAGGCAGAGGCAGGCGGATCTTTGTGAGTTCGAGGCCAGCCTGGGCTACCAAGTGAGTTCCAGGAAAGGCGCAAATCTACACAGAGAAACCCTGTCTCGAAAAACAAAAAAACAAAACAAAACAAAACAAAACAAAACAAAACAAAAAAAAAGATACACACGATTTCTTGATGTTTTTTCTTCAGATCAACAACTTTTATTTTTATTTTAAAGTACATGAAAGTACAAGCAAAGCAAACGTGGCCATACTCTATCCACCTAGAGCTGAGTTGACATATTTGCCTTTATTTAACTTCTTTGTTATTTAATTTTAAAGTAAAAATTGGACATGTTTAAAGAATGCAATGTGAAGTTTATATTTGTTCCATAGTGATATGATTACCATAGTCAGGTTAATTAACATGTCTATTTCTTCTTACAGTTACATTTATATATGCATGTGTGTATGCATGTATGTGTATGTATATACATGTATGATATATGTATGTGTGTATATAAGTATATGTATGTGAGTAGGTGTGTATATAAGTGTGTGTGTGTAAGTGTATTGTGTGTGTGTGTGTGTGTGTGTGTGTGTGTGTGTGTGTGTGTGTGTTGACAGTACTTCAGATCTACTCTCTTAGCAAATTTCAAGTATGTAACACAGCACTGGTGGCTGAGGAGACAGTGCAGATGATAAAGTGCTTGCTGCACACTCATGAGGACTTGAGTTTGATCCTCAGAACCCATGGAAAAGTCTGGCCATGGTAGTTTACGCTTGTAATCTCCACACCGGGGAGGCAGCAAAGGAGGATCCCTGGGTCTTGCTGCCCAGCTAGTCTAGTCTAATTGGTGAGCTCCAGTCCAGTGAGGGGCCTTGTTTCAAAGGAGATGGACAGTTTTTCTGAAGGTAATTAAGAAAGGAAGGGCGTATTCTGGTTCTCTGTTTGAGGGCATAATCTTTCCTGGTAGAGGAGCCATGACAGGGAGCTTGAGGCAGCTGGCTGCATTGCATCCACAGTCAAAGCAGAGTGATGAGTCCTTAATTTCCACTTAATGCCTTCTTTTTATTTAGTCCAGGACCTCAGCCCATGGAATGTTGCCATCTAGAGTAGGTGGCTCTTTCCACCTCAGTTAATCTAATCTGGAAAATCCATCATAGGCAAGCCTAGAAGCTTTCTTCTAGGTAAGTCTATATCCCATCTAGTTACATTCAATATAAACTATCACAGATACATACATCTCATCACTGGGGTCCGTTATATCAGCCTAAGCTCTATCCATAACACTTGTATTTCAGACATTATATAGCAATAAAACCCCAAAACACCAAAAAGTATATTGACTATGTTTTAATGAGGACACAAAATGCTTTCACTTACACACCCAGAGCTTGCCATATGGATATCTAGCTGCAAAGGAAGCTGGGAAACAGTTTACTTGAGGGCATCATGTACTTGAGTTTTATCACTAAGGAAGAGATAACTGCTATGAGGGTAATGACCAGAAAAACTTACTCAAGTTAATCACTGAAAATGTATCATTGTACAGAAGAGGCAGCTTGTACAAAGTTCTATTTTGGATATACATCTGTATACATATACATATGGACATTTTCCTGTTTATAATTTTAGAAAATAAGCAGGATGAGGGGTAGCTCCATGGCAGAGCTCTTGGCTTAGTATGAATGAGGATCTGGCTTCCATCCTCAGGACCATAAAAGAAGTAAGGCAGAATGCAGATGGCTGCCATTTCTATCCAATTCTTAGCCCATCAGAATCCCTCTGTAGTCAGTGAATTAACCATCCTCCAGAGCGAAGAACAGACTTACACGCATCTTACAGGAAAGGAGGAAGGAGGCCACTTTCCATTTCGTTCATTGCTGTGGAGAGAGAAAACGACACGCAGCTAGAGGCATTATATCAACAGGCTGCCATTGTCTCACTACCAGCAAAGCTAGAGCTGAGATTGGGGTACTCATTTGTGGGTAGCTACTCTCTCCTGAGCATGTTTGTGTCTGTGCATGTGTTGGACAAAAACATGCTGTATTTTCCATTTCTGTCATGCCAACTACCATACAGAATCCAGGAGAAAGTATGGGAGAAGAAAGACCAAATAACTCTTTTTAGATTCGTTAGATAATGGACACCATTGTGTTTTTTTTCTGTATACTGTAATTTACTGGTGCAGAGCATATACACCAGACTCCCCACCCACCCCTCCGCCGCCCCATTTTCTACAATATTAGTTTCACTCTGCCTGCATCACACTGCTGTATTTTTTTAAAGTTGTATCTATTCTCAACACCATATTTTTCCTAATGACACAGAATAGCTGTTTCATACTGAAGATCTGGGGGCTTGCGTGCCCTCAGGGATAGGGTGTTGGAGACATCCAAAGCCTGACTCTCTTTGCAAGCTAGAGCTAATGAACTCCCTGCCAGATAGGGTCTGAATTCCCACTGAAGGCACATGCTGTTAATGTCATGACTGCTTTTACAAAAACAGAAACAGAGTGGGTGTACTGGTCACTGGGGTGCAGCGAGGCAGCCAGCCTGATGTTAGACGCAGGTGGTAGGCCCCACACTGCTTTCCTATGGCCTCCACACCATCCCATGATCTGAGCAGAGGGGTCTTGTAGACGAGGCACATTTGCAGACCCCGGCCATGTCACTTAGATTATACTCCGATTCGAGTACAGCCTACTCTCTAGTTGGAAAAATGGCATGAGGATACACAATGACCTGAATCTCAAATCCCCTATCCATAGGAGCAGCGGTCATCCGCTGCCGCGGCCTGGGGAGTGCAGAATTAGCACTGGGGGGTTCGGTTGGCGCGGCTGACATCCGTTGGTGGACCACCTTGCCCTGCCTTGCCTCGAAAAGGCAGATGGGAACCTTCGAGGCAAAGATGTTGGGGAGGTTTTCCTCCATGTAAATTTTCTCTTGTCACGGAATCAAATGCCGGTCTTTATCGGCATGCGCTCGCTCATTTCCTCCGCTCCACCCGAGCCATTTATTTGCAATCACGTTCGCATATTCTGGGCACTGCAAGTTGGTTCAGTTCACAAGGGGAAGGAAACAGATAAAGATTTTGTTAATGGATCTCTTTGTGCATAAAAAGAACTCCCCTCTCCCCTCCCACATGCTGTCCTGAATTCCCCTCTTCCTCCTTCTCCAAGTTTTACTTTTTCTCAGAGTGTCTGTGTGTGCCGTATGACAGTGATTTTGCTCTGGTAATTGCCTTCTCCAATAAGAAACTTTACAATACTGAGCTCCCACAACACTTACGTATAAATTAGAGCTGTTTCAAGGCAAAAAAAAAAAATCATCAAGTTGAAAGTTTTACACTGTGATTTTTGACATTTAAAAAAAAAGACCCCCTTCAACATGAGGTAAAATTCTTGACTTCTGCCCCAAACATTTATGTTTAAAGAATAATCCCACCACCACCACCACCACCAGACCTGTGTGCACTTGGCTTTACGATACAGCATCCAGAGGAGCTAAGTCATGGATTTATTGCAGCATATTCACCTAGCAGCGATGCTTCGGTCTGCTTTATACAAAAGTTGGGTGGGATTCTATGTGAATCTCAGTTGTGCAACGAAAGTGCACTCGGGCAGGCAACGCTCATGAACAGGCTGGTAACGCAGGGGGTAGGGAGTCTGTGGCCTCGGACAGCAGGGGCCAGCAGGTAGCACACCTTCTCTGAGCTCCCCCCCAATTTCCCCCCCCCCAAGAAAGGACCGTGGTAGCGGTAAGCTCCATTTCCTTTGCAATAGCAACAACAAAATGATGCCACAGACACAAACTGTCATGTCCCACCCACTCCATCTGTCCTTTGTGCAACCCTCAGCTCCCTCGTTCTACAAATTAATCTTTCACACATTTTTTAACAAAAAAAAGTGTTAATGTTATAAAAGAAAAAAAAAACAAGGAAAACAGAAAGGGCTGTGTAGAAAATAAATTAAATTTAAATTTGATGGCAGTTATGACTTTTTTTATTGACTACAGGAGCAAACAGTCACATCAAATTGGTGCCACTGGCATATAATTAAAACTACAGGGCACCCTTAATGATCTCTGACAATGATCGCCTGTGTGGTTTTTTTTAAATATAGCATGCACATTTTGTCCAATTTGGGCTCTTTTTTCCTGTTGCTTTTGTCCTCTTTCTGAGTGGGTATTATTCATGAACCGAGTCTTTATTATCTATTTGGCCATCTGCATAGCATTGGCCAGAGTCCCCTGTATTGTAATTTCGAGTGAAAATAAGGACTATGGGAGATTGCAACCCTAAAAATAATAATACTACGCCGTGAGAGCTCCAGTGTAAAAAAACAACATGAAGAAAAACATTTGGGGTGGAGGTGAGGTTTGAGGCACATGGCATGGAGGTAGGAAACATGCAAACCATTTGGGAAAATGGGATCTGGGTGTTGCCATTTTGGGCAAATGAACATCCACTCTCATTGACGGGAGGCCCTGGTGAAAGGGATGCTTCTTCAGGCTTCAGCGTCTTTCAAAGAAAATAAAACTTTTCTCACAAGATCCTCTTATTTTAAAAGGTCTTCCTGCTTCAACAGCTTGCACACCTCCTAGCAGAGTGATAATCCCAATTACAGGGCAGTGCCTTCCATCTTAGGATCAATATGGTAGTAGGTATTGGATACTCAGGTTTGCCCATAGCAGGTCCCTTGTTTGTAGTTTAGTGAAGGGAAATTTTCTAAAAGTAACGCGTTAAAACACATTATTTCTCATTTAAAAAGAAAAAAAAAAGGAAGATTGTGGGGACTGAAACTGTAACTTAGTTTTAGGTAGAGCACTTACCTCAAATTCACAAGGTGTTCAGTTCCGTCCCCTAAGATGCAATGTGTGTGTGTGTGTGTGTGTGTGTGTGTGTGTGTGTGTGTGTATGCCTGTGTATATGCATGTGTATTGGTGAAAAAGGAAGTAACTGAAAACTGGTAAAACTGCTGTTTCTAGAATGTTGCCTAATCTTATTTGGTTCTCCCCATCTGCTTTTCCTCCTTTTGACCTTCTCTTTCTGAAATTCTCCTCTAATCAGGGTTAAATTACCTTTTCTGTCTAATTCTCAGATTTTCTTGCAGCCACTGGGAAGCCATCATGGGCAGCTGATTGAAAAGTGACTATGAATTACCAAAGAAACATCTTCCCAAGGAGAGGAAATGCGCAAGGCTACAGTATTTGCAAGGCAGTAACATTTTGGTCTTAAACTCAAAGGCAAAATATTCTTCTTGCTTTTAATATTTTTTGTGGGTTTTTTTCTCTCTTAGTTGAGTCCTATTAAACTAGAAGAATATACAATTAAAGCTATGTGTGTGTGTGTGCATGCGCACGCGCGCACACACACACACACACACACACACACACACACACACACACACACACACACTCTGCTTGGGCTTACTACCAAAGGACAATGAAATCCGTCAATTATCTCATTACTTAGAAAATGAATTATTTACTTACTCTTAATAGTGGCTTAAAATAACTTTCTCTTTTGTATTTATCTTTCTCTCTAAATTGGTCTCTGTATATAGATAGTAACTGCCTACATGGCATAAAGTCTTCAAATTTGGAAAGTTCAAGCCGATGACTTGCACATCCATACTGATTTACCTAAAGAGAATGCAGCAGCTCTCAAACCAAGAGTGACAGCCCAGCCTCGAAAACAGCACTGGCGGAAAACTCAGGCTGCGTTATTTGGTTGACTTTCTTAAGTAAATAAACCATTATGACTTTAACTCGACTTGCACAGACAAAAAATACTGTCATTAAAAATGATGAAGAAGCCAGGCATGGTGGCACACACCTCTAATCTCAGCACAGGCAGGAAGGTCTCTGTGAACTCAAGACCAGACCAGTCTACAAAGGAAGTTCCAGGACAGTCAGGACTGTTACACGGAGAAACCCTGTCTCAAAAAACCAACAAAACAAAACAAAACCAAAAAAGAGTTGGGCCAGGTGTAGTGGCATATAACTTGAATCTCTGTGATTGGGAGGCAGAGGCAGTCGGAGTTCTGTGAGTTCAAGGCCAGCCTGGCCTACATAGGGAGTTCCAGGCAAATGAGGGCTACATAATGAGACTTTGTTTCAAAAAGAGAAATAAATACATAAAATATAAAAATGAAGAATTAATATCCTCAAGCCTATTTTGATTATAGGTATTATAATGGTCTAAAAATATTAAACTTTTTTAGCATATTGAATGACTTGCAATTTTTAACTATTGTAAGTTATAGCCTTGTATGGTAGTATTACAGATTACCTCCATGAAATATGAAGAAAGTAAAACTATAATGTTATTTTAAATGCTTGCTGTAAGCCATACCATTGAAATTCAATTAAATTGGTATTGGAATTTTGATATTTTCGAATTTTATCCTGAGCTCCTGCCTGGTCTGTGTGAAGACCTGGGTTCAATGCCTGCAACTGAGGGAAGGGCAGTAGGTTTTCATTTAAAATTTTATATTTCAAGTTTGTTTCTTCAAAGCCCCAAATTCTTCTTTAATAGCTAATCCATGGTCTTAAGGGCTCACAATCAAGGTTAAAATGTTTACTCTCTTATGAAAATAAAGTGATTTAAAGTCACGAATTTAAAAATATTTTAGAGGTGTGATGTAATAGGAGAGCTTTTAATAATATTAAAAATCACTCCACTTCTGTGAAATGGTTGGGCTGGTGTCTTTAGTCTCAGCCTTTCTGTGGCATTCCCCTAGAGTATTACCCTAGGCTAACTCTGTGTGGATGTTAAACATTGCCTCTTAGCCACGAATACCAATTGCTCCAAGTCAAACCAGCAACTCCACAACAGCTAGTGTGTAGGACCTCTCTTGCGCCTTGTTTTAACCCTAGGTAGGAGTTCTTGAGCTGATTAGCAAAGCAGAATGGGAGGCATGGGTGACTAGTGTATTCCTTCTAGCTCCATGGCTGTTTTTAAGTACCACAGACAGCTGATCTCAGACGCTACGCAAGAAGAAAGCGTCTCAATCACATTGCTGACCAGATCCCTCCTTATGGCTGTGAGAGTTTAATTTTCATTTAAACAACAATAAATACAGGCGTAAGGGTTTGAAATGAATTATGTAAGCCCTTTAGCCATAACCGTTCCATTCTGCCACCGAATGAGCCGCTGTTCTCACTTTGTTTTATGGGCTCCGCGAAGCCTGTGTTATTATATCTGCCAAATAAAAGCCAGCAAACCATGCAAATGAAAATATAATCTTTTATCTCTCGTAGTCACAGGATGCACCCAGATAGCGTTTTTTTTAGCCAGTCCTCTGCAATGTTGCATTCTCTGGTCTCAGGACCCTCTGGTCTCAGCAGCATCTACAAAGAGGAAAACATCTTTATTTCAATCCACTGCCAGTGTATGTTTTCACCCGAGAAGTCAGGAATTGTTTATTCTATTATATTTTTAGCTTGTCTGTCTGGTTCAATGGAGATTGTTGTGGTGATATATTGTGTACCCTAATAAACTTTGCCTGAAGATCAGAAAACAGAACAAGCCACTAGATTAAACATAGAGGCCAGGCAGTGGTGGCACATACCTTTAATCCTAGCACTCGGGAGGCAGAGGTCCGTTTGGATCTCTGTGAATTCAAAGCCACCCTGGACAACATGAGATTGACTCAGTCTAGGAGGGAAACAGAGTCAGGCAGTGGTGGCACACACCTTTAATCCCAGCACTGGGAAGAACACACACCTTCAATCCCAGGAAGTGATGGCTGGGCGGAGAAAGGTATATAAGGCATGAGGAAACAGGACCTAGAGGACTTTTCAAGCTGAGGAGTCTTAGAGGTAAGAGGTGGTATGTTCCTTTGTCTGATCTTTAGGCAAAGTTTATTAGGGTCCACAATATATCACCACAGATTGTGAGCTTTTCCCTTAAATATAGGAACTCGATAGATGATTTCTTTATAAAGTACAGCTGATTCTGGTTTTAAAAAAAATAATGGTTTTTATGTGCTTGTTTTTTTTTTTTTGTTTTTTTTTTTTTTTTTTTTTTTTTTTTTTGTAAAGAAACAGAGTCCCACTCTGTTGGCCAGGAAAAGCCTTGGGCATTGGCCTCCCCTGATGGACGGGACTACCGTGGTGGTGGTGGTGGGGGGGGTTCTTTTCATTTCCCGATGTCCTACATGGAATGACAAGTGATGATGATGGGCCAGCTCTCAGGAGCACCGATTTGATTTAGGATCTTGGAAAGTCACTTACTTTGGACAATCTCCAGGTGATGGAAAGAACACCCTTACACCTCTAAGTTCTGAGAGCTAACTCATCTATAAAGAGAAAGGATTTTCCCCCTTGGGAGTCTTAACTAATTTGCCTAGACTGACCTCCAAACACCTGAACGAGCTTAAGTGTCTTCCTGCCTGGGCCTCCTGAGCCCTTGAACTACGTTCCTATTACGTAGGGATGCTAAGATCCTGCACACCTCTGCCATACGCACAGGGGGGTTTCTCTGTTGGATTACAGTCCACTCACGAAAGCAAACCGGAGGGTCATCGGGATCGCTCAGTGGGTAAAGGGGCTGCTGGCCTGGTAGCCTGAGTTCAAGCTCCAGAATGCTTCTAGAAACGGAAGAGGCCAGCAGTGGTGACACACACCTTTAATCCCAGGCAGAGGCAGGTGGATCTCTGTGAGTTTGAAGTCAGTCTGATCTACCAAGCTAGTTCCAGAACAGCCAAGGATACAAGAAGAAACCCTGTCTCAAAAAAGGAAGAAGACAACCCACTTCATGAAGTTGTTCTGTGGCGTGCACATACCCACATGGCATGCACACACCCACATGGCATGCACAAACCCACATGGCATGCACACACCCACATAGCATGCACACACTTCATACACACAATAATATATATATATATATATATATATATTTTTTAATTTGAGAATTTCATACATGAATGAGAACACTCCTCCCTCCCCCTCCAACTCCTCCTGTCCCCAATCACCCCTCCAGAATTCAGGTGGTTGTTGTTGTTTCCAAGAATGCAAATTGGCTGGGTGAGGTCAAGAATGCCTGTAATTTTAGCACTTGGGAGGCTGAGGCCACAGAGTAAAACCCTGGTGGATAAAAGGAGGGAGAAAGGGAGGGAGGGAGGGAAAGAGATTGGATACATATTTTACAAAGAAAGTTCTGCTTCTCACCCTGTCCCAACTTCTGCACTTTGGGGGAAGTTCCGGCTGTGTAAACACTACTTTTCCCTGAAGCTTCCAGACAAATGAAAAGGTTTATTTTCCGTGTGTTCTTTTTTCCCCTCTTCTTGAAAATATTTCTTGAATGCTTATTGCATGTCAAGTTGCATCCTACATGCTAAGGGCACAAATGTTCAAACCGTAAAAAAAATCCTACAAAGAAGACAATGGAGAAAATGAACCACTGGAGGTGGAGTGTGGGTCTGTAGCAGAGCACAGCCCCCGGACGTGGAGTGTGGGTCTAGAGTAGAGCACAGCTTAGCTTGCACACGCCTTAGCACTGAAAACAGAACCAAATGAAAATAAAAAGTGGAAAAGTATCCGAGGCTGTACAAATTTCCTGGATTGTTAACAGAGTAGTTCAACATTCTTTATTTTTAAAATATTTAAAGACATATTTGATTTTTTTTTATTATGTGTTTGTGTGTATGTGGAGGGGGCCGTGCGCATGGCTGTGTGTCTCTGAGGACAGGTGACCTCAGAGGCAAGAAGAGAACAGCAGATTCTGTGGAGCTGGAGAGGCAGTCCTCCAGAAGAGCAATAGGAGGTCTTAACTACTGAGCCATGGCTCTGGCCCAGTGGTCCTCGACCTTCCCAATGCTATGACCTTTTTATACTGTTCCTCACGTTGTGGTGACCCCCAATCATAAAATTACTTTCATTGCTACGTAATAACTGTAATTTTGCTAGTAATATGAATTGTAATGTAAATATCTGTGTTTTCTGATGGTCCAAGGTGGCCCCCATATAAGAGTCTTTTAATCCCCAAGGGGGTCATGGCCCACAGGTTGAGAACCACTGCTTTAGCCTCTACAGACTTATTTCTTTCGAAAGCTGATTTATGCACCTAGGATGAACCCTTGGGTCAAATGTACTGCCTAGCACACAGCAGAAATTCTACAGGACCCATGAGAATGTGGGTCCATATTTGTTTCTCTGGCTTATTGCAAGCGCTCGATCAATAACTTTGGAATGTATCTTTAAGTTTTTTTCTTCTCTGCCTGTTTGAGTCCATGAAGGATCAAAATAAAGCAGACCAGAGAGAGAGCCTTCCTACCCTGTTTGGAATGCAGATGGGTAGACACTATTTCTGTCTTTTGCTCAGCAACTGACGTTGAACAATTACAACAATATCCCTAGTTCCAGACCCTGTATCATAGTGATTCAGTGACGGTCAAATTAATGAATTTATTTTAAAGTATGGTTAGTTATGTTTAAAAAAAAAAAAAGTTCAGCTGGGCGTGGTGGTAAATGCCTTTAATCCCAGCACTCGGGAGGCAGAAGCAGGTGGATCTCTGTGAGTTCAAGGCCAGCCTGGTCTACAAAGCTAGTTCCAGGACAGCTAGAACTATTATACAGAGAAACTTTGTCTCAAAAAACAAAAACAAAAAGGAAGTTCATATTTCTCATTGAAAAGTCAAACATGGGCCCACATTTTCCCCGTAGGCTAAATCTAAAGCAAAAATCAGTGTGCTAAAGCAACAATGAACCCATCTTAAGAAATTCTAGATGGTACTAAGCAGATCTCATCAGGAAAATCAACGTAACAAATGGGCAAGGCATACAAGTGTGTGCGAACCAACACAGACATACTTTGTGCCTAGGAAATGTTCAATACAAAGTGCATTCTAGTCTTTTTGTGTGTGGGGAGGTGGTGGTGGAGGGGGTGGAGCTAGCAACTTCACAAAGCATTTTTAAAGGCAATTAGCAGACAAGGGTTGAAAAAAAAAATTAGTGGTGGTGATGAGCAGAGCCCTGGAAGGAAGGTTGATGTCCGCTTTATATATGTTGCTGTGGCCATTGCTTCTCTGTGCTCCTTCTCCACCATGCAAGGACCACTTCCTGCTTCCCTTGGGGGCCTGCCATTTCTCCATCTCTTCGGTCAACCTCCAGTCACCATCTCCTCACTCTTCTCGAAAGCCCTCCCTCCCACTCTGAGAGGCTAGTGCCTCTGGCCGCTGTCCTCTTCAGCCTGCATTTGTCTCTGTCTAAATGTCCTGTTGTGTGTCATTGTGCCCTGGTCTCTGTGGCTGGCTGTTGTGTCTTAGGGAGCTGGTGTCTCTGTGACTGTCCCCTATTCCAAGTGCTAAGGCATGGCTTGGCATTGTAGACTGGCTGTCAGTTGGGTTTATTTGTTCCGTTGTTTTAGACAGGGTCTCTGCTTAGTCCTGGCTGACCTGGAACTCACTATGTAGACCTTGCTAGCCTTGAACTTTGATTCTCCAGCCCATCTCCTGAGTGCTGGGAGTGCCAGCTGCCCTTGACCACCAAACCGGATTGCTTGTTATTTTTTACCCAATGTTTCCTACAGACAAGATCCGGTTGAACAGCCTCAATGCTACAAAGTAACTTCTGAGCAATGGGTTCTCAGTACAAGCTGTGCCAGACATTAACATACCCGGAAAAAAAGTCCCAAAGAGGGATATAAAATCTATTTTCCCTGAGTTCATACTGAAGAACCACTTTCCCTATTGTCTCCCATAAAGTCATTACTGTAGATTCAATTTAAGATGCTTATTTTTTTTTACTGAGTTTAATTTAGATACACATTTGCATTGTAAAATGGGTTCTTTAAAAATAATCATTTTAGTCTTGAGCATAAATGCTGGTTCTTTGTAAAGGAAGTAACTTCCTGAATTGCATGTGATCGCTAAGGGCAAAGGAAATTCTGGAGTGAGATTTAACCTTCTGTCTGCTCTTATTACAGAGACTAGGTTGAATCTGGTAGGTATCAAGAATTCTGTGTTAAAGGTTTAGAATTTCTTTATCACCAAAGATTTTAATGAAAAGATTTTTTTTATGATGGTTGGGATTGCTACGCATTTATCAGACATCAATATATTAGCCACTGAAATAAGACTCATGATGACATTTATACATAATAAATAAAAGGGGTGATGTTAATCCGTGTGTGGTTGGTACCCAGCACACAGCAGAAATTCTACAGGACCCATGAGAATGTGGGTCCATATTTGTTTCTCTGGCTCATTGCAGGCGCTCGATCAATAACTTTGGAATGTATCTTTAGCTTTTTTCTTTTCTGCCTGTTTGAGTCCATGAAGGATAGAAATAAAACAGATCAGAGAGAGCCTTCCTACCCTGTTTGGAATGCAGATGGGTAGACACTGTTTCTGTCATTTACTCAGCACCTGGAGTAGAACAAGGGTGTGGTCTACCCCCCCCACACACACACACTCACCCCATGTCCCATGCCCCCTACTCCCTCCCAATCCCCACTCCTCCTACTCCCCCAGACCCCCATGGCTGCCTTCCCTCTAAAGTGAAGAAAAGACCTCACTGGCTTCTGGGTTCATTGTACCCTGTATTTCGACACAATCCAACAGAAGTGGCCAAACACAATCATGAACATTAGTATTTATGTCTTTAGAATTTTTATTCTTTTTTCAAAACAAAACAAATCACTTGTTTATTACATACTTTGTGGGACTCTAGAAAAATTGATCCCCTTAGTCTCTAAGTTCATACTAAATCTTTCTTGCTAGAACTTACTCATTTGGAAAAGTTATGTAAGTAAGATTATTACAAATAATTCAGTCTAGGGAAGAGAAACAGGCAGATGAAATGAATGCGTCTTTTAGTGATCCAAATTAATGTACCTTCAACATTTCAACATCTGGTTTCAGGAGGCTCTGTGTGATCTTCAAGGATGGTAGCCTTGCCTGTACCAGCTTATTTTGCTTAGGTGGACATTTAATAAATAGTAAGTGACTGAACTCCCATTAAGAGATGGTAGGCAGGCTTTCTGTTTAGCAAGGAAGGGAGCCAGCTTGGGGTGGAGTGAAGGATGTGGATGGGTGGTACAGCACTTGCCTAGCATACACAAGCCCTGGGTTCTATTACCAGTGTAACTGGGAGGGTTGGGGGTGGTGGTGGCCCTGTGTTACTTATGAAGCAGATGATGGACACACAGAAAGCAAGAACAAGGTTGACTATTAAAGCACCACTGTATGCATTTTTAAACTTCCATATGCCATGAGGCATAAAATATTTTACGAAAGAGAGAGAAAAGAAACCGAGAAGAGGGATCGTGGGTTGAAAAACTACTGAAATACATTTGCTTTCTTCCTAAGGTCTCTGAAGTAACCAGTCCTGGTCCCAAGCGAGCCTGAACTATTGGCCTCCTTCAGCTACTACACTATCAGAGCCCACTCTACAGCAGGCAGCCGAGAACTTGCTACACAGGAAAAACCAATCCCGGAGGAAGCATTGCTTCTCTTACCCTTATCCCTCAGCTGTTTTGAATTACCGGTGTAGCTCGCTCTGTTCTCAGCACAGAGGTGATCCCACTGCCCCTGCACCTTGTGCAAGCATCTTCCCTCAAGAGTTTCTAACAGTTTCTGGCTTTGGGACTGACAATCCGAAGGAATTATCTCCAATGCTGGGCAATCATAGTTCAAGTATTTAATGTGTAGGTTCCTAGTCACACAATCTATAGCCTGGGAAATGATTTGGTACATAATGTGCTCTATAGAATTATAAATGTGTGCATATGTATTTAAGTGTTTTAAAGCATTTTTATTGGCTGAATATGGTGTTACAGCCTTTAATCCCAGCCCGTAGGAGGCAGAGGCAGCGGTTCTGTGAGTTCAAGGCCAACCTGGTCTACACAGCAAGTTCCAGACTAGTAAGTGCTACGTAGTGAGACCTTATCTTTTTTTTTTTTTTAAGATTTATTTACTTATTTATTTATTAATGTATACAGTGTTTTGTCTGCCTGTATGACTGCAGGCCAGAAGAGGGAACCAGATCTCATTACAGATGGCTGTGAGCCACCATGTGGTTGCTGGGAATTGAACTCAGGACCTCTGGAAGAGCAGTCAGTGCTCTTAACCTCCGAGCCATCTCTCCAGCCCCGAGACCTTATCTTTAAAGAGAAACATTTTTACTTATTTTGTATGTATTTGAAGCAGGTGCGTGCATGCCATACTATGTATGTGGAGGTTAAAGAAGGACTTTCAGAAGCAGGCGCTCACCTTCCATATTGCTGAGGTAGTCTGCCCTCTTTTGCTGCTATGCAGCCTGCCCCAGGCTAGCCAGCCCTGAAGCTGGATGGTTCCCTAGCCTCTCACTAGAGTTCTGGAGCTACAGACACCTTTCACCCTATCATCTGTAACACGAATCTTAAAAGATCTTATTAATAAAAAAAAAAAAAAAAAAAAAAAAAAAAAAAAAAAACCCGGAAGCTAGGTATTGGGATGAATTCTGAAAAGAGACACAGAACAAGTCGCAGCTAACCTCACCTCAACAACTCCTCATCCGATCCTGTTTCCGTGAATTCTCAGCCTGAAAGCTTCTGAGTCCTCACCCAAATGGATCTCAGCTGAACTGCTGCTAAAAGCCTCAAGATCCTGGTCCTCACGCCTCACATACCTTTCTGCTTCCTGCCATTACTTCCTGGGATTAAAAGTGTGTGTCACCAGGCCTGGCTCTGTTCTCCAGTGTGGCTTTGAACTCAGAGATCCGGATGGATTTCTGCCTCTAGAAAGCTAGGATTAAAGGCTTGTGCTACCACTGCCGAAACCTATGTTTAATATAGTGGCTGTTCTGTTCTCTGACCCCCAGATAAATTTATTGGGGTGTGCAATATATCAACCACAATCACCCATCAGGCTTTTAAAAAAATGTGGGTCCTCAGGCAGACTTATGCAGCCAGTGCTTTTACCTACTGAGTCATCTCACTGGCCCCAAGTGTATTTTGCATTCACACACACACACACACACACACACACACACACACACACACACGAGAGAGAGAGAGAGAGAGAGAGAGAGAGAGAGAGAGAGAGAGAGAGAGAGAGAGAACATTCTTTGTTCATCACTGCGGTGTGAATTCCAGTTTGTTTGCTGTGTCTGTACCCATTCTTCCCTTCAGACCATATAAACCTGCTCTTTCCTAAAAGCCACAGAAGTGGGAGGGGGTGGGAAAGTTCAGTTGGGTGTTGTGGCACCTGCTTGTAATTCCAGCACCTGGGAGGCTGAGAGAGGATTACAAATTTCAAGCAGCTTAGTGACATAGAGTGCTATCTGTCTCAAAAAGAAACAGAAAGCTCAGAGTCTCATTCATGCTATGTATGGAAAGTAGTGAGTTTAACAGAAGTTTGAACAAACTTTTTATTTTAGTGTGCCTTTTCTCTACAGATCTATAGATCAAAGTCAGAGCCAAGCATGGCTGCTGTTTGGGATGCAGTGTGGTTATTTGACTCTAGATGGTCAAGGGCAGCCTAAGCAAACACAGGAAGTGCTTACCTAAAACAAACAATCATGTTAAATTCTAGTCATACTTCTATACCTGTAACAGTTGTTATACATCTCACACCTTGGCTTACTTGATCTTTTATTGTTTACTTCTGTTTTTTTTAGTAAAAATTCCACCTATACACGAAATTGATGTTCATAAACGCAATATTTAAAATTTACTTTCATACCTTTCAACATGGTTATGTTACCGGCAATAAAATCAATGATGGTGTTTCAACGCTCTAACTTGTGATTCACGTCAAAAAAAAAAAAAAAAACAAAAAAAAAACCAGACATTCATTTTATGGAGCTGCTCATCAAATCAAATTTTATTTGATCCGTCAACGTTTATTCTGTTAGATTGTTATTGTTTGACACGTACGTCATAAAAACATAAAACTTGTCCCCTAGCAAGAAATCTCTACTACCATTTTTTTTAAATTTCAGAACTCCCAGAAACGCTTGAGTGAATCATAATTGTGCAGCAAAGCCACTCCTTGAGAGAGAAAGCAATTGCGTGTTTTCTCTGGTAGATCAGTGTTGGTACTGTTTGCCCATTTGTTTTCACCGTGTGAGGTGGGCGCTGGGGGCAGTCTATCAGCTCTAAAACAATGAACTGTCAAGTCTCTCTGCTTCATGGTTAATTTGTTTAGACTACTGCATAGGAGTGGGGCATCCTTCAGAGGAGTTATTTGGGACTCTTGACTTTTTACCTGCCATGGAACCAATGGATGCAGAATACCAACAGTAGCCCTTCTGTATAGGCACCTATGACACCAATCATACTTTGTTTGTATGTTGATGATTTTTCAACCAAAATTGAAAATACCATTCATGCATTAAGTTTGTAAGATAGTTTAAATGAAGCTGGGGGGTGGGGGGAAGAGAGAAAATACAATTATACCAGGGACCTTGGATAAGACTGTCACAGCAATAAGGGGTGACAGACTGGCTTCCTAAAATATCCATTTAGTCTGTATTTCCTGGACATATTTTTTCAGTTCTCAAAATGGATACTAATTATGGCTTAGGAGGAAAACAGCCCCCAAATAAAGCAAGCGACACTTGTGACTTTCGACCCACCAGCGTCTGCAGACCATCTCTGGGACCCTCAGCTCCACTTCCAGGTCCATTCTATAAACCTGTTGTCAGCGCTGTGGTTTCCCTCTGGGGACCATAAAACCGCGTGTAAGCTTTGGTGGATAATCTGAATGTCCCAGTTTTCTTATAAATTTATGATCTGATATCCTAGCATTATCAGTTATTTACATATTCACTTGTTAAAAAATTGGTGAGAAATTACTTTATGAATACAAACGTCTTTTTCCTTTTATCCTCATGAATTCTCCATGAAACATATATATTCCTTTTTATGCTTCTTAGGTGTGTTTCATTCATCAAGAATACCCGTAGCAGGGTGTGGTGGTGCATGCCTTTAATCCCAGCGTCTGGGAGGCAGAGGCAGGCAAATCTCTTTAGTTCGAGGCTTGCCTGGTCTACACAGTGAGTTCCAGGACAGTATAGAGACACGGTCTGGAAAAAACCAATCCAAAAACACTTGTAGACTCATCTAACTTGAAACAGACTGAGATTGGGTCTCTTTTCTTCTGGGAAGCATGGAGTAATAAGTCTGAGTCAGATCTGAACCGTTGTGACCCCCCTGACACCATTCGTGAGAACCTAAGAGGGCTGAGCAAAGAGTAGAAGCCATTACCGTTTCTAACAGAGTATCAAAGTTCTAGAGACTTTGTGTACTCTTGAGTTTCTTCATTAGCAATTCAATATGTCTGATTTGCCCACACAATTACTTTCAACTTCTTTACCGGGTTGACCTGGAAGAAGGCGAAAGCAGATTTTGCTCAGCTAGCAAGGTCTCCTGGCGAGTTGGTTAGCAACAGGACCTGCCAGTTTGGGATCACTTCGCAAAGAGTAAACACACCCCGTGTAGACAGTGTGTTGGCTGCCTCGCTAGGCAGTTTTTCTGTTTTATTGTCTTGAATCATCTTTCCCCCACTTATTACTCAACTTTTTTCTTGCCTTCCACTGTCCTGAGAGCAGAACCTTTCTCTACTTCCTCCTTGCTGCGGCGGCGATCGGCACAGGTTAGCCACAAAGAACAGGTACCGACGGAGGAAGTTTATCTGAAGGGAGGGAAGCGACACACAAAATAACGCCTCTCCCCTCCGTAAAGTAAAGCCGTGGCTCGTTAAGTAACCACTAAGGAGCAAGCTAAAGCGTCTCCGAGTATCAATCTCCCTGGAAAACTCTAAGACTGGTCTCGGGGCAGTGTCTTTGCTTATCACCGTGAGTACAGACGGGACGCGGGGATGGTGAAGAGGAACGCAGCTGCAAACTTGCACGGAGGACGCTGGGAAAAGGCGCCTCTCGCAGCCGCTCCGAGCTGGCGGCCCCCCGTGCACCTGGCGGCAGACACGGCAGGCCGGAGGCGGCGCGTCCCCGCGGACGCGGCCCAAGCGTGCACCGCAGGAGGGCCAGACCCAGCCGCCCCAGGCCGGCCCCGGCCAGCTGCGGCCCCGCGCGCTCGGCCTCCCCGGGACACCTGCCCCGTGTAAAAGTATACTTATGGCGGTCGCGGTGCACGCGGACTCACTCACTCACTCCACACCCCCAGAACGCGCTCGTCTCCAGCCTGGAAACAGGCCCCTCCCCGCGCAGCTGTCGCCGCCGCCTGCGGGCTCCTTTCACTTTCTCACGGCCAAGTCACCCAGAGGGGCGCCGCTGCTGCCACCGCCGCCGCCGCCGCGGCGGGGCCCGCGGGCCCCGCCCCTCCCCGAAGAGGCCACGCCCACCCAACAGTCGCCGCCTGCGATTGGCGCGCGCAGGCGGCAGCTCCGGCCCGCCACTGCCATTGGTCGAGCTGCCCCGTCAGTCCCGCCGCTCCTCCGCCCCCCTCGAAACACCGCTCTCCTACTGGGCAACGCTGCGACCGGGGGCGGGCCAGGGACCGGGGCCCGCCGCTTTCGCTCAATCGCAGAGCGGCCGGCGCGGGGCGGCCCGGCCGGGCGGGGCCACATCTGGGCCGCGCCGCCGCGTGCGTGCGTGTGCGTCGTCCGCCCCCCGCCCGCGCCCCGCCCGCCCCGCCCCCCGGCCCGGCGCCGCGCTCGCCCGCCCGCCCGCCCGCTCCCGCCCGTGCGTCTGGCAGGCTGCGGCCGCCGCTGGGCTGCTGCCATGGGGAGCCGTTGAAAGAGTGGGGCCCTGTGGCTCGGCCGCGCGCCTCAGGCTGCCAGCGCGGGCGGGGGGCGGCGGGGGCGCGCGGGGCCCGGGCCGGGGCCGGCGGGCGGGCGGGCGGGGGCCGGCGGAGGACGCCCACAAGTCCAGCGGCGGCGGCAGAGGAGGAGGAGGAGGAGGAGGACGCGGCGGGGACGCGGCGACTCGGGCCGCTCCGTGTGAGTCCCCGCGCCCGCCCTGCCCCGCTGCCGGCCGCGGGGCTCCCGCCGGGCGGAGTTAGTTAGTGCGGCGGAGGGCGGGCGGTGCGGGCTCGCCTCGCCTCGCCTGGCCGCGCTCCCCGGCCGGTGCAGCTGCGGCGCGGGGCGGACTCGGTGCAGCTGCGGCGGCGCCTCCCGGTGCGGAGGGCGGGCGGGCGGGCGGGCGGGGGAGGGGTCCGGGCCGCCGCAGCTGCAGCGCCCGGGACGGCCGCGGCTCCGGGGCCGGTGCAGCTGCAGGGCCGGGGGAGGGGGAGGGCGCGGCGCCCGGGTTGCGGTTGCCGGGAGGCCCCGGGGGCTGGCGCGCGGCGGCAGCGGGGGAGCGGTCGCCGCGCCGCTTCTTGCGACTTTTCTTTTGTTGTTGCCGCGACCCGGGTCTGTTTTCTCGGCCGTTGTGGAAGGTGTTTTCCTGCTGCACCGGCTCTCTGCCCTGCACCTCCTTCCCGGTGGTTTCACCCTTCCTCTTTCCCCGAGTGCTTTATGCACGGCGAACTGCGCGAAGATTTGCATCCCCCCCCCCCCAGCCTCAAACCTCACACACACCCCGGGGCACCCTGCCCCCACCTCCGAGAAACAAAACCCCAAACCTCACAGAACCTCCGTGGGTCCGCGGTAGCGAGACTTGGACGGGTTGGTCTGTGGAGTGGATGTCTCCGGGCCATTGCGGTGCTTGGGGCTCATTAAACTGTCAGTCACCCCCACCACCACCCCACTGGGTAAACGGGGTGATTAATGTCGGATATATTGGAATGGGGCGAGGGCATCTGCGGAGAAAAGGGTGTGTGTGTGGCAGGGAAGTAATGTATCTGCACAGGGTGCCTCCAGAACGAGTTGAGAATTATGTCATTCACGGCGAAGTTAGAGAAAGTTAGGTTTGTGAGTCGTGAGCGAGGGCAGGACAGAGTTGGGGTTTTGTTCTCTAGCTCCCTGCCTCGGTTTTTCTAAGGCGAGCCTAAGTGGTTGTCGCCCGGGTTGGGACGTGTGCGCCTCCGGCCCCGATTTCTTTTTCTCTCCTCTTCACCCTCCCAAGACTGTGGAGATGTGTCCTGACATTCATAGATGTCGCAGCACCTTGCAGGGAACCGGGCGGCCCAGCCCCGGTTACATTAACATTTCATCAGCCATTAGAAAAGACCCACAAACTCTAGCCAAGAAAGTTCCCAAAGTCTACACTTGGCTTCCCACCTCTCCTGGTGATTACAGCCCCTTCCCCAAAGTGATAGAGACCAAGGGCAAAACAAAGTGACGCCTTTTCTGAGCAGAAAGATGAGATGTGGTCACTCTAAGTGACTGTAGCGGGTTGTGTTGGTTTATTAATTTGCCTTATTGAGCTGAAATACTTTCCAGGATTTCAGAAAGTGCAGTTTCAGTTTGTTGATGCTGAGAATGGAAATTTGCATTCACGGTGGCAGTGTGAATTATTTTCCTGGGAGGTAGTTGCAGATAAGTTGCTAAGTAAGAGTGAAATAATAAGGTGAGCCACGCTGAAGTAATAGTTTTTAATAAGTCTGCCAACATTTTGGAGATGTCTACCATTATCTCCGCAGGGGGAAAAACATGCTGTAATAATGTTGAAATGGGACTGGAGATGTCAAATGGGTTGGTTTAAAAATATCCCTAAGCTGCCTTTGAAACTAGACGTTGGAGTTGAATAAAAGTGAATGTGGGTTTCCTGAATAGCACTGAGCTCGAGTGTGCTGTCATATGTAAGCCAGTCCACCAACTTGAGGCAGAAGTGTTGCGATTCCATAAATACAGTAGGACTCCATATGCTGAGTTTTTCAATTTCTTCTGTTAGAAAGTTTGGGGGGGAAAGGAAGACTTTGAAGTATTTTGTTTATACTAACAGAAGAGAAAAGTTCTCCTAAGAAAGAGCTGGTGGCAGGAGTGTAGAGGAGTAGCATATGGCATTAAAGGAGCGCAGCTGGAGGTAGCATTTCCATCTGAACATGATGTCAGAGCAGCTGACAGCCTGCCATCCCTCAGCCTTTTATTCTAACACACAGACAGGGAGTTAGTGTGTGCGGATCTGTGGTGGGGAAGGTATCTCATTCCTCTCCAACATCATCTCCACTCTGCATCTGTCTCTCTTAGTCTGCTTTTTTTCCACCGATGTAACAGACCTGGAGCCAGCAAGACTCCGAGGGAAGGACTTAATCAAGTTTATGTGTCCTAAAGGTAGGAGTAGCAAGAGATTAGATGGAGCATCTTTCTGTTTGGGTGTTTTATTTAATTTTTTTTTTTTAAAAAATCACATTACTTTTCTAATCCACTTTATGAATAATATGTGAAATTGAGCATGAAGTGATGGTCTTACTGGAGTTGAAAGTCTTGGGCTTGCTTGGTTTAAATTTTTATTTTCTTTTTCCTTTGAGGAAGTAAATAACTTTAATACACAGAAATATTTCAAGTTTTCAGATGGTAAGAAAGGCTTTGGAATATGGCTTTTTGAGATCACTTTGGATTAAGATGCCTTTTGTTGTTCGGTGCTGTTTAGATTCCTTTTGCTTGAGGGGGGCAGAAACAGTCAACTGTCTGGAATCCAGCTTTCAAACTTATATGAGAAGATTATTCTGGTTAAGAAGCTAGGTTGTTGTGTAATTAATTCCACTGTGAAACTTTATTCCTCAAAACATTCGGCAAGCATTACTGAAAGCAGCATACAGCTGTAGTGCTTTTGAAACCGGAGGGTTTTTGTTGTTGGGTTTTTTGTTTTTTGTTTTTTTTAAGAAGTGGGGGGGAAAAGAAAGACAACTTTTGTCCCTAGGAGAATAGTTTGACCAGTTTCCTCATTTCTCTTTCAAATATATATTTAAGAGATCTTTTATTTCAGCATAACAATAATTATTTGCAGGAGTTTCAGTGTTAGCGACTAATTTAGAACTTGTAGATTCGAGCTGCCTGAATTGGCCAGACAGCTGTAATCGCACCCTCTATTCTTAATCTCTTTATCTGGGCAGCAGCTGCCATATGGCCACAGTCAGCTGGATCAGATGTTTATAAGCTTCCTTCTTCGGCCCTCCCTGTCCTCTCAGCCTCCTAATTTGATCACGGCTACCTTGTGAGCTGCCCTCCAATCTTTATTTTTAGCCCTCTCCAGGATTAGGATTGATGTTAGCTGTGGGGCACTTAAAGTGATTGTATTGTAAATCTTGGTTTATTCTGTCGGTGTGTCTTTCAGGAGGTATCTGAGTTTAGGATGAAAGTTTGACTGTCTCAGCAGCGTGTGGACGAGGATGGAAGCTGGCTCTGAATGTTAACTCCATAGCCACCATCCTCAGATGCACTTGCTGGGGTGGATGGCTGGGAGCCCTGCTTCTGCTCCCAGGTTGGGGAAGTGGGCTCTCTTTATCTGTAGCCACTGCAGTTGAATGTTGACCCATTCTTTGCCTTCCCTCCCTCACCTCCTCCCTTGCCGGAAAACAAGGCAAAGATGCATAATTGAAAGAACAGAACTGCTGGGAAAACAAGATCTATCAAGTTATTATTGAAACAAAGTATTTTCTGTTGGTGAGGGAAGGCAGAGCCAGGGAAAAAAAGTGTTTTGTTTTTCTAGAAAGGCTTTTTAAAAATACTAAATATTGAACCTATAAAGTTTTTGCACCTCATTTTATAGTGGTAAAAGTTTGATTCATTTTAATATGGAGTTTGTTTTGCCCTGTAGCAGATCAAAGTTTAGATGAGAATATTCAGAGTTAACAGCCTCTCTGGGTGCTAATAATATTGTTCTACAAAGAAACAGCCCCCCCCATTCATTTTAAAATGTTTGGATTTGTTCATAGTAAAGATGATCTTTTCCATCTGTCGGGGTGCAGTTCTGTCTGATCTCCGGCGTGTGCACTACCTGCAAATCTTACGGCACCAACATCTGTTCTTACACACAGGGCTTTTGTTGTTGTAACACTCTGACTTTAAAAGTAAGTTGTTTGCTGATTTCTGGACTAATTATGCAATTTCATTTTTTTCTCCTCAATTCGGCCAAATGTGTCTGTTCAGTTTGCTCTCTAAGTAGTCAGGTATGAGAAGTGATCAAATCAGAAGAATGGTTAGGCAAGTTTCCTTGACTCCTTCAGAATTTGTGTGGAACTTTGCTTTGTTATTGTGAGTTCTTGAAGTTAAAGCTGTCTTGTAGGTTTTGTGGAACGTCATCTGCTGAGTAGTTGGTTAAATTTCTTCTGGAAGAGGTTTGGATTCTTGTCCTCAGCAATAAGCTGTAGCTAAAGGAAGTCTTTAAAAACTTGACCAGGAGTTCGGAGAAGGGTGAGGGAGTCCTTGGCAAGTGCATTTAGGTCGCATGTGTGACTTGGGAGTCCTGTGGGGTGTGAGCCTGATTTAAAATTCATAGACATGGAACTCTCCACTAAGGCGGATTTGTTTTAAAGTGGGGAATAGAGGCTAAACTCCTAACCAGGCTCTAATGAGAACCTCCTCTTTCCCCAGGTTATGAAGACAGCATGGAGTTTCCAGACCACAGCAGACATTTGCTGCAGTGTCTGAGCGAGCAGAGACACCAGGGCTTTCTTTGTGACTGCACTGTTCTGGTGGGAGATGCCCAGTTCCGGGCGCACCGAGCTGTGCTGGCTTCGTGCAGCATGTATTTCCACCTCTTTTACAAGGACCAGCTGGACAAAAGAGACATTGTTCATCTGAACAGCGACATTGTGACAGCCCCCGCTTTCGCTCTCCTGCTTGAATTCATGTATGAAGGGAAACTCCAGTTCAAAGACTTGCCCATTGAGGACGTGCTAGCAGCTGCCAGTTATCTCCACATGTATGACATTGTCAAAGTCTGCAAAAAGAAGCTGAAAGAGAAAGCCACCACAGAAGCAGACAGCACCAAAAAAGAAGAAGACGCTTCAAGTTGTTCGGACAAAGTCGAGAGCCTCTCGGACGGCAGCAGCCACATGGCAGGTGACCTGCCCAGTGATGAAGATGAAGGCGAAGATGAGAAATTGAACATTCTGCCCAGCAAAAGGGACTTGGCAGCTGAGCCTGGGAACATGTGGATGCGATTGCCCTCAGACTCAGCAGGCATCCCCCAGGCTGGCGGAGAGGCCGAGCCACACGCCACAGCAGCTGGAAAAACAGTAGCCAGCCCCTGCAGCTCAACAGAGTCTTTGTCCCAGAGGTCTGTCACCTCCGTGAGGGATTCGGCAGATGTTGACTGTGTGCTGGACCTGTCTGTCAAGTCCAGCCTTTCAGGAGTTGAAAATCTGAACAGCTCTTATTTCTCTTCACAGGACGTGCTGAGAAGCAACCTGGTGCAGGTGAAGGTGGAGAAAGAGGCGTCCTGTGATGAGAGTGATGTTGGCACTAATGACTATGACATGGAACATAGCACTGTGAAAGAGAGTGTGAGCACTAACAACAGGGTACAGTATGAGCCGGCCCACCTGGCTCCTCTGAGGGAGGACTCGGTCTTGAGGGAGCTGGATCGGGAGGACAAAGCCAGCGACGATGAGATGATGACCCCAGAGAGCGAGCGGGTCCAGGTGGAAGGGGGCATGGAGAGCAGTCTGCTTCCCTATGTCTCCAATATCCTGAGCCCCGCAGGCCAGATCTTCATGTGCCCCTTGTGCAACAAAGTCTTCCCCAGCCCCCACATCCTGCAGATCCACCTGAGCACGCACTTCCGCGAGCAGGATGGCATCCGCAGCAAGCCTGCCGCCGATGTCAATGTGCCCACGTGCTCCCTGTGTGGGAAGACTTTCTCCTGCATGTACACCCTCAAGCGCCACGAGAGGACTCACTCGGGGGAGAAGCCCTACACGTGCACCCAGTGCGGCAAGAGTTTCCAGTACTCGCACAACCTGAGCCGCCACGCCGTGGTGCACACTCGAGAGAAGCCCCACGCCTGCAAGTGGTGTGAGCGCAGGTTCACGCAGTCGGGAGACCTGTACAGACACATCCGCAAGTTCCACTGTGAGTTGGTGAACTCCTTGTCGGTCAAAAGCGAAGCGCTGAGCTTGCCCACTGTCAGAGACTGGACCTTAGAAGATAGCTCTCAAGAACTTTGGAAATAATTTTATATATATATATAAATAATATATATATATATACATATACATATATATACATAGATCTCTATATAGTTGTGGTACGGTCTAAAAGCAGTCTTGTTTCCTGGAACTGAAAAGTTGGGATCTTAACTTGTTTTTGCACTTTAGAATAATAGCATGAGAATCTCACTAATTTAGCATTCTGATAAAAGAAACTTTAGAGCAAGTCAGAAGTAGAGAGGTGTCTTTCCTTTGAGGGGTAGGCCAAGTTAGCCAATAAATCCTTATCAACAAATGGTTCTGTCACAAAATGCTTTCATATGGCTTAATTTTGTAAACACTGCATTGTCTTGAGCGCTTTTCCTGTGCCCCACATTGTTTTGTTTTGTTTGGTTTTCAAAGTAGAAATTCCCTCCAGTTTTATTAGCCTCTTTATATGTCTCAAATTGCATGAATATTTTCTGGCTGTTGGAAACCTGAATGCTTTTAGACCCAAATGGAAAATTTCTGAAATGCTGGATTATCTATTTTTAAACAAGCAGTTGACTTAAAACTTTCTGTGGCAACTTCTGGTTTTCTGACAGTTCCCAGTGAGAGAAATTCTGACAGTACACTGGGTCACTGGGACTGTCTCTGTGAAGGTTTGCTTGAGATGAAAAAGGATATTGCAGCTTCAGCAGTGTTGAACTGTGTGTTTAAAATGTGAATTACTGTTCTTGTATACTGTAATTGATTACACGGGCTGGGGGGGTGTCAAAGAACTTGACAGGTTGTGTTGATGCTCTTAGTTGAGTCTTGAAAAGTAAATATTAACGCTACAGAAATGCATGAGTTTCAATATATTTTTTGTCTTTGTTTGCATTGTATAACTTTAACGAGTGAGTTTAAAATTATTTAATTTCCTTAGAAAAAAAATAGCACCATTTGGGAAAAAAACTGGTGTTACGAAGAACGTAAATGCACTGTTTTTATTTTTATTTTATATAATTTAAATTGACTTTTCCCACTGTCTTTAAGTTGAAACTGTTAAGCTGAATAAAAACTTAAGCTGCAAATTGATAACTTCGCTACATTACAAGGAACATATAAATGTTTACAAACGGCTTAAAGATTTGCATGTGCAGTGTGCATTTATAACACACTTGTAATTGCACAGAACCCATGCCAGCTCAGAGTTTAGGTGTACACATGTACCCAGCTGAGCGTTTTTAGAATAACTACTGCACAAATTGACAATAGGTCATAGGTCATTCTCTCTCTCTCTCTCCTTTTTTGCTTCCCTTTTCTTTTTCTCCCTATTTCCTTTCCTTCCCCCTACCCCCTAACTCATGAAAAGATTCTATGGACTGAAAAAGCCCCAGGCTGAAAGGACTGAACTGCCTTGATTGACGTGGGGAAGGGGGTTAGTAGACTATGTGTATCGGCAGCACAGGCTGCAGCCCAACGTGTGGTTTTAATGACCAGCACGCAAGGGAGAAGCATTTTGCACAGTGTTTGTTTTCCTGTCTTGCACTTACAAATAAGGTCTATGGGAGTAGCATGGAAAATGTTTGTTCTTTTCCCTTTTTCTTTTTTAATTGCTTTTGTTTAAAATTTGATCGCCTTAACTACTGTAAACATAGCCTATTTTTGTGCTTAAGATACTGAATGGAAAACTCCATTGTGTGTTGCTGGACTGTTTTGGAAATATTTGGTCAAATGTATGTTAATTTGGCTGTAATGGCATTTAAAGCAAACAAACAAACAAAAAAAGCTGTGAAAATGGCCTTGGAGCATTATCTTTAGTTACTTGAAGAGTTTCTAGGTTGTTGTTTTTTTTGTTGTTGTTGTTATTTTTTTAATACAGTTTATGTTAAAATAATCTTTATTAATTTAGAGAAGACAATCAATGTCTGTGAGAGAACGGACTTTTTTTGGATTTTTTTTTTTGTGGTCATTGTGAGTGATTGCTTTTTCTTTTTCTTAGTTTCACATTCTTCCTTTGTTCTAAATCTTAGACTGACATCTAGCTTTGACAATCATAGTATGTTTTATTTCCTGAGGGGGAATAACTTATAATGCTGTTTAGTTTTGTACTATTGGTGTGTTGGTGAATTTTTAAACTGTGTGCTAACTGCAATAAATTATATGAACTGAGAATTCCCTGTGTGGTTTTTGTATTATGATTGCATAACAGATTTTGAAGTTTGTATAGTGCGTGGCATCTTCATTTTAATATCAGTTTCGTTCAGGTTATGAAGTTATTAGAATGCTTTAGGGTCACCCAAATGGAAATGTTCATGTTCTCATCATTTAAGGAGACACTAAATACACATTTAAAAATATGGCCCATTTCTACAGTGTAGATAAAGACTGTTAAGGTAATTCCCTAGATAATTGTGAATACAAAGAACTTCAAGTGGCGAGGTAGGTTTTTCATAAGACACGCAGCTATTAACCCATATACAATGCAAGTCACTTTCCATGCATGGTTTTATCCTAAGTTGATTGGTCAAATCCATTCTCCCATGTTCTGGCTTAAGTGGAAAATTGAAGGAGACCGGATGTCTTAATTTGGAACACTGCTTGGCTAATGAGTGGAAGTCTAGGCAATCGAATTAGCAGGCATTCGGTTGTTAAGATTAGCTGTGTATGTCCGTTTTTCTTACCAGAACTCAAAAGATCTTAGTGTTTAAGTTCTAATTTTAAAACATACTTAAGCAATGCATCATTAGAAAGAACTATTCCTCCTCTTAGTCATTGCCCTGCCCCAATTTCTTCCCTGTCCCGTTGGGTATGTGTCTGGTAAGGGCTGGTTGGCCCGCAGAATTGACAGAACACACATATGTGGGACTTGGGGGAATTTGTCACACTGGCCGTAGATTGCAGTGGGGCCCAGGTCCTGGGGTTGTAGAAATACTAAATCTTGAACTGTCCATAACTCCCAATCCTAAAGACAAATACAGAAGTAATAGTTTTACACAACTACTGTCTTAAGATATTACACCAAAAAGCCCATGGTAAGGTTAATATTCTATGGGGGATCTATAGTGTGAAACACACCCTTTAGAAGGTCTTTGATGGCTTTGGCTAGAAATCCATAAAGATTTTATCATAAGATACAAGCAATAATTTGCAGTTTGGAATGATATTCAATTTTTTAACTGAAAAAAAAAATAATGTAACAACTCACGATTGGTTTTAAACAACATTTCACTTGAAGGGAACATTTTCATTTGGCCTCCCCAATTCCCTGAGCAGTTAGCAAGTGAGAAGGAGAGATGCCTTTCATCTTCCTGGACGTTAAAGCTTCCCGAAGATGTTGAGGGTTGACGTGTCATTCAGTCCCGTTGACTGTCTTAATGTTAAGTGAGAACCACCTTAGCACATCCTTCACAGGATGTACTCCTTAACACAGCGTTCTGATTATGACTTGGAAATAACTCCTTAAAATACCGTAGAACAGACATAGAATGTTACTACACAAATGGTCACATTTGGCGAGTGATATGCAAGAATCCATTGTTTATTCACTACACTGAAGAAAGTTGTCATGCAATCCAGTTGGAAACCTGTACAATCAGGCCCTCCAGTGACATCTGGCTGATCCCTAAATGCGGGGTAAAAATATGGTTTCACTTACTTTTGAAAACATCTGTTTCTTTCAGATAATCAATTATGGCCTGGATTGCTGTGGGCCCAGCATTGTGTGCTAGGTGAACCCTGGGGAATAGCCGACAAGGAGAGGACACTAAGGATGCCAGTTGGGGATTTCCTTCCTGGTTAATTATGCTATCGGATTAATAGGTGAATTGAGTAGAGTTTACCCTTAACAGATTTTACATGAGTCTCTAAAAACAGGTTTTTGGAAGGTTAGAAAGAAAGTGAACATTATATTAGTAAGGATGAGCTCACGTTAAATTAATACATATTAAAAAATGCTTGTTTTTTCAAGTAAATTTTGGTTTCGAAGTACTATAAAAATAGCTGGGTTTTTTAAACTAAGAAGCAATTCTGTTTTAAAAGTCTTGAACATCTTAGTTTTACAGATAAAACACACATAAGATACATTAAAAAAAAACAAACCTTGAGAGATCCCATTTTTAAAATCCAATACAAATTTTTTTAATATCTTAAGATCTCAAAATTTTCTGCACCATTTGACTAGTTCATTCTTATAAAGTTGAGAAATTCGAGTTCTAACCTAATAATGGAAATTGCACATGCCTCTGGGTAGAAGATCTTTAATTGTTGATAATGACCTAAATTGATGATTATTATTTATTGCAATGTTTGAAGTTGCTGATAAGGTACAGTGGATGAAGTAAGTGTGAGGTTTGAAGTTCGGGACAGAAAAGCTTGTCATTTCCACTCGAGTCCTCTGCCGTTAAAAACTGGAGATAATGCCATCTGGAATTAAAGCAGTGGCTTTAGTATTATTTTTTTTTAAGCTTTTAGGAATTTCATTTTGGCCAGAGTCCAACTTTATTACACTGACAGGATTTTGTCCCCTTATGTTAGATTTTTTTTTCTACCTTTTGCCTGCGGAATCCTGGCATAATATCTGTGATCCTTTGGTCCAGACAGACGGACAGTCACTTATCAGACTTGAAGTCAAGCTAGCTCTGTCAGCCGTTTTCTGCCTGGAGCCTTCGCCACCCTGCTCATCAGCTTACAGAATGGCGGCAGAGAAGTGGCATCTTGGGGACAACATTGAGAGCTTTTAGAAATTGGTTTGAAGAGAAACTTCAGAATGAAGCTTGTGGCAGTTTTGCAAACCAGTACCTTTAAAATAAAAATCCTCACCTGATGACTCTCGTAGCTTCTTGTGGAAGAAACTGAACTCCAAATGCGCCACACTAAGGAGAAGGGTTGCCTGGGTAGAAATGAATCAATGACTAGCAATAGTGGAACAGTTGTTTTGTTTTCTTTAAAAATCAAAATTCTTTATCATGTCTCTGCTTATGCTAAATAAGTTGTAATTAATTCTCCAGGTAATTCAGACATATAGAATAGCTTTTTTTTTTTTTTTTTTTTTTTTTTTAGGACATTCAAGCCCTTGAAAGAAATTAGGTTTTGGTTTTTGGTTTTTGGTTTTTTTTTAAAAAAAAAAAAAACAAAAAAAACAAAAAAACAAAACCCTGGACCAGGGGCTTTAAAGAGAGGGATGAAGTATTTAGTTACCTTTCCTAATACTATTCTGGTATTTAGTAATTTCATTTCAATTTCGAGCTTTATGTGGGATGATGCTTCTGTTTAGTTGGAAGGATATCTTTAACAATATCTTCTAAAACCAAAGATTGTCTTGAATTTGTGGTCACTTACTCCCCCAATAAGGTATTCCTTCTCTAAACGTTAGGAATGGATTTGCTATTAGGTCCTAGGAAACTGTCTCCTTTGGGAAGGAGAGGGAAAACAAAACAAAAACAACCCAAACCCATTTGGCTTTAGAGTGTAGCACCTTTAGTCAGGAGCAGTTTCCCGAGTGTGTGCAGGGTGGGTTGAGAGTCCTGGGACACTCAGAAAGTCTGTTCACCGGAAGCACCGCGTGCAGTCTGTTAGGATCTCTGCAGTTAATCATTAAATGAGGTGGCTTTTGTTAGGTGTCAATATGCATGCTTAATGTGAGTCTGGAACTTTTAAAAGTCATCGTCCCAAACAGTCAAGTTTGTCAGAAGTGTCCTCGTAGTTCATATGAAGTGGAGCATAAAGAATGTGCTTTAATATTGGTAAATGTGTGGGAGTAGATTAAATCTGTTTTAATACAGAAAGTATGTAGATGCCATTGAACTTGAAAGAGTAGCATGACTTTATTTATGTGTCATGCCAGACCAGAGCTAACTTTTGATATGTGACTTGAACTTAGAAGATACGTATCAATCATGCATGTATGAATATAGTTACTCAAACCTATAAAAAGAAGACATACAGTTCATTAAAATGTGGGTCACCTTAAAATCTGAGGGGATTATTAATGACTAACATGTTGTGTTTCTGATGATCTGAGATGAGCTTTGATCATAGTAAAAGCATTTAAACTTTTCTTTCTTTAAAAAAAATTTTAAGAGATTGAAAATATACATGGGCCTTTTCTGGAAACCTTTTCTTTGAAACTATAGCACATATAATGGCTTGGTAATACTGAAACATTTGCATGTTTACTAGAGAGCAATGCCTCCTGAGCAGATCGCTGTGGACCATTTTGGGAAGAGCACAATAGCACAGTAATTAAAATACTGAAGGAAAGTATCTATGGCTGGAGCTGGAGCGACCATAGAAATTAGTGACATTTATGTGTATTTGGTGAAAAAAAATCCCATTTTCTAATTTAGAACAGTTTCTTCATTATTTAAAATCATTTTCAAATAGAAGAAATTGGAGAAAAAAAGAAAGAAAAAAAGAGAGAAAGCAAGCAAAGGAAAAACAAACTATATCTTAAGAAAATCAGATTTGTAAAGTTATTTCTACCTGGCTTTGACAAAGGTGGTTCTAGATTCAGTATGTCAGGAGGGAGAAACGACAGCGGTTTATAGCCAACGTACAGTCATAAGGCCCGAGTCTCTTATGTAAAATTTCAGATCTCTTCAAAATCCCCAAGATTTTGCAAGTGAATAATCTCAAGAGAAGCTGATGTCTGCTGGATGAGTGTTTCCTTAGGTCTGACTGTTCCCGAAGCACGAACTGCAATTCTTACCTCGGATGTTACTTTGTAGTTTTCTCTGTGGCCTTTTATTTACCACAAGAGGGTAAAGTTTATTCACTGAGTGATTTTGACACCATGGCACAACTGAGTTTTCCAGCCAAGTTGTTTTCATGTCTCTCTACCATTTTGAAAAAAAAAAAAAAGGAGGGGGGGAACAAATTTGAAATGAAAACTCCAATTTAGATTGGCCTATGTACCACCCTGGGTACCAGCTAGCTATGTGTTAATATACCCCGGCCAGGGGGTGAGGTGGGGGGTCCTGAGCCTGAAGATAAAGGAGCTGAGGCATTTCTGGGGCTCCTTACAATAAATGACATCAAACTGGATGAAAACCTTCAGCAAAAGGCAGAGAAATTAGAGGATATGTTGGGGCACAAAGAACTTTTGCTTTTCATAGTAAGTGTGAAGTCTAGAAAAATGTGGTGATTTCTCACGTTCTATTTATATGTTATTTTACTTGAGGGATGCCTTGAAGCAGTGCTAGAACCACTTCTGTGCTCAGGAAGGGAGGGGAGTGCCTCGTCATTTATTCCGTTTGCTATGTCAGGTACAGTAAAAATAATACTGTAGTGAAAATATGACAGGCGTTCTGTAGGCTTGACCAGCATGCAAGGGTTTTGAATGATTGACGCGCTGTTGTTTAAAAGTCAGTCAAATAACACCTCCAAGAATGAGGCTATCAATCCTCATGTTGTTTTTAATGTATTAATACATATATATTTTTTTAATCTCTCCAAAAATAACAGTGAAGCTTTATAAGCAAGAAACAAATCGAAACCTAAGTCTGCATCTCTAGTCTGAATATTTGCATTCTGGACTGATGGTCTTTAAAATAATAAATTAGTTTTGTTGTTCAAATTATGAAAATCTAAGGACTGAATGGCTCAGAAATTCTCCACGATGTCAAGATCTGTGGAGTTTGTCTGATAGTCTCTCCTCCCGGGCTGCTGTTGCTGTGCATGCTCTCTCACATCGGGACTAACCTAGAATCATGAACACTCGAAGCTGGCAGGCACACAAGTGTCTTCCACGTCACTCACTCTGGTAAGAAACCGGCCCAGGCAAGATGTAGGAGAGAGAAGCAGATTCAGGTCTTTGCACATACTCCACACATTCCCCAAACCTTGGGTGGGTCTCATTTTACAGATGGACATCTTCTCTCTTTAGAGGCACAGGATGGTCAAATCCCTTGCTTTAGGTTCATCAAGGCTGAATCTGAATCTCCACCCTGGCCATACCTCTGTGATCAAATTCTCACTTGTCATATGTGCCACGGTTACCTTGCCCGGGGTCTGCTACAAACTGTTACTATTGGAATCTAGACTGGAATGCTGTCTTTTCCTCGACTTTGGCCCAATCCAACTGGTCTCAATACGGCAGGGTACTCTCTGCTGGGGTCTGGGCTGTTTGACGTCCTCTCCTTCCCCAACAGCATCTCCCCAACTCGCGTTTTCCCTTCATGCCCCCAGCTAGGAAAGAATTGCTTGGGTTTCAAAACAACAACAACAACAACAACAACAACAACAAATGTTATTTGTTCAGCCACAACGAGGCAGTGCTCAGTCCTGGCAGATCCGGCCGGGGAATGACCAGAGTACTTCCGGACATAGGAAGGCAGAGGAGAAGCGTTGGTCAGGTGCTGAGGTGCCAGCCTTCGGGATCCTCAGAACTCTTCTGCTGCCCAAGTGGGAGACTCCGTGTTTCCCCTGCTGGCCCCGTTTTCTTAGACTATTTCTCACTCCCTCTCACCATCATCTACTGGAAAGAAGCTTCAAAGGAAAGTCAGGAAGACATATTCATGCCACGCAGGAGGAGTCCTCCTCTGCCACATTCGTTTCTTCATTTCTAAGAAGAACAGAATAATACCCTATCACTTTTTCCTTGGCACAATGTGAACATGGATGTACACATCATTTTCCTCGTAGAGGAAAGATGCTCAGTAGATTTTTAGGGAACAATACTACTATAAAAATAATTTGTTTTTACACCAAGATAAAGTTTTTTTTAATCACAAGCCTTCCCAGCCTTCCTTTTTTAATGTAGATCTCTCTCTCTCTCTCTCTCTCTCTCTCTCTCTCTCTCTCTCTCTCTCTCATTTTTTTTTTTTGGTTTTGTTTTTTTGTTTTTCCAGACAGGCTTTCTCTGTGTAACAGGCCTGGCTGTCCTGGAACTCGCTTTGTAGACCAGGCTGCCCTCAAACTCACAGAGATCCCCTTGCCTCTGCCTCCCGAGTGCCGGCATTAAAGGTGTGCGCCACCACCATGTGGCTCTCGATTTTTCCTTTTAAAAGTTTAAGTCCATCAAGGACTAATAGTTTCAAACTTACTTAGGTTTTTCGGCAATTTCTGCAGGCTGTGGGAAAACGAAAGGGTCATACTTGAGAAAAGCTTACACACTCTCAGGTAGGCTTGTAGGTACGAACAGGTGTGCAATTCTTCTTACTGATATCACACTTTTGGTTCCTTCTGACAAATTCCTCTGTGCCCATTAATTAATACAGGGTCCCACGTCCGTATCATTTCTTTTGGGGGGTAAAGGGGAGATAAAGATACATCATCGTTGACTTCTCAGAGAAAATCTGCTATGTCAGGCCTGCACTGGATACAGACTCCCCAGACATACCCCCCAATGCTGAAGAAATCAAGAGCAAAAGCTCTGATTGATGTTCACTGGAGTATCGTTAAGTGTAAAAGCTAGTGTGACAAATACACAGAGTGAAAACAGACACAACTCCCTGTAACCAGGAGAAGGTGGCACATGCCAGGTCACAGCCAGAGCATCTCAATGCACAGGCCCCCGTGTCTCGGATGTGCCCTGTGTTGTTGTGGGCATACGTGGTGCAAACGGGTGTGAGTCCATCCACGGGGGAGGGGGGGGGACACACTGCATCTGGGTGACATCCACAGAGCAGCGGAATACAACTGTGAATTGTGTTTATACTAAGATACGATCCAAGTGTGTGTGTGTGTGTGTGTGTGTGTGTGTGTGTGTGTGTGTGTGTGTGTGTGTAGCGGGGCCAAGCACTGGATGGCTTCAGAGTGCCCCATTCAATCTGTCCACTTCCCTCTTTGATGCCATGCCACTTTACAAAAGCAATCGGGCCACAGTCATCTTTTTTTTTTCTTTCCCCCCTTGTTATTATGACACAATCTCCCTTTTCAGTCTTATCATTTTCATCAGTTTTTGTAAAAGGCAATGAGCGTAACAATACATGTTTGGTTAAAAAACAGTTCTTTGTCGCTATATTTAATCATTTTGTCTTTAAAAAGAAAAAAAATAAAACAACAACAACCCAAAACAAACAAGCACACACCCCCCCTTGGGGGAGGAAAAAAAAACAACCAACCTTCCCTCTGCTTGATGCCATAGACAAGAGTCCAAAGGACATTAGCTGCTCCGTTGCACACATTGGAGGCAGAGTTTGCTGCGGGCTCTGTCTCCCTAATAGACTGGCGATTTTGTAAAAAGGTTTGAGAGGGTTTTGTTTAACCATTTCTGCATGTGTTTTTAATGAGCTCATGATGATTCGTAACAAAGGCCAGGTTGTGAGGTTTGCAGCCTTTTTTTTTTTTTCCGGACTTGATCGCTTCCCGCTGACCTGCAGAGTGAGCACCTGTGCTCCTTGCCTGGCTCACCTATGGGAGTCACGGTGGTGGGGCCATCTCCGGGCCTGTCTTCATGCCAGGGATGAATCATGCAGTGGGCAGGGCGGAAGGACTCTCTTTGTTGACAGCTTTCCATCTGGACTTTGGATACGGCCGGCCGTTCATGGAGAGCCTGGGTTAGCTGGGAAGGACTGCTGGAGTCAGCTCCTCGATGAAGGCCCGGGGGCAGTAAAACTCCAGCAAAGGAACTGCCTAGCATTTCAGCTGCAAATTCAGAGAGGCGTCCCTCCCAGCTCCAGGTACCCAGGTTTGTGACTGTGTACAACTCCTGCTTGGACAAGTGGGTATTTAATAGTCAATAGGATCGTTTACAGCCTCATTCAGATAATCCGACTGGAGTACACCTGAATAAATACATCAAGCTCAGGTGGCTGAGCACTAACCCCTCGGAGTTTAATAATTAAAATAAACAGAGCTATTGAGATGAGTTCCAGCTTTGTCATGTATAAATGTAAGATGTCCCACACAGGATGGTGTTTTGTGATTCATACAGGAGTATGATGGATAGATGATACATTTTCCATAGCTATTTAAGAAAAAAGAGATTATCTTAGTCATGAGGTAAAGTTATATGATACATTGTACCATCCAGTCTGATTCTGGGCCAGTGCAGATTTTTTTTTTTCTGTCTTTCTTTCCGTCTTTTTTTTTTCTTTTTTCTTTCTTCTTTTTTTTTTTGTGAAAGATTACTTCTTGGCAAACTAGATATGCAGACGCCAGAATACAGTAAAACCACATTTAATTGGACCTACTTGCCAACTTCTTGAACACAGCTTGGATTATCCCACTGGAGGCTGCTTCTGTTAAAAGCTGGGGGAGGAGGAAGTGGCATCCTGACAAGGCCTCAGATCATTTTTTTTTTTTTTCACTCGAAGTACAATTATGCAATGAGCCAAGTTTGGAAGTATTTTACTATGTTTAATAATTATTATTAAAGATATTGTAAAACATATGCATTTGTTAAGTGGAATGTAATGGGAGTAAAAATCATGTCATAAATTTCACTTTGGATTTATTTTTCTATTTTGTGTTTTATTTGACAGCCTTCCAACTTGAGTCTAGCCCAAAGCCTGCACTCTAATACATATCATACTTGATATTAAAGTGAGAAGCGGGTAATTTATAGGAGCTGCGTGAGAGCTGTCTTCTTTTCAGGGCCAGCCTATGTGGAATCGACACCTCTGTTCAGGTAACAACTGATGTGAAAAACCATTCACAGGCAGTGCGATGTCAGGGATGGAGAACGCCTTTCCACACACTCCCAACAGCAGCTCTGAAACCCACATGTCCTGGGCATGCCTATTGTTCCAAAGATGGAGCCGAGAGCAGGGTGCCTGTCTCTCCGTGTGCGTGTGAATCCTGAACGAGGGTGGGATGCCGCAATGAGATGTGGTACCAAATTCCCATCCCAACCCCTTACCTGGGAAACTGGAGTTGACCTGTTGTTCTTCTTGAGCTTAAACAAATTTGTATTATCTGTACAGTTGTCTTTTTCAAAAAGGCCCCGGAAACCCCACTTCGTGATGTTGTACAGAGGTGCCATCTCTAATGATGAGCGAGACACTCTAGGTTGTTTGTGCTGAACTCCACCTGCGCTGTGAAATCCCCATGATTTTCCTCACATTCCCACTCAAGCTGCCGAGCAACTGGGCCCTCTCTTCTACGGGTGGCTGTGTCAGTGTGACTACGGTGCGCCATTCCACTTGGCGGTTTCCTTGTGCCCCAGCACAACCAATGATGGGGTATGAGAGGAAGCTGGCAGGGCACAGAGGGCCGGGTCCGTGCATCCATCCCCCTGCCCTTCAGCGGGCTGCCTTTCTTTCTGGCGTGGTGACATCCTCTGCTATGCTTTCCTAGGTATCCTTTAAATGTATCCCCCGGGGCTCCTGGAACCCTCCTGCGGCTCTGCTGTCGCGTGGCGGGACTGCTGCAGTGTGAGGCTCGCATGTGCAAAGGGGATGTGAGGACATCTGGACTGCATCCCTGAGAGCAGAGCTCCTGAGGCGTGCCTTTACAACCCCGTAGCACTGGCCCCCCAGTGCCCTGCAACTTTCTCTGGTGGGGTGCCCTTGATTTCTGGAGCATCCACAGCCTTGCCTCAGGCAGGACGGACCAGGAGCTGAGGAGAAAGGGCTTGGGAACTTTCTGGAAAGGTCTTGCTTCTAAAAACCGGAAACCAGGAGGGAGGGAGGTGATGAGAAATCTGCCCTCTTGTTCTCTGCTGACTAAGCCGTGTTGTCTTGAATAAGTGACTTTATCTTTTCATCTTTAAAATAAACCTTTTGAGCCAGATATGCCTCTGAGGTTCTTTCCGGCTCTAAGTTCTTGGGCATCCTTTACCTATTTAACTGAAATGCTGATTGAACTTGAACAGGGAAATATTTTCCAATTAGAGTAGAAATGGTGGCTAATATATCGCTAGGCTTCTGAGGCTTGTGTGATCAAAGGCATGCTTGCTCCGATAAGGGCGGGCAGGGGGTAGAGATGGGGAGGGCTTCTCCTGGCTGGCGAGATTTTAATATCTAACTGCACTCACGTTTACACATGTCAGCCATGTGCTAAGCATATGCTTTCTTGTCTGTGGTCAAGTCCAGTGGGTTTAGGGTTAATTTTTATTTTTTAACAGGCAAACCCCTAGAGATTCTAAATAAATACACAGCAAGAACTTATTTCGTGGTTTGTTTTATCTTGTTGACACTAAGTATCCACGCTTAAGAACGTGGATGGAGACAGAGTCGGCCATGTTGTACATTTCGTTATTGGTTATTTTAAGGACCACAGAACATATAGAGAGTTCGCCTAGCTAAGCAGTTCTTTCTGTTCCTTCTGCAAAGGGATTTTCTGTCTCAGTTTCTCCACAGAGCTTCCTTTGGACAGCTGTCAGCCACCTTGCATCACGGGGCCTTGCATATGAAAAGGCTAATTGTGATCCTTAAGCAGCCTTCAAAGGAAAGCATGCACAACAGACTGCTGCCCAGACTACTGCCCCTCTGATAAGGTTTGTGGGACTTCAACAAGTGGCCAAAGGGATTCCTATAGATCTAGAGGTCAGAGGCCACATGAAGTCAGATTACCAAAAGAGAACATGCTGTTCTCAAAGATAAGCTTTAAAATTAGAGAAAAACAGATTCTCTCTCTCTCTCTCTCTCTCTCTCTCTCTCTCTCTCTCTCTCTCTCTCTCTCTCTGTGATATGTTATTTCTCAGGAGCCAGCCACCTTGCTTTTGATCCATTTGTTATTGTTACTGTTTTGTGAGACAGACTCTCCTGGAACTCACTACTTAGCCCACGCTGGCTGGCCCCAAACCTATAGCGATTCACCTGCCTCAATCTTCCAAGTGCTAGGATTACAGGTTTGAGTCACCACAACCAACTCTTGCTTTGTTGGAGGTGGGGTCTCTTTCTAGGAGTTGGGGCTTGCTGCTTAGGTTACTGGCTAGCCTCAGGGATCCACTGGCCTGTCTCTACCTTCCCAGGGCTGGAAGGGCTTGCTACCACGCTAGATTTTTTTATGTGGATTCTGGGATTAAACTCGGGTCCTCATACTTCTGCAGCACGTACTTTATTCACAGAGCCATCTCTCCAACCAGATTCTAAGAAGACTAAATTCTTAGTGAAGAATCTCATGACACACCCGTGTATCTAGGGTGTTATTAATCCACTCCAGGTGGAAGAAAATTCTTCCAGAATTTTCTGTGTAGAAACCATCCAGGAGAACGAGTGCAGATTAATATGCGTGGGAGTCTAATTAAAATATTTTCGTTTTTCTCTTTTCCATTCTGAAGTCACAAAGTAAAATGATTGAGAAATTCAAGCTTGACACAGAGGCAAGATTGAAATAAGGCTATGCGCTCATATTCATTAAAACTCTTGGGGTTGCAAAGGAGAGAAATCCAACTTAAGTTGGTTGAAGCCAAAAAAGAATTTTTGTCATAAGGCTCCGTGGATTCGGTGGGATCCAAAAAGAGGAATATGGCTGGGCCTGGGGGAGCGGCTAGACCGCTCAGCTCAGTGGCTGTCTGGATTCTTTCGCCTTCTCTTGTCTCTGCTTCTCTTTCTGCTGATTGGCATTTTCTATTCCTCAGTCCACATGGTGGAACGGGGCTGCCAACTGCTTCTGCATTTACATGTCTTCATTTTCAGACACTCGGAGGGAGACTGACTTCTTTTTGTCAGTTGCAGTTCCCAAATCTTGGGGGAGGGCTCTGATTGGTCAGTTTGAATCAGGTGCCCACCTCTCCACCAATGGCCAGGACCAAGAGTGCATCCCATTGTGCCAACAGGCAGCCTCCTGTGGTGCCATATGCATGTTGAGGGGCCTGCATGTTCAGGGGGCCGGGGGCAGAGGAATAGTTCCCAGGAGCCAGGGACACGGTTCCCAGAAATGAGGCCGATGCCAGTCTGACGAACAATAGGGGCCCATCATGTTTCTGGACTGAATTTAAAGGGAAACTATGAAAAGATATTTATTTGGAAGTGAGAATAATATGTTCTCCCTTGTGGTGGAACAGCAGTTAATTTATAACCCACGGTCAAGCGCTAAGTGAAATAATGTATGTTTGATAAAGCACTGTGAAAAATTAATTTTCGTGTCAACTCCCTCCCTTATCATTTCATAATCTTGGAGCATTTCCATGTGCATGTTTGTGACGTCCTTACCTGGCTCATTCTGCAGAGTCCATGGAACCCAACTGCAAATACTGATCTCCTTTATTGAATACTGACTGATGTGCCTTGTGAGCTCAGCGGTGGGTAGTCAGACAATCGGAGCTGAGAACAGAGAAAGCACATCCTCTCTACTTGTTTGGGGCCCAGAAGAGAGGTTCTGTGTCCACGAAGAACTCTGCCCTGGCACAGGTGAGAAAGGTGTGTCCTCCGTGTAGGGATGCAGGGACCCACAGAGGGGCTAGGAATACTGATGTTGAGCTAGTGTGAACCAAGTCCTAAGAGTCTGGGAGCACAGCACACTGACCATAGTCAGGGTGTTAGCTACTGAGCTCTGTTGCTTATGAGAAAACCTTCTTGTGTCTGTCTGCCTCCTGGAAAGAGCTTAGGGGAGACCAAGCTTAGGGGAGACCTGCTGTCTAGTGATCAAAAAAAGAGCCACACAAATTGGAAGACAGACAGGCTGCGCCCGTCCCTAGATGCCCTTGGTCCTGACTTAGGGTTTCTATTGCTGGGAAGAGACACCATGACTACAGCCACTCTTATAAAGGAAAGCATTTGATTTGGGCTGGCTGACAGTTCAGAGGTTTAGTCTATTGTCATCATGGTGGGAAGGATGGTGGCATGCAGGCAGACATGGTGCTGGAGAGGTAGCTGAGAGTTCTACATGCAGATTGGCAGACAGCAGGAAGAGAGTGCCACACTGGGCTTGGCTTGAGCAACTGAGACCTTAAAGCCCGCCTCCGGTGACACGCTTCCTCCAATAAGTCACACCCACTCCAACAAGGCCACGCCTCCTCATAGTGCCACGCCCTATGAGCCCATGGGAGCCATCTTCTTTCAAACCACCCCAGGTCCTCTCTCTAAAGATGCAAAAGGTGAGCCCTGAAGGTGGAGAAGCATTGACTTCATCATTGCAAGCCTTGAAATCTGTCTTCTGTGATAAAACAGAAATTTCAGCAACCCTCTTCTTGTCTAAGTAGAAGTATTGTCTCAGCTGAGACACTGGCAGTCTCAGGGAACAGAAAATGGGTTCAGACCAGATTCAGAAAAGAATGAGATTTATTAACTCATGTAACTGATGAGGCCAGAGGTGACGATGGTCTTGGTGGTAACCAGGTATAGGGAGGGAGTGATGCACAAGACTTGGGTGATGGCATTCCTCTCATTTTCTCCTTCCTCCTTTCCCACATTTCTTGGGTTTATTCCCCTAATTCCAGCTGAAAGTAGGCCTTCTTTTTTATGATGAGATAATCAAACATGGACAAAGACGGTCATACCTCAGTTAGTGACCCCAATAGGTAGGGGATGGCACCCTCTGAGTGCCTATGTTTAACTCCTAAGGGGAGAGCTACCTAGGCTTCCCTTAGACAGTGTGCTCCCCTGTGACCTGGGGAAGGGAGCTATGCTTAGGACAGCTTGGGGACCATACATAAGCCTCACTTTAGGTCTTCTAGAGGTAGAAATAGAACTAGACAGTTCTGAAGGTCAGAACAGAGACAATTTTACAAGGCAGTTACTCAGAGTTCCTCCTCTAGAAAGGAACTTTGGGTGTGGGAAGGTAGGAAAAAGAAGGGTGTGGTAGAAAGCATGGACGTTTTGCTTCGCTTCAAGACAGGGTCTCATGTACCCCAGACTGGCCTCAAACATTCACAGGACCTGGGCGCTAAGATGAAGATGTATCTTGTAGTGAGCTGCCTCCAACCCACAACAGAGGGGTGAATGGGGAGTGCGTTCTGGGTTGTTGGACGGCTCTCGGGGTCTCTGGAGCCAGGAAAGCAGAATTATTTCCATGTACATTCCAGAAGAAATACTAGCTATCTTGATAGTAAGTGGCAGCAGGGTATCTACACTGCTGGAGATCACTGCTGGGGTCCGGAGCAAGAGGGTAGGGAGCTGGCTGAGCTCTCACCAGAGCAAGGGATAGACAAAAGCACTTAGATCACAGGTCTGTTCATTCAATAGACCTGAGGTAGTGGGGCAGTAGGGTGGCTGGCATGGTGGAGGCATGGGAATTGTAGACAGAATGCACCATTCTGATCTGAGTCCACATACTGCTTTTCCCCAGGAGACTGCCCTAGGAGATGGGAAGAAGGTTGGCAAAATCTGGGTTCAAGTCCCAGAGCTTCCTTCCATTTCACAGATCTCTTGAAAAAATTAAATGATGATATGAGTAGGGTATGGGTCTGTGACTTGGCATCTTGTGAGCACCCCGATGTGCTCGCTCCCCCTCCTTCCTCTTGCTTGGCCTGTCCCCTTTCCGGCTGGTACTTCCCCAGGGCTCAGCTGTGCCCAGCTCTTACTTCTCTTTCCCACTCCACCTGCAGCCTCTGTCTCCTGGGACCTGTCCTCAGAGGGACCCTCTCCACTGACCTGGAACTTTCAGTAAATGTCTCTTCTTGGCCTGGCTGGCTGTAAAGGCAACAAGCTGTGAGGTGGGCGGCCTGGGCCTCTAGACTTGGAGCACTCACTCAGCTTGCCCCTTTGGTGGTGGTGGCTTCATTCTCTTACATCACTCACGCAGCAAACATTCCAAGGGGTGGCCGGCCCTGTCTAGCTCTGGAAAAGGCAAGCTGAAGTGTGGTTTCCTCTTGATGCATTTCACTCATTCTTCTTTGTAGCCTCCTGTAGTAGATGCCCCCCCCCTTCACTGGTTTAATGTCCCCCTACTGTATAGTTCTCAACTGGCTGACTTTCCCCCACAATCTCACAGATACACCAACTTACCGTATAAATCTTTGCCACCATGTTTGATGCGGCATCTAGAACCAACCAAATTCTGCCTCGATTTGGCGGCCGAGGAGTTCAGATTGAAGTGCCCAAAGAGAGTCTTTGGAAAAGCCACAAAGCAGGGTGTCAACTCAGTCAACTTTCTGTTCATTGCAGGTAAGAAAAATGAGGCTCAGAGAGGAGACATGACTGGCCCAGAGTCACACAGCTGGCTTTTAGTGAAGACATGAGTCTTGGTATTTTCCCCCATGTACTTCCATGTACATGTACCATGTACTCTTGGTGCTACTCAGAGCGGTAAAGGGGATGGTTGCACCCTACATCACCCTGGCTCAGGGAAATGCTCATATTCACTTCATGTTTGGTGGAGAAAACTTACAGTGTAATTATTCTGACTGTGTATGTTCCCTGGGGTACCTGTGCCTTCTAATGGGAGCTAGACTTCCCCGGGGGCCACGTGGACAAAACCTGGCCAGCGGCCTCAGCCCGACAGACTGCATCTCCTCTTTGTGTTAAGGACTCAGTTTATATTTCATTGGCGTCCTGAGCTAGGGGGTGGGAGGTGCTTGCTTTCCTTGGGAATGTGGATTTGAGGTTCATGGAGCAGGTTCCGATCTAAGAAGGAAACAGCTTCTTACTTGCTGGAGCCTTTCTGGACTGTGTATCAGACTCTCTGTATTTACCACTAACTTGGTTGTTTTCAGAAGCACCTATTTGCACAGGTCTCAAGGAGGTGTGCCTGGTGATGTGGATCAGGCATCTTCCATGCAGACTCCCAATCTCCAGGAGGGTGCTCACAGGCCTAGATGCTGTAGCAGAACCCCCCCACCTCTCCATCCCCCTTTCTTGGAGTTGAGGGGGAGGTGAGAAGGGACTTGGCTCTGTGCCTGGCACACAGCGATCCTCCGGGAAGGCGCCAGCTATTACTACAGCTACTGTTGGTATTACTGTCACAGCTTCCCACAGGCTGCTTCCTGCCAGAGCTGCGACCTGGAGGGGAGGGAGTGAGATGGGAGATAGGAGCCATGGAGTGTGGAGGTCACTGCCTTCCCAGGCCTGGCCTGGAGAGACACACCCTGCCGCCCTTCCCAGCCTCCCTTTCTCCCTCTGCATGGTCATTCCTACACACCATGCCATTCACTACCTGCGACCTGAGTGTCTGCTCCCACTCACTTTGGGGACTGCGAGACCTACTGTGAATTGGACATTTGACGGTGACTCACATCAGCTTCAGGAACGTGGTGGTTCCCAAGAACTGTGATACAGAAGAAGCAAGACTCCCAAGGGTAAGGTGACATGCCCAAGGTCATACGGAGTGATGGGTTGAACTCTGTCCAGCCCCAAAGCTGGTACTGCATCTGCTTGCTTAGGAACGCCTGCTGCAGAGCACCAGACACACTCACCGACACTTTGCCATCCATGCGAGGGGAGTGATTTTCCTTTGCGATTCTTAGATTCTGGGCTTCCCAGATACCTTCCAATGAGCCTGCATTACCAGTGGTCACTAACAGTGTACTAGCTGTCTTAGGTAGGGTTTCTATTGCTGTGAAGAGACACCATGACCCCGGCAACTCTTATAATGGAAAAACATTTAATTGGGGTGGCTTGCATTTTCAGAGGTTCAGTCCATTATCATCACAGTGCAACATGGTGGCATGCAGGCAGACATGGTGCTGAAGAATTAGCCAGGTGTCCTATATCTTGGCTTGCAGACAACAGGAAGTGGTCTGTCTCAGTAGGTGTGGCTTAAGCATATATGAGACCTCAAGGCCCGCCTCCACAGTGACACACTTCCTCCAACAAGGCCACACCTCCTAATAGTGCCACTCCCTTTGGGGGCCATTTTCTTTCAAACCACCACACAAGGTATCTCATTTATACTCTGTGTAACCGTGGGTAAGGGTTCTACACGGGTTTTCTTCTCTCTTTTTTTCCTGTACCCTCCCCTGCCTCTCTCTTCTTTCCTCCATTTATTTTGTTTGTTCTTTCAAGATATCATATTGCTGCATGTAGCCCTGGCTGGCCTAGAACTCATGGCAATTCTCCCCCCTCTGATTTTATAATCCAGCCCCATTTCCTGTTCTTTCTCTGCTTCCTGACTGCTGATGAAATATGAGCCTCCTGCTCATGCCACCGTGCTTTGTCCACCGTACTAGAAAATGGTCCCTCAAATTGTGAGCCTGAAGGTGCCCATCCTTTCTCAAGGCATTTTGTCCCAGCAACAGGAGAAGTAACTAAGACAGAGAAGGCCCATGCACAAAAAGGCTTGCTTTAGCAGTCCATGCTGATACTGGGTTAAGGTGGAACCCTTAGGAGTGGGACTTAGTAGGGAAAAAGCTAGGTCCCTGTGGGTGTGACCTTGAATGGGACCCTGGCTCCTTTCCTAGTCCCCAATTGTTTCACAATTGTTTGATCTGCCAAGTGTTCCCGCCATGATGTGCCGCCCCAGCACAGGTGCCAAGGCAAGGGAACCATGGACTGGAGATTTCAAAAATTGAGAGCAAAAAAGAAAAAAGGACCCTTCCCTTCATAGACGCTGATTATCTCAGTGTTCTTGTTACAGGGACAGCAAGCTGACAGGACTCCCCAAGTGCCCACCTTTCTGCATTCCATTGCTTGCCCAGCCTGACCTCTTTCTCTGTGTCCTCTACTCCTCTTTCAAATGCAGAAATGTATCCTGATCACATGAGGTCTGGAGGTTACTTGATTCAGGGCAGTGTCTTTGAGCAAAAGAACCCCCCAAAAATGCATTACTTGGGGAAACCTCACAAAAACACATGGAGATGTGAACTCATCTCTGCGATCCCTCCTAGGAACTTGGTAAGGACCCATGTTAGCTTGGAGACCTGAAGGCTCACCTGCACAGGCCTCTGGTGTTACAAGTTGATCCAAAGTTCAGCTTAATCAACACCAGGAAGTAAAATTAAACAAAGGCAGAAAACTGAATGAAAGTGAAAACTTCTATGAAGCCTCTTGGGTTAAGAAGCAGAGAGGTGAGCTTTGACGTCTCCTATGATGTGGAGGTAAGAGCATCTATCGACAGTCTGGGAGGAGTCAATAAGGTAACGTGTATGCCCTGGTCTCATCCCTTCCTCATAACTAGTGAAGAAACAAGGAGATTCATGGACTTTTTAAGTCCTCTACAAAATCTATCCCCAAGTCTTGTATACACTAGGCATTCTATAGTTTACTGAATGAATGGGTGGGTGGATGAGTCATTTTGTCAAGAAGGAAGTTCATCCTTGGGAGACAGCTTGGGACTCCACCTAAATGAGTTTTCCAGTGGGGGCTGTTCATTCTTCGTCCTTCACTGGTGGCAGTCAACAAAAAGGCAGGAAGGATACACATCTGGCTGAGGAAGTGGAGATCAGCTGGGGTGGTGGGAAACTCTCTGACACAGCGATCAGGGAGACCCTGCTTGGGCTAATTAGGATATGTTAGCTTGTGCCCAAACTAGACAAGACTGTCAAGTGGGATTCAGGAAGCTATGTCTGATGACCAGGTCATGGAATAATGGTGGAAATCTCCTTATTCTTTTTGACCATATTGCTGCTTAGGGAGCAGTCATTTCATAGACTTAATCTTCTTAGGGAAGGTACCTTTCTGGTTGCTTCTCAAGGACTATTATAAAGACTACATGCAAAAAAAATTATGTAAAAGCATGTTGTAAGCCATAAATACCACATAAAGGTTGTATGTTACTGTTATTATTATCACCATTTTGGACTCATTCCTCTTCTCCTCCTCCTAGGACTCCCTCCTCCTCACCCCTGCATTCTTCTTAAAGACCCTATGTCCTACCAGCTTACCTGAGATGTCCTCAACTCCACAAACATATGTGCTCCTTGACCCCTGTGACCAGTGTGACCAAGATTATCTGTACCAGGAAGTATCTGCCTATTCAGATCCTGGGTATGTTGGTCAGCTTTCTACTTTCATAACAAAACCCCAGCACCAGCGTAAAAGGGAGAACGGTTTCCTTGAGCTCTTGGGTTTGGAGACTTATCAGAATTATTAGCTGGACTCATTGCTTTGGGGGAAGTGTGTGGTATAAAGCAAGCCTGTTCCCATCACTGCAGAAGAAAGAAAGGTCTACTGTGGGATGGTCTGTATGTCAAATTGCTCTGATTGGTCAATCAATAAAACAGTGATTGGCCAGTGGCCAGGCAGGAAGTATAGGCAGGACTAACAGAGAGGAGAATAGAAAGAACAGGAAGGTGGAAGGGATCACTGCCAGCCGCCTCCATGACAAGCAGCATGTGAAGATGCCAATACACCATGAGCTACGTGGCAAGGTATAGATTTATGGAAATGGATTAATTTAAGCTATAAGAACAGTTAGCAAGAAGCCTGCCATGGCCATACAGTTTGTAAGCAATATAAGTCTCTGTGTTTACTTGGTTGGGTCTGAGCGGCTGTGGGACTGGCAAGTGACAGAGAATTGTCCTGACTGAGAGCAAGGCAGGAAAACTCTAGCTACAGAGGTCCTTCGATCCCTACCTCCAACCAGACACCCCCTCTTAAAGTTCCCACTACTCAGTAGTGCCTAGCTTGGGAACAATCCCTGAACACTGGGAAAGGGTCTAGACACAAACTATGGCACTGGATCTTTGGGAACAGAAAAAAGAATGTCTGACTTATTTTCAACCTGAAGTCTTGAGAATAATTCCTGGCATAGAGCGGAGCTTAGAAAACTGTTTGCTGGACAGAGAATGCTCACATATGATGGAGAAATGGTTCTTGTTTCCTTTTCTCTGTGTTCTTCAGTTGTGTGGCCTTCTTGAGGGAGGCAGTTAGTCCTAAGCCACTAACCACCATCCTTTATTCCTTCCGGGACAGCGAGGCCATGAGTATTTCTTGTTACTCCATAAATCTTGAAAAGAGCAACACATTTCCCTCTGGGTTCCCTTTGAAGAAAAGAAAATTCCTATTTTTGTCTAGACTTAGAAGGGCCATGGCTGTCCCATGATGAGGGTGGCGGCTTTAGGCGTCAACCAGATTTCTGAAAACATGGCTGAGGATCCACATGGTGTCAAGAATGGCTGTGGATCTACGTGGTACCGAGAGTGGCTTCCTCTCTGAATCTAGGTTGCTTTTCTATGTGTAGGATGACGATACATCCTGTCCAGCCTCCTTAAGGGGCTGCAGTCAAGATCAGCAGAGTAAGGCCTGTATTATCCAGCCTGCAACCTGAGGCTTCCTCCTCTTAGTGCTTAGGACACACAGCCCACGGCAGATAGGAAAGCACTCATTGATGTTTCAGTAAAAGGGCCACAAAAGGGCAATTCTAGGAAAATGTACAGTCATGATAGCCTGCGGGGCGTGGCTGTTGCAAAGAGGGTGGTAATGATGGCAGACAGGGTCATTCGTGTAGCAAGCTGGGGATTCCAGAACTTTTGCTCATAGGCTCCTCTCTCCTTCATCTTCCAGAGAAGCCAGAACCTGGTAATCCAGCGACCACCACGTCACAGCACCTGGCTCTAGGCTCAACACCTCCATATCAACCCCCCCTCGAAACTGTGTCCTTTCTCCTGATGTTCTCAGTCTCATCTTAAACAAAACAAAACAAGCAAAAACCTCCCTTGGCCTCATCAAGCTCTGCTCTGTCTGCTTCTTCCTTTTACAGTTCAGTCTTGATGGGGCTGGATCGGCACTGTCTCCAAGAGCTCATGTCAGTCCTTGCCGGTCTTCATCTCTACCACTGTGATCCTTGACTGTTCTTCCTTTGTTCTCTCTCTCTCTCTCTCTCTCTCTCTCTCTCTCTCTCTCTCTCTCTCTCTCTCTCTCTCTCTCTCTCTCTCATATCTCTTAGAAGAACCATGTTGTCCACACTTCTAAGTCCCACAGACATAGTTCCATCTTCCTCTTATTTATGACAATCACACTTTTCTTCTCAAAACGTGTCAATGGGTGAGTTCTTGGGGTACATGGGAAACACAGTCGCTGGCTTTTTCATCTTCCTGTGCCTGTGCCTCCTCATCCTCTCTCATGGTTTGGGCTGCATTCCTAAAATGACAGATCTGAGTCCTGCTACCTGACAAGAAGAACTTGTTTGGAAATGGATGCTTTGCAGATATAACCCAGTTAAAATGGGGTCACACGGGTTAGGGAACATCTGAGTCCAAACGTCTGTAAGAAGAGGGGTGTTTGGGGGAAGGGATGATGGAGGCAGTAGCTAGTGGAGCACCCCAAGACAAGGAGTGCTAGTGGAGCCACCAGAACCCAGGCAGAGGCAAAGCGGGGTCCTGGCCAGAGTGTTTAGGGAAAGCATACTCATGGTCACGCCAGGACTTCAGACTCCTTGCCTCTGTAACTGTGGGAGTACACATTTCCGTCCTGTGAGTCCCCAAGTCTGTGGCAATTTGTTAAAGCAACCTTGGATATATGTTCCCCCCAGGATCAGCTGACAACAGATGTGGATCTTCATAGACTGTGTTGTTTGTGAAGGGTTCATTCTGACGTACAGAGGGTTCAGTTTCTGGACGCGGTGAGGGACTGTACCATAGAGCCAGATCTGTCCATTTCATGGTAGTCAGGAACCAGAGAGAGGGAGGGGGAGAGAAAGAAGCCAAGGTACGGCCCAAGGACATATCCCCCACACCAGTAAACTGTATCCTCTAACCAGGCTCCACCTCCCCAATTTTCCAGTGCCAGCCAAGGCTTCAGCACTTGAGCCTGCAGGGACATTTCAGTCAAACTGTTGCACCTAATGCTTCTCTGCATACCTCCCCTCTAGGTGACCTCCTCCACCTGCCCTCACTTATAAATTCCATCGTATTCCCATCCAGACATCCCCATAGGGAAGCCTTCTGTATCAGAGGATGCTGGCCCGCCCTCTTGGCCCCCTCATTTCCAGGCCAGCTTCTTACTTTACGCTATTACCCTCTGTTCCAGGACTTTCTCTGGCTGCAGTAATTAGGTTGGGGTCAGGCGAGAATGCTGTAGATTTGATGCTGGTGGGGGGCATATGACCCAGCTTCCTTGCCCCTCCTAGGGCCTTGGCCATCTCCTGGCCTCCCTTGCCTGTCCTCCCCTGCTCCATACTGACTCCATACTGATGTTCTTCCTGTCTCACATCTCCACTCTTTGACCACGCCCCCAAGTCAAGCTTCCCTGCTAGAGTTTATTTGCCCCTGTATCGGTATCTCGGGGTCCCTTTGGAGCAGGGGAAGGTACATTAGAATGCGTCATCTCATTCAAGTTGCCGGACTTGTGATGGGCTCTCCGATGTTTCTTTCTAATGGAACACAAGACCCAGCTGCTCAGATCCAAGGGCGGTTGGCTGGGACACACTCTTGCGTGATTGTTGCCCGTTTGTGTGGTGTTAGAACAAGGGACAGGAAACAGCTTTCTGGCCAAATTCAGCCGTGGCTGTCCTTCTCCATGTTGTCTGTGGCTCCTTGTTGGTGACAGTGGCAGATTTGAGTAGTTTCAACAAAGGCCTTTAGCTTACAAAGTTAAAATTGTTACCATTTGGCCCTTTATAAAAAAAAAGCTTATTAGTCCCAGTGTAGGCTGAAAGCTTGTATCAGTTAGCTTTGGCTACATAAGAAACTGGCCCTCCATACTTAACTGTTTAGAACAACTACAATTTTTTGAGCTTATAGTTCTATGAGTTGGTTTGATATATTTTCAGATCTAGGCCTAGTTAGCCAGTTTCTGTAGGATCTCTGATGTGTCTGTTAGATCGACTAGCAGTGGTTTCTTCTTCTTCTTCTTCTTCTTCTTCTTCTTCTTCTTCTCCTCCTCCTCCTCCTCCTCCTCCTCCTCCTCCTCTTCCTCCTCCTCCTCCTTCTTCTTTTGAGACAAGGTCTTTCTGTGTAGCCCTAGATGTCCTGGAACTCACAACTCACTCTGTAGATCAGGCTGGCCTCAAGCTCACAGAGATCCTCCAGCCTCTTATCTCCCAGAGTGCTGGGATTAAAGGAGTGTGCCACCACACCTGGCAGTGATCTTAATGAAAATAGTCTCGCTTTTTTTTTTTTTTAAGTTGATGGTTATTGGCCAATGAGACAGTGCCACTCAGTCACGGGGCTAGCTTGGCTTTCTCATGTGGTTTTGGTGGCTTTGTGAACAGTCAGAGCGGCCAACAGACGGCATGCTTCAAGTCTGTACACATTGTGTTGATCAGAGGCAGGGTAACGACTGAGTTCATGGTCATGGTGGAGCGGGGGCAGCGCTGGCAGGGAAAGCAGGATGTGGATACAGGGAGAAGAGCCTGTAGCTCAGGCTCACTCTCCAAGTTCGGTGGGAGTACAGAACCTGTATGTGCTCGCTTATCTGTCTCTGGAGAAGTGGGCATCATAGTGACTGACCCGGAGGCATTAGACCCCTGCAGCTAGAGTCACAGGAGGTTGTGAGACAGCTATCTATTGTGCGTCCTGGGAGTGGAAACCAGATCCTCTGCAAGAATCGTACACAACTTCAACTGCTGCGCCATTTCTTCAGCCCCTGTGTCTTAAAAAGGATTTATATTATTATTTGTAATTATGTATATGGGGCAGGGACAGCTAGCACACGTGTGCAGATGCTTGCAGAGGCCAGAAAAAGGCACCAGATTCCCTGGAGTCAGAGTTATAGGAAGTCATAAGCTGCCAGTGTGCGTTCTGGGAAGCCAGCTTGGGCCTGCCCTTAACCGCTGAGCCATCTCTCCAGACCCAACTGTATCTTTAACTGCTTGAATGCAAGTATCTCTTTGACTGAGCCTTTGTTATGGACTTGACCTTCACAACTTTGCATGCAGTATCTGATGCTTACTCAGTTGCATGTTGCAGTTTGGAACTGAATGTCCCTTCAAGTGCCCGTGTGTGAAAGGCTGGGTCCCCAGTCTGCTATTCCTGGGAGGCGGTGGGACCTCTGGGAAGTGAGGCCTAATGGGCAATGACAGGCCATTGAGGGGTGTCCTGAAGGGGACTATGGAACAGAGATTTCTTCCTTTTGTCTTCTGTGTCCTAGCCATGAGGTGATGCTATAGACAAGCCCCCCTGGGCTGTTACCCACTGCTCTAAAATGTTGTAGCTCGTGTTTTACTGAAAGTTTCATGTTTTTTAGTTTAAAAAGTCATCCTTTATTTCGCTGTTAAAAGTTTTAAAGTGGAGCATCATGTTCCCTGTCCCTGCTGGCCTCCTCTGCTCACCCTCGTTGGGGACCCAGAGATCCTGTTAACACCTCATAACAAATCCCCCATTCCAGTACCAGGCAGAGCTTTAGGCTTCCAGTCAACAGCCCCACACTGGTTGACCGAGCAGCAAAATTGAAGGTCAGCATTGTGCTCCACATGAGCTGCTGAGAAGTAGAGAAACCATTGTGCTATCTTATCACCTAGAGCATTCAGGTCTTGCATGAAGGAATCCCTGGATCAAAGTCAAAATTGTCTCCAGCCAACGTGTCTTCTAAATAACCAATGTTTATTCAGAGTTTGATAATTAATCAACTCCACAAACATTTATTTAGCCCTTAGAGTATTCCAGGCATTCGCTATTCACAATGGGAGAACATAAGTGAACACGAGTCCCCCGCTGTCAGGATGCCCAGCTAACCAGATAATTAATTAGTTGACAATGTATTGAGTGTGCTGGTGGAGACACACCTAAAGAGTGCAGAGAAAGTGCAGTGAGGTTGAGTGTGGTGACTCACACCTGTAATCCACTTAGCAAGTGAAGACAGAAAGGCCAGGAAGTCAAGGCCATCCTCTGCTACAAAGCAAGTTCAAGGCTAGCCTGGGCTACGTGAGACCCTGCCTCAGTCCCTCCCTACTTCTCAATTTGCCTCTTTACAAAAATGGACTAAGAGAATCTCCTTATAAACATGTTTGTGAGGACCAACGAACAGACATACTCGCGCACATATATCTATGCATTATGCTTAGCACAATTTTGGACACGTGGTAAGAGTCTCACCCTTGACAGGTGGTTACTGCAGGGTGAGGTTAGAGCAATACACAGGGTACATTTCCAACATTCCAACATTAATCATTACTTCACCCATTTGATAGATATGTGCTGAGTGTCTGCCATATGTCAGACCCTATGGGGAGCACAAAATGACAAGCCATGACAAAGGCTTCCATTACTGTAGAGAGGACACACACACACACCAATTGCTCTGCTCCTGTCAGATCCAGTGAGCACCTATAGGAACAGGCCTGGGATGCTCCTGCATGCTCCATGAGGCATTTACCATCTCAAGCTCAGTGTTCTCCTTTCTGGACCAGTGAGTGTTTTTCTCATTGCTCTTTACCTTATTTTTGAGGTAGGGTTTCTCATGGAACCTCGAGCCCACAGATGCAGCTAGGCTGTCTAGCCAATAGCTCCAGGGATCTGTGTGTCTCTGCCCCACAGGGCCTGGGGTCACAGACCTCTGCAGGAACACCCGGCTTTTTATGTGGGTCCTGAGAATTTAAATTCAGGTCCTCATGCTGTGCAACAGGCGTTTTATCTACTGAGACATTTTCCCAGCCCCAGCCACATCTGTGCACATGCGTGTGTGTGTGTGTGTGTGTGTGTGTGTGTGTGTGTGTGTGTGTGTGAGTTTATGTGGGCCACCGTGTGGGCAGAACCTTTGGAGGCCAGATGGGGGTGTTACACCTCCTGGAACTGGACATACAGGCAGTTCTCTGCAAGAGCAGTGAGCGCCCTTAACCACTGAGCAATCTTTTCAGCCCCAGAGTCCTTTTGACCTCACGTGTATTTTCACTTTTCATTTGCGGTCTTACTCTTGTTTCTTCATCTTGGTGCCTGATGCAACTCTGTCTATATTGACCAATGGCTTTCATTTTGAGCCAAGGTTGATCATGTGATTTGAGGCCACTCCAAGTAAACATTTTACCTGATTTACCATGAGAGGAAATCTGGCCCCAAACTCATTCTGATAGGTCAACTAGAAAGCAAAGAAACTAGAGATTTAAGACACTCTTTAGGGCCAGGTGGTGGTGGCACACGCCTTTAATCCCAGCACTCGGGAGGCAGAGGTAGGTGGATCTCTGTGAGTTTGAGGCCAGCCTGGTCTCCAAAGCAAGTTCCAGGAAAGGCACAAAGCTACACAGAGAAACCCTGTCTCTAAAAATAAAACAAAACAAAACAAAAAAAAAAAGGAGACTCTTTAGTGCCTGGCGTGGTGTCTCAGTGGTTAAGAACACTTGCTGTGCTTCCTGAGGACCTGGGTTTGGTTCCCAGCACCTACATGCCAGCTCACAACCATCTGTCACTCCAGTTTCAGGGGATCCAAGACCCTCTTCCAGCCTCCTCTCAGGCACTGCAGGCAAAACACTCATACACACCAAATAAAAATAAATACATCTTGTTTAAAAAAGACTTCAAAATTGAACATGGTGGCACTTTTAATCTTGGCACTTAAGAGGCAGAAGCAGGAGAATCTCTCTGAGTTCAAGGCTAGCCTTGGCTACATAACGAGTTCCAGGCCAACCGGAGCTATGTAGTAGTGAGACCTGTCTAAAAAAGAAAGAAAAAAAAAAAAAGAAAGGGAAGAGTGTCTTCAAGGAGGAAGGATAAAGTGCTTAAGGAGAGCCAGTCTGGAGTAGGTGTCTCCACAGGGGCTTGGTGGGCAGCGGACCCCTCTGAAGCCACCCACTTCTGCGTAGCCCAGAGCATTTGTTTGCGGCCTCCTAACTGCCCTCGCGTGTCTCTGTGTATGCACACTTCCTGTGAACATTTTCACACAGCCTTCTGACTATAAGCTGACATTGTCTAAAACTCCATCAATCCACTTATTAATTACAGCAAACTAGTTTCAGTTGTGGGAAATTAGAAGCTAATTTTTCAATAAACTTGGTCTCCGAGGACAGTTCACAAAATCGAAGGAGAAAATACCTGGCCAATCTAATTTATTATCACAATCAAATAATGCTAACTGGCTATCTGTGGGATAAGCTTAAGCTAGGGGATGCTGGTAGCAGCGCTCATTATTGCTGATTATTTACTGATTGGCCAGTTTTAAATTGTCTCCAGTTTTGAGGTTACAGGTCAGACTGAGAGTCACAGCATCCTTCCTTAATTCACTCTGCCCTGAAACAAAACATATGGCATTGTCAGCCACGTGGGGCAGGTTGGCCCTTTTCTCTGGGTCTTGCAGTCCTTGTTTATGAGTGGAGAAAGTAATCCTGGTTTTTTTTGAACTGCAGCAAGGATTAAATCACATAACCCATTTGAATGCACTACCAATTAATAAAAGCCAAGATGTACTGACCACTTAACATATACTGGGACCATAAGTGAGTTCCTTGAGCTAGGTCACAGTTATTATTTAATTTTCATAAGGCCCTGTGGAGCAAGGTTTTTGCTACCATTTTACAAATAAGATTGAGGCATCATCAGAACCTTTAATAATTTAATTGAAATTCTCAATATGAATAAGCAGTACAACCACTTTCGAATTCCGCTATCTGTCTTGTTATTGTTGGTACTATTTGGGGATATTCTGAAAAGTTTAGGAGGAAGTAGCTCAATTAGTCTGGCTCCTTGGAGTGAGGGGTATGTTGCTTCTAGCCCCTTCCTGTCTCCCTCTCTCTGCTTCCAGGTAAAGAATCTCTTCTACCACACACTTGCGCTACCCCGGTGTTCTACCCGATAGAAGAGGACCAAGCAACCATGGACCGAAGCCTCTAAAACCGTGGACCCAATAAGTTTTTCAGATTGTTTCTGTCAGGTATTTGGTTACAAAGACAAGAAGGCCAATCTGGGCTGGAGAAGTAGCTCGGCAGCTAAGAGTGCATGTTTCCACACTGCCTGGCTCACTGTTTTAGGCACACTGGGTGCTCTGGAACCATAAATACAGCCAGCCGCGGGAGTCCTAGACAGATCTGTGAGCTCTGTTACAGGCACATGGTGATTCTTCACCTGTGTATCATCTGTCCTTCACAGTCGACAGCATCCGGGTTTACCCTAACAGGAAGAGTGTGTGTGTGTGTGTGTGTGTGTGTGTGTGTGTGTGTGTGTGTGTGTGTGTGTGTGTGTGTACTTATGTGGAAGTGAGACTGAAGGAAGGATGGGGTAAAAAAAAAAAAAAGATCAGATCAGGATTTTGCTGCTAGCATCAGCCGCCCAGAGTCTGAGGATGCGATCCTCACACAGCCTTTGTTGAGAAGCACTTTTTCTAACAAGCATGCTGTCAGGGATAGACTAAACTCCGCTCGGCTAGCCCTGGTCTGAGAAATGAGGCCTGGACACACTCTTTTTGGGAAATACCGGTAGGTAACAAAGAAACCAAGTCGGAACAGTTGGTAAGTTAATATCTGAAATGCAATTCAGATGAAGTCATATGGAGACCCTGCCAATTTTCAATTGCTTCCAGCATCTTAAACACCACACGCCAAACCCTTCCATCTACCTCGCTCACCATGCACCTCCACCTCCCAGCTGCTGTGCCCCAAACCTCTCCCTCTCCCTGAGCACCCTGCCCCATTGGCTCGGTCCCCAGGACCCCAGACCCAGCTTTCCTGCCGGTGATTGACAGCTTCGGCCTCCACCTTTCCTCCCTGTTGCCTACAAAGGTTAAACCTCCTCATGGTTGAGCCTTTCTCAGGTGCTTATCTTGTTCTAAGCACTGTGATCTCCTGCTGAGAGATGGCAGTGGGTCCCCATTGTCTCTTGGCTTACAGACTCCTTTACCCGCAGTTCAAGAGGCTTTTATTGGACTTCACTGAGCAATTTGGGCTCTGTCCTCCCTGTGCCTCCCATAGTCCCCGTCACCCTCTGCATTCTCACCCACGAGTGTTCCTGTTCCCTCCCTCCTGGTCCCTGAAGATTTCTGCTCCCTTCTCCTGGAGCCTGTCTGTCCCAGAAGTCTTTCCAGTCTTATATATGACCTTTGCTAGGCAAACCCAAAGAAATGCAACCAAAGGCCAAGGGGGTCCTTTCATTTCTTTCTCGGAAGAGATGCATGGTCTAGACATTATAGCGGCTGTCAGGACACACCAGGGGTGTCCTCATTGCTTGCTCTCCTCTCATGCCTGTTACATCAACAGGTTGTGGACTAGCTCTAAGCTTCGCCATCTTAGGGCCAGGTCTGCCTCAGCCGTATTTGTTTGTTTAGCAGCCTGGGCTGGCTGCTTTTGAAGAAGGCCCCCTTGGAGACTCTTGTCTGACTATGAAAAGAGGGTCCAGAGTGGGTGGGGGAGTGCCAGATGTCTCTCCTTTTGACCCCTTTAGATTTACCTATGATTTTTTTAAGTGTGTCAATATGTGTGTGTGTGTGTGTGTGTGCGCACAGGTATTCATGTGTGTAAATGTGGGTGTGCACATACCACAGTGCAAGCGTGGAGGTCAGAGGCAACCTTGGGTGTTGACCCTCCCTACCCATCTTGAGACAAGGTCTCCTGTTCATCCTCTCTTCCCCATCCCTAGGCCCCACATGTGCCAGGCTAGTTGATCTAAAAGCTTTCAGGGATTTTCCTGTGTCCCTACCCTCCCTCCTCCCCTTCCCCCTTCCCCCATCTCATCATAGAGATGCACTAGGACTACAGATGCATGCTACCATAATAGCTCTATGTGGCTTCTGGGATTTGAACTCAGGTCTTCATGCTCACTGGGCAAGTGCTATACCTGCTGAGTCATTTTCTCAGCCCTAATATATGCAATATATGTGCTGCTCTTCAAGTACCTTGAAAAAAGTGACTAATTACTTTCCTCCTAAAGAGGGCCGTGGCGAGTCCGAGCAGAAGATTTTGGACTCATCCAATAGAGAATGGATGATATTTGTATTTGGAAAACTATACTCAGCTATTGCTCACCTGTGAGAGAGTAGAATGGCCTTTACCATCGGCCTGTTAGTAACTAACAAAAGCACCTCATTCCTTTCTGAACTGTGTAGACTCTAGGGTGCTCTTAGTCTGGGATCCAGCACACTTAACTGCATTAAATACAAAAGCAATTGCTTATCCCAGAAGTCTGTCAGCCCTGTCCTGAGTGGTGGGTACTCTTCCTCACCAGGATCTTTATCCCAGATAACCTTTGACAAATGCTTCATTTCAGAGGGACTCTGAATCAGATCTCTCCCCTATCCAGAAATCCCTGTAAAATATAGACCTTTTAGTTGGCTAACCACCCCTTTGGAACTTTGTGATATCTTTTTCCTTGACACATATTCAATCCAGGGTTTCCAGATTTTACCAGAGAACTGCAAACATTTTGGGACCACTAGGCCATGGCCATTTGCTGCCATACGATTTCATCTTAGGGAGGAAAGGACGGAGTAGCCGACAATTCTTGCAGAGTAGAGCCATTTTGGATAATTACAGCATCACAAGTAGACTCCGATTATGTAGAAAAGAAGCAATGACATCCAACATCCAGAAGTAGCTCCTCAAGCTTCTTCGGACCTCATCAGTCAGCTAACTTTCTGTGACTACCACTATGTTTTTAGCAGTCAGCCAGAGGGTGATGACAATGGGAAAATATGAAAATTAATAAAGCCAGGTTTTATTACCTCATTCAAAAGACGTTAGAGGTAATTCTTGTGACAAGTGATAGTTACGTTTGGTAACTTGCTGTAAACATTGAATTCGGTGAGGACTGAGTAATTATTCCAAGCGAGAAATGTCAGGTTATGTTTCTTCAAGTTTCTTCTCACAGTTTTACCAGTTGATCATTATATTTGTGATTATTAGCTTTCATTGTCAACTTTATACAACCTAGAATTACCTGGGAAGAGAATCTCGAAGAGGGTTGTTTGCATTGGATTGTCCTGTGGACAGGTCTGTGGGAGGGGATTGTTATCATTAAGTTGATTGATGTGGGAATACCCAGCCCACTGTGGGTGGTACAATTCCCTAGACGAGGGATCCTGAACTGTAGAAGAGTGGAGAAATCAAGTTGGGCACAAGCAAGAAAGCAGCCGAGCATGTATGCATTCATATAACTCTGCTCTTGATTTTAGATCTGATGTGACCAGCCAACTCAAGCTCTTGCAGTTATGATGTCAATGCAGTGATGGACTACAGCCTAAACTGTGAGCTGAAAGAAACCCTTTTCTACGAAAGTATTTGTTGTCAGGGTGTTTTACCACAGCATCAGAAATGACACCAGGACACATCCTTGTTGTTATGTTTCCATGTATACGCAAATTAATTCATATATGTTATCAATTTGTTAACTTTGAGCTCATGGCCAACAGTACTTTAACTCACCTGGCTGAGTTGAAACTGAGTCAGGAACAGCTTTAGGGAAGTTGTGGCGCTTGAGTGGAGTTTGGAAAAGTAGCTTCAGCGAATGGCGAGCACACTATTCCCATAATACTCGCTAGAATCCGGGTGTGTGCCAAGGGCTCCAGAATACAGGTTTGTGTCATACTTATTGGCCTGACCACTTGCTGAGCACTGGGACAGAAGCTTCACCTAAGGCCATCTGGGAAGAAGAAACCTCACTTGAATGCCTCCATCACATTGGCGTGTAGGCAAGTCGGCAAGGGGCATTTTCTTGATTAATGATTGATGTGGGGGGGCCCAGCCCACTGTGGGTGGTGCCACTCCTACCCAGGCAGACAGTCCTGGGTTATATAACAAAGGAGGGGGAGTAAGCCCTGAGGAGAAAACGGTAAGTAGCGTTTGTTTCCCCCTGGTCTCTGATCCTGTTCCTGCCTCCAGGTTCCTGTTCTGGCTTCTCTCAATGATGGACTATAATGCGCACTCATCGTAAACAAAAAAAACCAAAAACCCTTTCCTCCCCAAGTTGCTTTGGTCATGGTGTTTTATCACAGCAGTGGAAAGCAAGGTAATATAGCAGTGGCAGTTGTGAGGATCAATAACTTATCCAATGTTGCATGGCAAAGAACAACAACAACAACAAAAAAAGCCGGGCGGTGGTGGTGCACGCCTTTAATCCCAGCACTCGGGAGGCAGAGCCAGGCAGCTCTCTGTGAGTTCGAGGACAGCCTGGGCTACCAAGTGAGTTCCAGGAAAGGCGCAAAGCTACATAGAGAAACCCTGTCTCGAAAAACCAAAAAAAAAAAAAAAAAAAGAAAAAAAAAAAAAAGGTTCTGAACTTGGTCTCTGACCCCCAAACTGCCATTTAGTTTAATTTAATTAATTTGAACCAGTTCATAGTTCTCTATTTCATATGAAATCCACGCTGCCTGACTTACCCATGGAGCCAGAGTGAATCATCTCACTACTGATGGAAACAGGTTAGCAGACAACCGTTTCATATCAGACACGGAGCGGGTGGCCGGAGATGGAGGGCATGCCTCTGTCCCTTGTGTTTGACTAGCCCTCTGCTTTCCCGTGTGTTGTTATGTCACAGGTCCTTGTAACATCCCCAAAAACTCCTCCCTGGAATTTTAGTCACAGGACACTCATTTTGAGGGAGGGTGAGTGAAAGATCCCCGAGAGACAGGCAGGTGGCCAATCAAGGCAGAAATAGGAACTTAGACTGCAAACCTCCAGCCCAGTGTGCTCTGCCCTTGGCCTTCCAGCCATCCTCCAGGACCATTTGCAGGCAAAGCCAGTAGCCACTCTATCCACAGTTTCACTTTCTGTGGTTTCAGTTACCCACAGCCAGCCGCAGTTAAAAAAAAAAAATTTTTTTTTTTTTAAATGGGAAGTTCCAGAAACAATCTGTAAGTCTTAAATGGCAGGCCATTTTGCATAGCATGCTAAAATCTCTAGACATGAGTGTCTTCCCTTGGTTCAGACTGTCCACACTGTCCACACCACCCACCTGCTAGCCACTCGGGAGCCGTCTTCGTTATCAAGTCAACTGTCATAGTCACACAGTCCTCAGGGAGGCCTGTCGTAGTAGCTTACTGCCACAGCGTGGTACTTACGTCATTTAGCTCACATCTCTTCACATAGCCATTGTATCATCTCCCATCACAGGAGAAAGGATGGATGTGTCTCGTTAAGGTATTTGGAGAGTGAGGAAAAAGTACATTCATATAAATGTAACTTTTAATTATGGCATTTGTTCCCCTTGTTGTACCTGTGATTAATTAATATTTTTTCCTGGGCCTAATCTATAAATCACTGTTTCCGTAGTTGTAGATACAATCCTGAACAGCATAGCTGAGATTTGGTGCCTTCTGCTGGGTCTACACCCACAGAGAAACTTACACTATGTGCGTGTGTGTTTGCTTGTGCATATGCACATCTGTGCAGAGGGAACTGTCTGTCCCAATCTATTGCTCTCTGACCTGGTTCTCTTGAGACAGGCTCATCACTGAACCTGGGACTATGTGGACATCCTCCTATCTCCATGCCGCCGCCATGGTACCGGAGCCACAGGCATGTGCAGCTGCGTTAGTTTTCACTAATGCTGGGGATTTGAACTCGGGTCCTCCTGCTCATGCTCTTACCCGCTGAACCATCTCTCCAACCCGACTTTCATCCTTTGAAACTTGAGTGTACAGGCGTGCACTGGCTCCTGCCGCTCCAAGCCTCCCCCAGACACAGTTCCTGTGCCTGGGTTTGCTTTAGCAAATGGGTACTCCTCTTAATTCTGGTCCTTTAATGGCAGGGTGGGCACACAGAGGGTTTGGTAGTATAATTAATACTCTGAATGGCATACATGACAGGAATCTGCTGGCCGTTCAGGCTCCATTTGTGGGCTAATTCAGCTGAGGGGATTTTTCCAGCATCTCAGAACAGGTTAATTAAGCGAAGTTGCTGGAGGGGGCTCCCTTGGTATGGGGAAGGGGGGGGAGGAAATCATAGCAGCATCCGAAGGCTCCAGCACTGACTGGCACCCTTACCCAGCACTGGAAGGCTCTTTGGATCTGAAAAAGGGAGCTTTTCTTGCATCTTGCAGCCTTGGCTCTGACCACCTCCCTCTGTCTCACAGGCGGTGTGCTGAGGCCCTCACGGGCCCCTGTCCTGCAGCAGACGTGAAGGGACACGGGGCTCTTCCTCCTTCCAGCAACAGGAGAAGGAGTGTGAGCAAGGCCCCTCCTGGTCCATGAAGAGCTGGTCTACAGGGGAGGGAAAGACTAGAAGCTGGCTCTGTTTCCCAGAATTAATGGTCGGCTTCTGCCGAGGCTATTTGCACTGTAAACGAAATTAAACAAAAAGCAGAGATGAAACAAAACAACTGAAATGATCAAAAAGCATTCTGGCGGAGGGTGTGAAACACACTCTCCCGGCAATGCACGTCCAAGTGTGTGCACCTATTGGAAGATGACTGCTGAGCAGTACCCACGAGAGGTCCCTGGTCAGGGTGACAGCAGGAGCATGCATTTAAAGAGGAGCCTGCCATTCCTCGCATTAGGAATCGTCACACATCCTAGTAGTAGGTAGTGAGTTTTACACGTGATGGAGGGGCCTGAATTCAAAATTTTTCAAAAGGGGTCACTAAAACTCCAGCAATTTTATTCCATTAAGAAGGGGCAGTTCTTAGCATCTTTCTGTCACATCAAGCAGTTTTGTGGTAGTCTTTTTCTATGTAGCTTTGTCTAGTTTTCTATCTGCTGTGATAACCTCAGTTAGTCAAGCTGCCTGCCATCCTCCCATCTCGGGCTCTGTCAGCTCATCGACACTGGGTAAGGTCAGTCTTGGGAAGATGTACCTGAGGGCCTCTGAAGGATGATGTCCTTGCTACTGGGTGAGCAGACTCTGAGATGGTGAACTTCATATCCTAAAAGACCAAACAAAATCTACAAGCGTCTTCTCCCTTTTCTAAGACCCTCCCTGCCTACATGTGTTCATACTGAGTGCACCTAAGTTTCCACTCCATCAGCAGAATTGATCGTCGTTGTCTGCACTGAGACTTGGGTGTCTGTGGTCTTTCTTGAGCACATTGGTGTTCTTCTCAGCAACTCTGGAATCTTGTAAAACCAATTTGTCTGAAGCTGCTTCAGCCAGTCCTCTCTTCAAAGCTTCGTCTTTATTATTTTTCTCTAGTTTTAGAAATTTAAGGCTCAGCAGTGTTTTTAAATGATTTGAAGGAGCCAGCGAAAGGGATCAGTTGATAAAGGTATTTGAGGCCAAGCCTGAGGACCTGAGTTCAACTCCCAAAATTCACATGGTGAGAACTAATTCCCACAAGTCTTCTGACGCCCTCCCCCGCCCCACGCACTTACACAGAAAGGCATATGCACACACAGAGGCATATGCACACACACACACACACACACACACACACGAATACCACATGCACATGTGCACACACAATAAATAAATACATTTAAAAATAGAAGAATGATGTGAAGATTTTATGCATGTGCTGGACTAGTTGATCAAATATTATTGTAGAGGGAATTAGAACCCCAGTCCTTGAGGTAGGAAAATAGAAGGTGGTCATAGACTTCCATTTTACAGTTAGTACAATGACAGGAAGTTTCTAAATGTGACTTTGAGGTGAAGCATATTATAATTTATTGCATCAGAGACATCGACAAAATGATGAACTTTAGTCCTGTCTACCTGGGATCCTCAACTGGTCAAATTCCCTACCCTGCTGGCCTGCCTAACCCCATCTCCTAACATATTCTATATTCAAGGCAGAGACAGTAGAGCCCAAGAAAGCGAACTTATCATAGCTGTGACATGGGAAATGGGACCAGACTGATGAGTGCTCCCTTCCTGTCTCCTCATAAATAATAATGACACAACTAAGTCTTGTTGAGCAGTTGTTATGTGGCAGACACTGTGCTAAGTGGCTTACGTCACTGCCTCTGGCTAGCCTCATGGCAATCCCACGACTACGTCATCATTTCTATTGTCCTCTGTGCAGGTGAGTTTTAAGCAACTTGCTCAAAGACAAAGCTCCAGTCTGAACCCAGGTTGTACAGTCCCAGAACCCACACTCTGTCCTTCAGCATGACTCTCAACTACAGAAAGGAAGTTTCTAGTGACAGGGAAGAGCTGAGGTTCAGGAGGACTTGCCATCATCTGGCAAGACGGCTCAGCAGGTAAAGGAACTTGTTGCCAAGTCCTCAAGTTCAGTCCGTGGAGTCCATCTGGTACAAGGAAATAACGGACTCTCCTAGGTGCCTCTACGTGCATATGATGGTATGTGTGCACCTATCCACACAGATAGACAGACAGACAGATAGATAGATAGATAGATAGATAGATAGATAGATAGATGATAGATAGATAGATAGATAGATAGATAGATAGATAGATAGATAGATAGATAGATAGATATAGGTAGATAGGCAGATAGGCAGGTAGGCAGGTAGATAGATAGATAGATAGATAGATAGATAGATAGATAGATAGATAGATAGATAGATAGAAATGGAATAAAAAAGAAAAGAAAAGCATTCACTATATTCATTCATCTGGGCAGTCTGAGGTTTCCAGCTGACCTTTGACTTACTCAGAAGTTCAAGTGACTGAAGATGATATGGTCAAATAATTCAGATTTATTAGCACATATTCCTTTTATTATCTTTCTAGTGCCCCTTGAATCTTAAGTATCCAGCTGGCCATCAAGATTGCCCTGTCCTATGGGGTCTGGTTGTTCTTCTCACTTTTGTGACCCTTAAAATGTTGTTGTCATTCCTTCCATAGTTGTCTAGAACATCTTGGTGCACCCTCACTTAGAGAATTGTTTCCTTCACATTAAAAAAAAAAAAAAAAAAAAAAAAGATCCCTTTAAAAGCTTTTTCCACACTAAACCAAGAACCCCTCCCCAGAAGGCAGTACTGCCTTTTGTCTGGTTTTTGCTGTCGTTTTGACCCTTTTCTCTCTCTGCACCCCTCCGGCCTTCATTCAGCTTGCTTCTTTCCCCTTCCGCTCCTAAATGTTTAGCCAGCCCCCGAGGAAGGGAGCCCTCCACTTCTGGCTGTGCTCTAAGCTGCTGGTTCAGCATGGCCGCAAGCGAGGAAACAGTACACATCAAACATGCCGATGGGTTAGAACGAGCTTCTAAGATGGAGGAAAACTGTGCAGTCCCTGCATTTTCTGGGCGAGGGGAGGCCACCTCTGGGAGGCGGAGTGCTCCTGGTAAGGGAAGTCTTCCGGCTTTCTATGGCTCGATTCCGTTGCCTTAGACACCAAGTTGAGCATCATGTGCCTGTGGGGGAGGCTGCTGCCCCTGCTGTTACTGCCCTGGCACAGCTATGACCCTTCTTTCTGTATCAGCATCAAGAGGATGTGGTCATCCCATGTGCCCAGCAAAGCCTTCCACCCCACCGAACGGAGCTCCATGTTGCTCCTAGATCTCTGTTTCCCGTAGAAATGAAGGTTGATAGATAGGTAAAACTGTACGAACACATTGATGCATCCCCCATCCTGTTTTTTGGTGCTGGCAGTGGAAGCCCTTGTTCTATGCTTCCATCCAGCTACATCTTCAGCACCGGTGAGATTTCTTTTATGTGGAGTTTCCTTTCACTGACTATATAGTTTCAAATGCTAATGTTAATGTAACTAATTCCTGGCAGATGATGGATTTTTTTTAAGCACAATTAAATTAAAGCAGATTTTCCTTTGGTAAACTATTTTTAGTAAAATGCATAGGATTAAAAAAAAAAACCTACCCAGTGCTAACAATATGCTCAATCTGGATGTGAAGGCATGCTGTTAACTAAGATCCTTGACACATTTTGTTAACATCATTTAAGCCATGTACTGGTGTATTAATCTGAGAACAATTTAACCTTGTATATAAATAAGTATGGCTGTCCTCTTGACAGATATACCAGTTGAAGATTTCAAACTTTTAAAAATGTGAACAGACATTAAATAGTGGATGCACTATTTAATTCATATAAAAACACCATGCAAGGGGTCATTACAGAACAGAAAAGAGGTGTCACGATGGAGCCTCTGAAACACCCAGGCTCAGAAGACACTGAGATGTCTGGTGTGCTCATCTCCTTCTTCTCCCTTGGGTGGGGAGCGGTGCCGATCAACGGTCCCTTCCTCTGGAATCTGCTCGGCCACCACATTGATCCTCTAGCCCTTTTATTCTTACCAGAAGAGATGGAGTCTTGATATGTTGGCTAGGGTGGCTTCTGAATCCCGGGCTCAAGCAGCAATCCTCCTACCTCTGCTTTCTCAGTAGCTGGGACCACAGGTTCAAAGTCATTTTTAAGTTACATGAACTGTAGGCCCACGCATTCCAAGGCAGGGTGACTGGGAGGGACTTCGCGTGCCTGACTGCATGCTTAGCAAAGAATAGCAAGAAGGTCCTTCCTTGAAAGTTGCCTATAAAATAGACTCTCTCTCTCTCTCTCTCTCTCTCTCTCTCTCTCTCTCTCTCTCTCTCTCTCTCTCTCTCTCTCTCTCCTTCCCTCCCTCCCTCCCTTCCTTCCTCCCTCCCTCCCTCCCTCTCCCTCTCTTCCACTGAAGAGAATTATGAGTGAGAAAATGCAACCCACTGAGAAGCAAGTCCTCACTGTAAAATGAAATGGTTGGCATTCCTGACTTGATTGATGATACTGGCGCCCTACCTTCTCCCTGCCAGAGCGTCTTCGCCCCTGCCTAGGACCACAGAGCCATCTCCTCCAAGCTGCTCGCCAGATCCGTTATCCATTATCCATCCTCTCAACAGCTGTTTCTTGCTTGTACTCCACACACCACAAGGTTTTTTAATTTTATTTTAAGCCTTAAAAAAGAGATGTTTATACCATTTTCATGATTTCATTTTGGGACTAACTAGATGGCCGCTCTCGTTACTTTATTTGACACCATGAGTCTAAGCATCTGGATGTCTCGGGGTAGACATCTCAGTGAACTGGACAGGTAGAGATAGGTCACTGAGGCTGAGGAGGGCACAGCCCCCTCAGCCCTTCCCATAGTGTGAGCTCTGTGGTCAGCATCATGCTGGGGCCTTGCTAGAAAGTGGGATGCACAAAACACATGTCTGGAACCAGGTGGAATGCAGGCTGGTGTCTTCCTTCCCTTCCAGGACACTCTAAAAAGGGAACCAGTAGGTCCTTAAAGGAGAATGAACAGCAAAGAGTTCCATGTGCTTCCTGTTTCAAAAGACTGGACACCCTACCCAAAGGACCAGAGAGTCTCCATTGAACAGAGACGAAATGGAGAGCTCCCATGTCCGCACACATGTCCCTTCTAGGGAAAGAGAGTCTCACGGACTCTTAACTAGACCGTTTGTAAAAAGCACTCTGAGTTAAAAAGAATTCATTCCAAAGTTGATCCAAAGGACATGTATCTGGTTCTGATAACTCGTTTTCTGCCTGGTAACTGTGGGAGACACAGAAATGAACTTGCTGTTACATAGGCAGTCAGCAGACAGGGTTGAATTCCAAGTGGCTTGGTGACACACGTATATCTTTCTCAGCTGCTTGTGAGCTGAGGCAGGAGGGTCCCTTGAACACAGGAGTTTTTCTCTGAATTTTCCAAATGCAAATGTACTGGACATTATGAATGTAATTCTTACCTGATAATTGTTCTTATTGCTTATAGTTTTATTGTATTAGAGTTAAAACTTTCCTTTTTATTTAGACCCAAAGGGGGAAATGTTGTGGAATAATCTTTTTGTGCACTGGGTGAAGATGTGTCACTGTGGTTGGTTTAATAGAAAGCTAAATGGCCAATAATAACTAGACAGGAGGTATGGGGGGGTAACTTCTGGACAGAGAGAGCTCTGGGAAGAAGGAGTCCTCAGCAGAGGTGGAGGAAGCAGGATGGGCAGTGCAGAGTAAAGATAACTGAGCCATGTTAAAAAACAAAAACAAAAATAAAACACATAGATTAAAAATAGGGTTAATTTAAGTTATAAGTACTAGTTAGAAACAAGCCTAAGATAAGGCCAAGCTTTTATAATTAATAAGTCTCCATGTCATTTTTTGTGAGCTGGTGGCCCAAAGAAAAAGCCAGTTATACAGCTTGAGTGACATAAGGAGACCCTGTATCCAACATAAATCGATCAATAAATACATAAATACGCAAGTAAATGATAGCAAAAATGAATTGGGATTGGAAGGTGATGGCTTCCACATTCTCCACTTTGGTGATGTCGGATGAGCCCATGGGCAGCAATGTGTAGCCTAGGAAGCACAAGGAACACTGCGCGCCATCTCCAGCCTTGCACGTCTTTCCACAGATTCTGAGGTCATTTCAGCGTAGTTTGCTGCCGGATGCACGAGATGAGACCATTTCCCTCCATTTTCTTCTGACCTAGACGTCAAATGTGTAACCCAAACAGTATTTTGCTACTCTGGGAAATAATTTTTTAAAGTTGTCCTTGCAAACAAACAAAACCAAACACAAACCCCTTGAATCACCACAGGTATAATACATGTCGTGTAGGGATTGTGTCCCGAAGTGTCAAAAGCCAAATCCTCACCCCGCCTGGTCGACAAACTTTACAGCTGTCGAAAGGTTCAGAGCAATACAGACCATGGGAGCCAATAAGTTGATCTGGAGAGAGGAAAATGCTAATGAGCCTTTGATCTGTGCAGAGGCCGGTGAGCTAGAAGCACAGCCTCGCCTGCACCCCTCACCCCGCCAGCTGTCTCACGAATGCTTGCCATTGGTCACAGGGGGGACCAGGCAACCTGGGAGTGGAGATGGATCGGCTCAAATCCATCATCTCTCCGCATGCATCACTCAGGCGCTGGCCCTCATCATGACAAGCCAGCAGCATCCACCTCCTAGCAGAGATGCACACGTTGCAATGAAGTTTGTTATTTTTTTTTTTTTCAATTTTTGTGTTGGTTTTTAAAGGAGACTCTTTTTTTTTTTTTCTTGTCCTGCAAATAAACATAGATTGGTATTTAACTTCATGGCTTGGGGTCTTTGAAGGGCATATGTATGTATGAACACAGGTGGTGTTTATGGGATATTGTTGATAAAAAGGATAAGTATCAAGTTCAGGAGATACTTGCAGGTTCTAAGACCTGATGGTGCAGATGGGGGATGCCAGGCACACAAGGGCAGCATGGAGCAGCTGGGCTCCAGCGGGGGGTGGGGGTGGGGGGCTGGCACAGCCGCAGCAGCTGGACAAATGCAAGAGGTCAAGAAGTGTTTGTGGACCCTGACTTCTTCCTATTCAGCTCTGAACCGTGGGTGGGCGCCATCAAAGCCCTGCACCCAGGAAGGATGGCCAGGCCAGTGTCTGTGTATAACGCCCCCCACTCCCAACATGCTGTTCCAGGAGAACATTCCAGCTCCGCATCCAGGATGGAGCCACCTTCTTCTAGCATGAGCTATTTTTAGAAGTAGGTTTTGATGGAGGAGAAAATGACCCACATTCCAATCATATCAAAAAGGTAAAATGTGAAAGAAGTTTTCTTAGCTGTCCACTTTCTCTTCTTCTGATGAAAATGCCTTTTAACATTCATCTGATTTTGCTTAGGTGCCTACAGTAAGCCAGGTCAAGGGGTGACAATACAGACCCTCATGTGGGATGGGTCCTTAAATATTTCCATATGGATTCCATATCATATGCCTTTTTCTTTATGATTACTTATTTTGATTATTATTTCAGAACATATAAACTCGTGTGTATTTAATAACTGAAGATATATTATAAGAATAATCAGAAAAACAGAATTAATGAAAGTCTAGGGGCTAAGGTGATCACTTTTTTTTTCAAATTACTGACTGTCCAAATGCATGGAAATGATGGTCATACAAGGGTAAGAGGAAGAGGCAAGTGCCCAGGAACACCAGAGCAGGGATTGAAAGCAAAAAAATATTCCAATGTTATGTGCAAAGGACTTGAACCCAAGGTAAGTCAGCAAGTTCTGGCCTGTTGCATAATTGCACCCAGTTTTTAATGAGCTGGGCTCCAAAAGCTGGTTTGGAAATCTGCTATGTAGAATTTGGGAAGCTTTGCCTCATGACTGTGAGGAATATTCACAATGTCAGGGCTTCTCTGCTAACACCTGAGAAAGCCTTCTTCCTCTCTAGCATGGCCTCGGAGCCCCATGCTCCACCTCCCATGCCCTCTTGCCTGCTGACTCCCAGCTCATGCTGGTCCAGCCAAGCTGACTCCCCGTTGCCTGGTCTCACTAGGCTGTTTCCGTCTCAGGACTTTGCACTCAGCCCCATGCCTTTGTTGTGAGTCCCCAATCAAGGTGGCTGCCTCTTTCCCTTCAAAGAGATTTTCACTGGGCACAGCCCACCTCACCTCTGACATCACCCTTGGTTCATTTTCACCCTTTCAACTTTTTCATTTTCTGTCACCACCCTAGACACTGTCCACGTGTATTCTTGGTCTCCCCCACCAGGACGTGGGCTCCTATGGGCAGAGGTGCTGCTCTCGTTCAGTCTCTGCTTACTCTCAGCACAGAGGATGGCGTGAGACACAGAGCGACTGTCCAGAAAACAATGCTGAATGGGTCCGATCTTGGGAAATATATCTTAAGCAAAACTTGGAACCTGAAAATCCACCTGTGTGGCCATGAGCAAATGGCTCTCCCCACATCTGTTCTATCCCTAGGGAAGCAGGCTTTTCCAGCCTGCCACAAAATCTGCTGAGATGAACAAACGGAGTCTGTTTGTAAAATGCCTTGACACATTCCCTCTCCAAGCCATGGGTCTTCATCTGTAAAAATCAGAACATCGTGTGAGCTATTCTTCAAGGTTGCCTAGTGCTATTTACACCATGGTGATGAGGGAAACAGGATGAGAGCCTCTCTCCTGTTGCCTGGCACTAGCTGTAATGACAGGTGACGGGTTGAGTGGCATTTTTACCCAGCGGTGTCCACTTCTTCTCCTTACAGGTGTGAGGGCTCTTGCTAGTGCTTCTCTGGGGTCCTTCCCATGTCCTACATTCCTGTGCACACAAGTCTGTATAGACAATGGATTAGTATAGCTTCTACTGGGCTCAAGTCTCCCCTGGAGACACTGGAACAGGACCAGGGCACTGGGAAGGATGGAGGAGTTCTGCCATCTACTGCTTCTACAGAGTTCTTCTGTGGGTAGAGATGAGGCTCGATGTATTAACAACGAACTCTCCAAGAGGAAGAAGATGCATGAGAGAACAATGGGCCGTCCTAACTGTTCATAGCTTCAAAGTGAACCTATGACCACCAGCCTTGATCATGAGTATTCCCTTTGAACTCCTCAACTGCTGTGAATGGCCCCTCCACCAAAAGCCCCTATCTCCCCCAGTCACCTGGAATTGGCTGTAGAAGCCACCCGGGCTGCTCACCAGCCCTGCATCTCAGCTTTCACATTCATCTTGTAGCCTGAGCATACATGGAAATTTAAATTCCTAAGATTTATTTTAACTTTTCTTTTTATATGTCAAGCAGACTTTCCCTTATAAATCCTGAAATCACCTTTGAAATTTTAGACAAGGGCAGATGTCACTTAATGTGACTGGCAAATGTTCCACACGCCATTTGTTGTGTGTGGTCGTTGTTATTCCTTTTGCTTCTTTTTTCCCTTTTTTTTTTCTTTCTTTCTTTTTTTTAATCGCCATAGCACTATAAAACCAATTAAAACAAACTTTGCAAAGATTCTCATTTCTGGCTCCAATATTCCAACCTCTGACTTTTTCTGAAGCACGAGATAAGACTTTCTGATTAACTGGGGGTGGGATGTTTAGCCAATCTGTTCATTTTATACATTATGGATACTGCTTTTTAATTTTTATACCATGCCAGTGGCATATACTTTCTGAAATTAATAAATACAATACATACTATCAATGTGTGAAATTAAAAAAAAACACACAGATTTCCATAGTTTGACATACAAAAAAATGTACTCACACACTTTTGAAATCTACTGTCAAATCATTTCACATCTGTACCTAAAGCAAACAGACATAATGCTAACAGCTTGTTCGAATTCAGAAATGCCACCCGCTAATCAGCCCACCTGTAGCATTCTCGGTCCATCTTGCAAGCTGCATAACCGGCTGCCAAGAAGCTTGACAAGAAAATGTATATTAAATTATTGAATAAGACTGGAAATGTTGTACGGTGTGGGATAAAGAGAGTGCACGGCGTGTGGCCAATGAACACGCTGTACCTTTCCACGCCAATGTCTGCTTGGAGGTGACCTAGCTCCATCCCTGGATGCAAAGTTAGCAACGAGACTTTTAGTTTTCATCGTTCCTGGGGAGGGGGCCGGGGGGGGGGGGGGGGGGAAGCGGTGGTGATGTATGGCTGGCATTGGGTAAAACATAAAGCAAGGAAAGATGCAAAAAAACAAATTCTGAACTGAGTTCCACAGAAATAACCCATCTTTACACACACACACACACACACACACACACACACACACACACACACACCTCATTCCACAGTGAAGACACTAAAACAAAGGTTTTCTACCATCCCATCCCGACAATCTTAGAAACCACAGCGACACACTATTAACCACATCCAACCATTTTCCATATTATTTAGAATTCTAGAAGAAAATGGTCTTTTGATCTTTCTTGGGGGGGGAGGGGGAGCCAAATAAAATGTAAGTGAAATAAAGCTGTTGAGACCCTTGGAGCAGAACGGGGGGCATCAGACCACCAAGCAAACCTTGGGTACCCACCCCACTGGCCACACCCGGAAGCTTGTGAAATTGGCTTGTGAACGTGACTTTGCACAAAACCGTTACATTTTAACACATGATTATTTTCACTTCTATGGACTAGGAGTGCTCTCTGGAATGATCTCTGGGGGTCTGTGGGTAAGAAACGTTAGTTTAGCATCTGTTCTTTTAAGGCTGTTTGCTCTGGGAAGGAAGTGTGTTTTGCCATAAATTTAGGTCATTAATTTGTATCTGTTCTTTGTTTATTTAAGAAACAGGACAAAAGGGCAGCTGCTGAAGCATTTGGCTGTGCCGAGGGGTAGTGGGCTGACATGCTGGAATTCTGCACATGACCAGCTTGAGTTTGTATCCACAGCTACAGGACAGAACTTTACGGAAACACTTTGCCAAGCCATGTGGTGTTCTGCTTCCCTCTGCATCAATACCCCTTTAATTACCTGATCCTGGGGTTGGGGGGGGGTGTTAGAGAAAGTATCTGAGGGAGAATCTGGGACCTTTGGAAATTCAGAGTTTTCTCATTTCTAATAAAAAAAAATCACCGTGATCAAGTGTCTGGTAATTATTCTACAGAACATTGATATAAATTCTGCAACTAGCCAGCAAAGGTAACACTGTGACCTATATAATTTGATATTTATAAACGGAAGCGCAGTGATATCCAGTCAATTGATTGTTAACAACATTTAATGCTCTAAAATTGGCCATTAAGTGCAGAGTCGTTTGAAAGGCGTTACTGCTATTATGAGGCATTGCAGAGGTTTTATTTATTATCATAAACTTAATGGATGTAGTAAATTGGGTGTATTTAGAAAGGTCATTTGGTGCTTGTTGATACTGAATTCTGAGCACTTTCATTCAGATGAACAGTGAAATGGAGCAGCGTTTTTCAAGGATAGTCCTTGCTTAAGCTACCATGAGTGAATAACATGGAAACTCAGAGCCTTGGTCTTAAAAGTAATAATAATAATAATAATAGCAACTATCATAATTTGATAAGAACAGTAGGACTGTTGAAAGTCCATATTTCAAAATGATAAATTTTTTAATCTAAAACTATATCTTAAAAACAAAAGAAACAAAGCAGGAGTCACCTGAAGGGAGTTTTATATGACAAAGAAATCTGTGCCCAGAATCCTGCTTCTTGTGAACAATATGTGATGTCCTCCTCTTCTTACAGCTTCCCTAGGAAAACCCGCTCACGAGAGGGTGTGGTCCCTCCGTAACTCTCAGGTCGCTTGTGTCTGCAGGGGACACATTTCCCACAAGCCATCTGTGCTGTGGGGTTTGCAGAGGCCTGAAGGAACTCGAATACTTGATGAGCTGAGAGATGTGTATTCTTTCTGTTGAATATTTCTTTTCGTGTGAGGAGACATGGTTTTGGATTTTCTTTCTTTCTTTTTCTTTTCTTTTTTTCAGATGTTCTTCATGATGAAATTGTAAATGAAAATTTGGTTAGAAATGAGGACTGCTCTTTCAGAGCAGTGTGTGGAACTCTCTGGAAGCTGAAGGCGTTTGTGGTGAAAGCCTCTGGGCCATGGCGGGCAGCCGTGTGCATTCATTCAGACACGAGGCTGGGAGACTCCCACCTCAGTGAGACCTAGCTTCTGCTTCTTCTCCCTCTGTCTCTGGACTCAGCATGGGAAGAATGTTCGCTAGTTCAGAGGAAGAATGTGCTCTTTGCTGTCCCTGAATTGCTCTGTGCTCAGGTGGAGGAGAGAAAGATCTAAGTGTCAAACTGTGTTATTCTCAGGAAGAGCTGAAAGGATTCTTTTCAAGGTGGGTGAAAAGGGGGGAAGAAAAAAAAAACTGCCATCAATTAGACGTGAGATCTGACTGGGTTTCCTGAGATGCTGGGTGCTCTGAGACTGTGTGAGCAGGAGAAGGCCCAGCAAGATGCTCCCTGGGTTTGTGCAAACAGGTCACATGGTTTTTCATGAGTGCTGTGCTAAGTCCTTTAGCAAAGAGTTGCATGGCATGTGGATAGCTCCTCAGCACCTACTAAGGGAAGAAATACACTACGTATTGTAATATCTACTGACATCTGAGCAGTAAGATAATTTTATCAGAAACTTTGATGTACTGAGAATACCTAGACTTTGGTGGTGGAGGTGGTAGTGGTGGAGGTGGTGGTGGTAGAGGAGGAGGAGGTGGTGGTGGTGGGGGGGTGTGGTGGTGGAAACCAAGACTTTTCCAGAACAACAACAACAAAAATGGGTGTGGCAGCACACACCAGCACTCCCAGTCACTACGGAGGCCGAAGCAGGAGGATCCTTTGAGTCCAGGAATGGAGATCAGCCTAGACAACATCATGAGGCTTGTCTCAATAAATATCTAGTTTTCAATTAGCAATAATTGCGCCTCAGATAAACCTCATTGGCTACGATACTGCCACTGCGCAAAGCTTCAATAAATGACTAAATAGTGAGTAAATCATTATTTTAAATGTTTTCCAAAGAGAAACTAAATTTGAGGAGACGAGAATGCATCTGCCTTAACGAAACTGATCGCCCTTTGTCACTGAGTCGGGAACAGAGTTCTCCGTGTTTGCCCATCGGCATCTCAAGTCTATTTCTTTTCTGCTTTTATCTCGCCCTGAACCCATCTAGATTCTTATCTCCTACACAGGCCTCTACTGCCCAATGGCTCTGCGAATTAAAGAGCACACACACATAGAGAGATGCTGGAGGTCCTCCCCCCACCCAGCCTAGCCAAAAGGCAACTCTCTAGTCCTTTATAGGTCTCTCAATGCCTATGAGGAAAGATGTTCCACACATACAAAAATAATCTAATATCGATACAAGCTATAGCTGATCAGGCTTCCCTCGCGGTGTCTAGTTTCCCTTGATTTTCGTCTCTCCCCAGGGTCCCCTGACTGCTCCTACTCCTCTGGTTTACTCAGGGGGCTTTCCTCCTTAACCAGCTCACATCCCCTCCTCCACGTGACCATCTCCCCCAGGGTGGCTGTGGCCTTTGGGATGCAGTCTAGGTGTGAAGGGAATGATTATTCATTGTGATCTTCAAGCACAGAAGCCCTCCTCTCTTCATAGAGGCTCCATTCCCCAGAGAGCAGTTTGGCAGCATTTTTCTCAAAGTGGAATAAAAATGCATCATATATATATATATATATATATATATATATATATATATATATATATATATATATTCCACATGACATCTCTCAGGAGATTTTTTTCATGCAGGTTCCATTTCTGTCAAGAGAGGCAGTAACATTGTAGGGGGGAAAAGGGGCGTTGAATCAATGACCCTAGAGATGTCTCTGCCTGACTTCGCTAATTAATAACTGGGCATCACCCACAAGTCACTTAACCCTTTCAATGTCTCAGGTTCCCCAGCATAAAACTAGATGTCCTGTCCAATGAGCACCAAGATCCTCCCTGCTCTGGCCCACCCTGAGCCCTGCAAAGGAAACTTTCACCCAGGGTTTGCTGGGGCTGAGCCAACAACCCAGGTTCTTTCTCCCTCCTTGATATTCTGCCCTGAAATCACAGCAATCTGTCCCCCTGTGCCGCTGTTTCTTTAGGAAGAACACCTAATCACAAGTGTAATTTCCCTGAAGAAACTGGTGGTTTTGAGTTTGAAATCAATACCGCTCCTTCTATGGCCAGGCCTCTGTAGTGAAGAGCAACAGAGAAAAGAGAAATGGCCAGCCTTGTAATTGTATCTGCTTGATTGGAGCAGACAATGGTGTGTGAGGCTTACTCTGAGAAATTGTGTGTGTGTGTGTGTGTGTGTGTGTGTGTGTGTGTGTGTGTGTGCAAGTGGGTATGGAAATACATGGGTGCACATTCATGCTGAGGTCAGAGGTCAGCCCCGGCGTCTCCTTCATTCACTACGTACCTTATTTTTTGAGGCAGAGTCTCTCGCTGAACCTGGACTCACAGACTCAGCTCCACTGGCCACCGAGCCCCAGGGACCCTTTGTCTGCAGCCCCCAGCACTGAGACTGCAGGCGCACTCAGCCATGGCGCCTTATCACGTGGGTGCCGGGGTCCAGACTCAGGCTCCTGCACAAGCATTTTACCAACCAAGCCATCCCCCTGCCCCAGAAAGCAGCTTTGAAAAGCGAATTTTTTCTTTCTGATTCCACAGCTACAGTCGGATCCACTGACAATGCCTCCTTTCTGTGTATCTATGCACACACTATATACACATGGATTACACTATTTAAAAATGCAATGAGGAGACTCCCTTCCCGTTTTGTTTCAATAAATACCAACTTTGTGTTGGTAAGTTTTCATCCTGGGCATGTATTTCAAATCTGCTTGTGAAACTGTAGAGGACCGAGAACAAGAGGAAAACCGCAACGTCTCCTGCAGGAGAGGGGAGGAGATGCAGAGGAGGAGGCAAGGACACGGCCAGGAGGGACAGAGAGGCATGCTTGCTAGCTCGTAGCGCATGTGTGCACTCAGAGTAAGATCCTGGTACCCGTGTCTGAGGCTTCTTCATTACAACCCCCAAAGCCGATCATGCAGAAACTTCAGCGATATGGGAAGCTAGGTACTTTCCTGGCACACTGAGAACATTGTGCCCATTATGGGATGTAACCTAGAAAGTCCTTTTAAAATGTCCTCTGATCCTCAGCACTTTGGAAAGTGGGGGGGATACTGAGGAAGTGTGTTCCCGGACTCCTGCTCAACACCATGCATACCATGAAGCCTTCTGAAAGGGGCGTTGAACAAACTCTCCTCAGCACGAAGGCTGCCTGTGTAGATGATCCTGGCGTGTCCCAGCCCCACGCTTACCTCCATTGATCATCCCACACTCCAGAGTATCCACATCAGGACCAGCTGCAGGTCGAGCAGCTTCGCACATCAGCCTCACCTTTTTCTTAGACGCTCACTCCTGACAGCTGCGCTCTTCCCACAGTAGCCTTTTTCCTGCCCCTTGGCATGCAGGGTTCTGCCCCAGTGAGGCCCTTCTCCCAAAGTCCTTGGGTTATTTCTCCCTCTGTCCATGTGAACCTTGCCAAGGCACCAGGGCACTGTAGGGACTTTATGGACTACAGGAAATGATGCAGGCACAAAAACGAAATCAACCAGGCTTCTCAGGAACCGGTGTCAAATAGAACCTTAGATACCACATGGTTTTGAGGGTACATAAAAACTGCCAGCTCTCTGGACTATCTATGGTTATTCCCATCGCAGCTCAATGTCTAAATCTGTGGGTGTTAATTAACATGTATCAAGGGTTGCTTGTACATAGACGGTGAACTAAATATTTTCTGTGCACTATCAAACTGAACTTTCTCATTATTTCTTTTTTCAAACAGGACTTTAGTATGTAGCCCAAGCTGCCATTAAACCCAGAATCCTCCTGTCTCTATTTCCTGGGTGCTGGGTGATGGAATTACAGGTGTGTGCCTCCACGGCCAGCTTTCACAACAGATTTCTGAGGGAAGTGTTAGGAGTTTCCCCCTTAGGAAGCAACTGGCTCCTGATCACATGTCCAAGAAAGTCATGGCTAGAGAAGGGACCAGAGCTGGGACACCTAAAATAGAACCTCTGATCCCCATGTGAGACATGGCAATATTGAATTCAGATTCTTTAAAAAAAAAATATTTATTGTGTGTGTGTGTGTGTGTGTGTGTGTGTGTGTGTGTGTGTATGTGTGTGTGTGTGCTCATGTGTGAGCATGTAGGCCAGAGGAGGACACAAGGCATTCTGATCTATCACTCTCCTCATTATTCCCTGAGATGAGGTCTCTCCCTGAACCTGGAGCCAGGCTGGTAATTAGCAATCCACCTGTCTCTGTTCCCTAAGCACTGGGGTCATAGGTACTCCCTGCCACATTCAGTGGGTACTGAAGATTTGAACACAGGTCCTCACACATGCATAGCAAGTCCTCTTATCCACGGAACCATCTCCCCAACCTCCAGACTCAGATTCTTAATGCAGCAAATATCTCTAATGGGAGCATTTGTGCAGGACGGTGGGGGGAAGAGGAAGCTATGGAAGAGAAAGGCCTGAGTGCTAATTGGTTCTGTTCTCAGAATTGTGCTGTCACAGAGGCATCACAGAACTACCCATGAACTGTTCTAAGAGGTGATCTTACCAGGAATATGAAACATTTTAGTTCAATGTAAAAACTATCTTTCCCACATAGAGAACTGTGAGACCATCTTGCAGAAGTCCTTTTTAAAAAACAGGGCACACTGAGCCTAGGCAGGTCCAAGCCCCTCCCCACTGCACCAAGGCTGCGTAAGGCATCACACCACGGGCACTGGGCTCCTAAAAGCCTGCCCATGCACCAGGGGCGGATCCTGATCCCCCTGTCTGGGTGCCCCCAAACAGTTTGAGCCAAACAATCGTCTTCTGGCCTCTGCTGACTCCCCATGGGAGATCTTGATTTGGGGGATGTGGGGATGTGGGGTGGCTTGGGAGGGAGGGCGTGGGGGTGGGAGGAGGGAGGAGATGGGATCTGTGGGTGGTTTGTAGAGTGAGTAGAAAATTTCTTAATAAAGAAAAATAAAAAAAAAAAAAAACCAACAGGGCAGGTTTTCCTTTAAACAGAAATGGAGCAGGTCCACAGGAAAAGGTCCAAGACTCGATCCCTCTAAGACTATGTAATTATCATCCTTTGTAAATTGTCCCCTGGAATTATGATCCTGTTGGAGGAAGTCATTTGAGCTCATGGGAGCCACACATCTGCAGACTTCTGAGAATCAAAAGTGGTCTCGTTTCATTATCCTCAACTGGAAGAGCACAGTCCAGAGATGAATCGCTGCCAGGGAAGGCTGTGAGCAAGTAAGGGGGCTCTGGGTTTCATGTCTACTGATTAAGAACAGTCTCTTTTCTAGTCCCAAAGTACAAAACTCCTGACTACTCTGTGAAATCAGAGGGGTAAACAATTTTCGTTGCATCTAGAGGGAAGTTAAAAATTTTAAATTAGTTCTCTCTCTCTCTCTCTCTCTCTCTCTCTCTCTCTCTCTCTCTCTCTCTCTCTCTCTCTCTCTGTGTGTGTGTGTTGTTTTTGAAACAATACATCAGTTTCATCAAGAATTCAAGATCTGCTCTAGCTAGTGACTCATTGTGTCTGAGTTCTTTGGGGAGACATGGGAGTCTGGGGGAGATCACCTCTGATAAGTCAGGTTCAAACAAGGTCTGTGTAGGAAGTGAGAGTTCTCTTAGGACTCAGGAGGCTGATCTGCTTATTCAGGTTCTCGTGGCCTCGTTGGTGGCTCGTTAAGGTTCTCATGGCCTACTGCTATTAGAGGTATCATTATTTTAACACTTAAATATGCAGAATGGTCTGAGAAAACACTGTGGGCTGAAAATTGCTTGTTTGGTGAGGCTCTAATTTTGAAACTAATGTATTGGAAAAGACCATCCTTTCCTTTTTTCCTTTACTGTTCAATCATAGAAAACACTATTCTACATGGCAGGGACTGCAATAGTGTTATTTTTTAAATTAACAATAAAAAACAACAATTACCCAATACCCCAAACATACTTCAACACATTAGGAGAATTAGACATGAGCTATGGAGCCGCACAAACCCCACTTTGAATCCAGATTATAAATTCAATAGCTTGGTTATAACTCAGTGGTAACACACTACTCTGGCTTGCACAAAGCCTTAGAATTAATCCCCACTGCTAAATAAACAAAATTAAAATAAGTAAATAACCTCAAGGTCATGTTAAAAGCATTTGGTTTTCCATTGCTCCCCCTGCCTTCTGCTCCTGGACTCTCTCAGAGGTTCAGATTTAAGGGAACCTTTCACATCGTTTCTGTCCCTTTGACTGATTTAATCTTTTAATTTGCAGCTCGAGACTGATTATCCAGCTTTTTGTACAGCAGTACATATCCCCCCTCTGTTTAACACATCGCAGGGAACTGGGTGTCAGGTTTCTCTCTCATATGCTCCACCATTCTGTGTTCTGGTGGGATGCCTGCAGAACCGGTGCAATTTGAGACAAACACTAATCTTTCCAAGTTCCATAAAACAAACGCTTATAATTCATAGGGCTTAAAGTGCAAATATTGAGAGGCCTTGGACTAGCACGTGGCTACCTTTTCAAAATTTCAAAGGCCTGGGAACTGACCTGACCCGACCTCTCTCAGAATTTCAGCTCACATTCTAGATTGTGTGAGAAAAAGGGAATGATTTCTCTCAGAGAGGAGATGAGAAAGAGAAAACACCATCACCTTGTCACATCATCTGTTTCAGGTTTGGGAAGATGAACACAAGGTTCTCAGAGCTGCACCCTCTTTTTGTATGTCCGTGGAACATCACAAAGTGAGGCCACATTTAGGTGAGTATAAGCATCATCTGGCAGTTGTGAAGGTCTCCGATGCTGATGCCAATTGTGTTTTCCCAAATGTCTTCAAAAATCTGTTTAAATAAAAATGTCAAACACTCATGGTTTCTAAAATTGAGGCGGGCATCTGAGGTGATTTCCATCCCAGAGACAACATCTTAAGAATCTACTCATCTCCCTCAAGGCCTGGTGCAGCATTGGGTTCAATCATTCTGTGCTCAACCTTGGAATAAATGAATGAACTGAGTTCCATGGATGTGCCAGGACAGGCATCTCCTCTTAGATGGACTAGTCCTCTAGTCCATCTTTGTTATGACAGCTTACCTCCAAGGGCTCTGGAGTCTCCCCTGGCCTGCCTCCATCCCCACCTCCTAGTTGAGCCAAAGTCTGTCTGCCTGTAGCGGTCACCCAGCATTCCTGGTCCCTACATGCAGGAGCATTCTCTTCTCTTTAGCTCGGGACAGTCCAATAAATGGTTTCTGACAGTTGCTGTGTCTTTCTTTAGGCATCTCCAGAATGACACTTCCCAGAACCTTCTACTATTGCTTGTAAGGGAGGCTTCACTAGAAATGAGTTTCTAGATTGAATGCTCAGTTAGCATACATTTGTGTCTTACCTTGGATTTTATGAGTGATGTGACCTTCAGTGAGTCCCTTGATCATGATGTAGAGTTATACGTAAGATGGCATGCTGACATTCATCTGCTTCCCCGGTAGTACTTTTGGGTGAGTCAAACCCTCTAAGAATTACCAGTTTTTACACAATAAGACTGATGGGGGTTAGGGTAGTAGATCTGGAAGAAGTTATCAGGAGGATTGGGGGGGTGAACATGATCAAAATACATTGTATGCATGCATGAAATTCTCAAAGAATTACTAAAAATATTTCATAACCACCAAAAGATAGTATTATTATAAGACAGTTTCTAGCTAATTCATCAGGCTAGTGCCCTTCCTCTGCCAGTTTCTAGAGTTGGTCCTGTCCTCCTAAAGCAGGCTGCCTAGGTTAAATTTGCTGCTTGGCTATTGTTGGCCTCATGCAATGTACAATCGAAAGGAAAAGGAGAAGAAAATACACACTAGAGAGTACGGCACGAGCCAGACCCTCCATTCTTCCTTTATTAGTATAGTAACTCCAAGGCCAGGCATGCACTTTGCTGGGGAAGTAAAATGCAAAACAAAAAAACTTCGACATTTCAAGTCATCGGCTCATATCATCAGTGTCGAAGGACTCGTGGTCTTTCTGCTGCATCATGTTCCCTGTGATTTCTACTCTTCCCACAACTGGTGTGCCCTGTTTCTGCAACGGGAGCGGGAGATGGTGACATTTCCCCTGCGGAGCATGATGCCAGCCCGTATTAAACCTGCGGCAGCTCAGGGCTTGAGCGACTCACTCATATTTTGTTTCCCGTTCTGCTCATGCACTCACATGACAGGTGTAGGGGAACCCAAATTCAAGATCTGTGCCAAGCTTGAAGTGATCTGACATTGTTCACACCCCATATCTGTTTAATAATTCATTCACGATCTTCATATGGAATAGGCATCAGGGTTACACTTTTTTCGTCTTTCCTATATCTTGTTATCCCTCTTGTAAAAATGGAGACATTTGTTCATCTGTCTTCCCATATTTCTCTTATTCTCATTTTTTTTCTTCTCTGTTTCCTAATTCCCCTCAGAGGATTAACAAATAAAAAGCACTCATTAAAGTGCTCGACACAATGAAGTACCCAAAATATGGACTACGATTATTCATTTAACAAACACCAATGAAGTCCTGTGTGTCAAGGACTGCGACAGGTGCTGGTATATGCTGGTGACTAATAGGAAAGAGTGCATCACCCATGGATCTGCAGCAGTGTGTTTGTGTGTGTGTGTGTGTGTGTGTGTGTGTGTGTGTGTGTGTGTGTGTGTGATGGGGGTAAACCTCAGGGTGATCAGTTTCCACAAGAAGTGATGTTCAAGCCACATCCCGAAGAACAACCAATTATACAACAAATAAGCTTTGGTTTTTGTTTCTTCCTAGTAGAGTCTTGGGATTGTATTTGCCACCTCTTCGAGAGCCTGGCATGCAGATCTGGATTAAGCAACACACATCAATGAACACACACATGGCCAAATGTGCACACAGTAGCTCCTCACTCAACTTTGTCGTTAATTATCAGTTAATGGAAACAGTTAGTGTGCAACCATTTTAAGCAGGAAGGCAGTTCTCCCTCTTGGAGGAACTGGAAGCAGTTAGAAGTCATTTGTTTCATCCTTTTCTACCCCTAAGACATAAGCCTCGCCCTTCTTCGTTCATCGTGTCTGCCTCTAATACGTCCAGCTACTACGGTTGTTATCCTGAGTCTCAGCTCCTACAGTAGACAAAATAAGGTTCACGGAAGCTTCAGCCTTAAACCCTGGAGCCTATGCATATTACATATGTGGGGAACAGGACTTTGCAAACATGATTACATCAAGGGCATGGGATCATCTGGTGGGCCCCAACTGTAATCACACACCTCCTTGCGAAAAGGAGGCAGAGGAAGATCTAACACAGACAGAAGAGGGCGATGCTGTGGATTCCCACAGGAGGCTGGAGCGACAGAACTACAAGACAGTTAGTGGCAGGGAAAGAGAGTCCTTTTGTCCCTTGGAGGATGTGGACAGCTGCTGACACCCCTAAGGAGTCTTATTCTATACATCCCCATGGCTTCAAGCCGTTAAATCACTGGACAATTTGCTGCAGCAGCCACAGTAACTAACGCACCCTCTTCCATCTTCTTCATACTTCTGTTTTGTCAACTTCTTGGGTTGAACCTTCACCCCCCCCTTATTGTTCTTTATGCATATTATTTGTGTTTCTGTAAAGTACATTCCATATGTGTTCCTGTAACAGCGGACCTCGCCCCACGAATGCTCATCTGTCACTTTTTAACATAGGAGATCTTTTGTCCAGTAAACGAAATGTGTCTAGACTAGATGTTCTGCTGATGACTGAGAGTTCAATAAGCTGATGGTGCAAGGAGAGGCCTTGCTGGGAGAAGATAGGGCCAACCAGTGACCCATGGGAAGCTTCCTCTGCATCCCAACATCCTCCACGGCCCTAGGGAACCTCACCTCCTCTTTTATAGGTGTGTGTGTGTGTGTGTGTGTGTGTGTGTGTGTGTGTGTGTGTAAGTGCAGGTACCAGAGGAAGATAGAGGCATCAGATCCCCCGGAGCTGGAGTTACAGGTGGTTGTGAGCTGCCCGATGTGGGTGCTGGAGACTAAAGTTGGGTCCTCTGTGAGAGCCGTGCTTGTTCTTCACTGCTGATCCATCCCTCCAGATCCTTAACCACCCTGTCACCATCTGTAATCTTCCTGACAGGGCAGCTGAGTGAGTTCCCACAGAACATTCAGATGCCACGACTTCTATATCTTTCTCTTGTTGAAAATGTGTATTCATTAGCTTTCCATCCTTGTGACAAAAAAGGAAAAAAAAAAAAAGGAAAAAAACACCTGACAGAAGCATCTTCCAAGATGGGAAGGTTTATTTGGGTCTTGGTTGTAGTCTCTGGTTTCTTGGCTCTGTTACTTTGTACCTCTGGCTTCACAGTAAAGCTTGGTGGGTGCATATGTAAGAGGGGTCCCATCTTTCACGATGACTGGAAAGAAAGAGAGCTGGAAGAAACAGGAATGGGCTGGGGTCCCACAGTTACCTTCATGGACACACCCTAAATCACCCAATGACCTCCCACTGAGCCCCAACTTCTAAAGGTGCCATCAGCTCCAGAGAGCGTGATGCTGGGGATCAGACCTTGAACAAATGGGCTTCTGAGACATTCAAGATCCACGATATACTGAAAATATATTTCTTATTGGCCCATTGAGCATTCAAAATAACCATATCTCAGAGAAATTATTGCATTTTAGAAGAACAGCCTATGTATAAAGTATGTGTTTGCTCTGCATACTCAGAGAGAGAGAGAGAGAGAGAGAGAGAGAGAGAGAGAGAGAGAGAGAGAGAGAGAGAGAGAGAGAGAGAGAGAGAGAGAGAGAAACTAGCAGGGTATACACATGGAGAAATAATTTATTGCCACAAAATTTGCTTCATATTCCCTCCTGTGCTGTGAAGGCTGCTGTTCATCTAAAGGATAAGGAGGGGCATTTGGGTGGGAAAGGAAAAGGAAGTGTCTGGACGGGAGATGAGTGAGGAAGGAGAGAGAAAAGGACGCCGAGGAGAAAGAAAGCAGGTTTGACCCAGATTCCCAGCTGCCCACTCTCTGGACATCAGAACTCAGTTCAGTGCTGCCAGGCAAGAGCAGAGCCCAGAACTTCCAGAAGCCTCAAGTCCAAGGGTCCAAATGCTTGACCCACTGATTGTCCAGACGGTATCAGCGGGTCCTGTTCAGCCCCCGAAGGGCTGCCTTTGGGTTCACATCTGCCTGTCTTTCTACAGGGTATGTTTCCATCCTCTAGGGAGATGAAACTAATCTATTCTGCCACGTGCTTCAGGAATACTGGACCCTGCTACCTGATAGCTGAGTGGTTCACACTAAGGGGGGAGGACCAGTACCCACTCTTTTTCACTATGAGAGGACAGACTGTGGGAACAGAGAGGGTCCGCAGTGACAAATGGCAGTCGTGGAGGTGGCTGCTCAGCTCAAGTCAAGTGCTGCACAGACTTACCTCCAAGCCGCCATTGACCTGTCTAATGTCCTTTGAACTTTCCTATCTATGTACTTCCCAGATCTTTGAGTAGCAAAGGTTTATTTGCAGGTGATTTCCCATGCTTGGTAAGTAAGTGCTCAGCTACAGTCTCAGATACATCCAGAGCAAAATTAAGAGTGCAATGATCTTAAGGATATTCGATTTGTTTCTCTATGTCTCTAACATTGGCAGGCTATTGTTGCATCTTGATGCCTTAGCTTAGGTTTAGATCCAATGAGCTCTTGTGTTCTGGAATGAGCGTGGATCTTTATCGAGCATCCACTGGTCGGAGGGCCCCCTTCTCTCTACTGAAGAGAGTAGCGTGGGAATCCTGGTTCTGGAGAGGATCGACCACCACAGACCTGCAGAGATATCCTGTGGCAAAGTGTGAGGTCAGTGCTCACAGTGCATTCCAAGGGTGGGATCCACATGGAATTTCCAGCAGCTCCTCTTTGGAGCATCGGTACGAAAGGAGAGGAAGTCATAGAGGAGAGCAGAGGAGGCAAGAACCACTGGACTCTTGTGCAAAACTTAAGGAGGGCACCAAAAACCTCGAGCACCAAGAAAAAGATTATTTGAATGCAGTAGTTTTTAAATCACAACTGAAATAATAATAATAATGAGTTAAATGCCACAGTGTTAAAGAAAGACACAATTAGTATTCTGATTTCTCCTTTTCCCCTCAGGCTCCCCTGAGAGTCTGTGAGTGGGAGGAAAAGACTATGGAGTTGATGGCAGAGGTAGATGGGAAGATGCCAACAAAATATGCAAATTCTGACAGTCCTGTGGGGGAGATGGACCAGGTTGGGACAGAAGGTCTAGGGAAGGCGATGCTGAAAGGTGAAGGTAGCTGAGCATGGAGGCCCATGCTCTAACCCTAGCCCTGAACACACAGGAGCAAGGGTGTGGAGAGGTCCAGGGTAGGCTGGACTACGTAGTGAGACCCCTCCCCCATCTCAGGAAAAGTGAAAGTAAAAAAGTAAAAAGAAAAGAATAAGAAGCAATGTTCCTACCCTTTAAAAATTAACATTTTGGTCTCATATTCTCTCTCTCCTTTCCTCCCTCCCTCCCTCCCTCCCTCCATCCATCCATCTGTCTGTCTCTTTCTCTCTCTGTCTGCCTCTCTCTATTTGTCTGTCTGTCTGTCTGTCTGTCTGTCTGTCTCTCTCTCTCTCTCTCTCTCTCTCTCTCTCTGTGTGTGTGTGTGTGTGTGTGTGTGTGTGTGTGTGTGTGTGTGTGTGTTGTTTTTGAAACAAGACATCACACTGTAGCCCAGGCTAGTCTAGAACTCACTGTGTAGCCCAGGCTGACTTCAAGCTTGTGGTAAATCCTCCTGCCTCAGACTTGTGAGTGTTGGGGTTGTATACATGAACCTCCGCTCTCAATTTAGTCTTACTGCTTGTTGCTCTTTGTATTTTGAGGCCATTGTCTCGGTCAGGACCACTGTTTTCCTTACTAGATTTGGATGGTGCTATCTGCTCTTGGTAGCTTCACGGGGTGAGAGACGAGAAAGCCAGAGAAGCATGGGCAGCAGCTGCTTGTCTAACAAGCATTAGCCCTGAGGTGACCAGGCTACACACGGGCCAACTGCTAGAATCGGGGTGTCCATCACTGTAAAGCTCCTCCGTGATTCCAGTGCAGTTATCAGGAGCCACTGCTGTAAACTGAGGCCTGTGTTCAGCTTGCCAACGTGAAAGGTGTACTCATTTCACGCTCAGCAATGGCTTCAAATACGGTGGGCGATGAAGTCCAGAAGCGTGATTGACACAGCTGGTTAGATGTTTAGTATCAAAACAGCAACATCAAAACAGTCCAAAAACCTGTGCCCAGCGACCAGACAGCCATCACCCTGCTCTCGTTCCCTCCTCCCTCCCCAGTGCGGCTTTTGTACCGACAACGTTCCCTCCTCCAGACTCCATCCTTAGACGTGGCCCCTGCAGCCCCACCAGGACTCATCTCCTGACCACTGAGGGCTGGCTCAGGCTTCTATCACAACACAGCATCGTCTAAGTGGGAACAAGTGCATAACAGTGCAGTCCAGCCTGGCCAGCCTGCCTCTGCTGGTTACCTGTCTGTAATCCCAGCACGGGGAGGTTGAAGCTGCAATTGTAGTTAGGTACCAGCCTTGGGATAGTGAGACCTTGTGTCAAAAAACACTGAAGGAGAAAACACAATAGACAGGATCCTCAACTGGGGGAAAGTGGAATGGAGGAAGGCTGGGGAGATCATGGAGGAGGGGAGGGAGGGTCACACATGACAACCAATAGGCAGGCTTTGCCATGTGAGTCCCCAGGAAGGGCAATGTTACTCTGAGTGAAAGGCGTATTGTAAAGGGAGGCTTTCTGTGGGGAAGGCCATCAGGACAGGCATAAGGTTCCAAAGATGTCTGCTAAGGACCAGCTGTGACCCTGACAAAGAAACCGGGTCCAAAGACGCTGTAGGTGAGCAGATCTGCAGAGCCCAAGCACTCGGGTCTGTAAAGGAGAAAGGACAGGCAGAAGACGACAGGTGCCAGGCTTCTGGGAGGATGGCAGCAGGAACTGTCCATCAGGAGTCCTTTGGCAGCTACCGGCATGATGGGTCAGGAGAGCAGTAAAGGAGGAGATAAGACAGATGTCCGGGTGGGAAGGGAGGCTGCCTTGTGAATATGTAGGAGACTCACCCCCAGTGGAAGCAAGGGGCTCAAGACTGTTTCTCAGGAGTGTGGTGCTGTTTGCATTTTGCCATAGCAAGCATCCATCTGTGTTCCCACAGAACAGTGTCGGCTCTAGCTCTTCTCCACGCCTCCTCCTCCCTCTGCTCCCCATTAAATGCCAGTGGTACTTTCCAGCCATAGGGAAAACTGGAAAAGGCTACATTTAGAGTCAAACTGCCCTGGATGTGGCAGTGGATCTTCCAGCCCAAGCCTTGGGTCCTAGTGAGACACCCTGCCCCAGATCCCTGTGAGACACCCTGTCTCACAAAACAAAGAAGACAGATCCCAAGAAACAACACCCAAGATTGATATCTGACCTTCACATGAATATGCATGCACACCCACCCTGATATGATCATAAGTGCACACACACACACACACACACACACACACACACACACGAACACACGAACATTTATCATTGGACAAATTCATTTTGAATTTTGAAATTTTGCATCTTGTCATCTTGCAGATAGCTTCAATGACAGCAACTTTGTTGTTTGTAAAACCACTCTTCCTATAAATCAGCCCATGTACATGTACAAATACACATGCACAATGCGCATAATAATGAGCTAGACTCTCAGATGGTAGCACTTTGCAAACATGAGTATAACAGTGAAGTGTAACGATGGACCCTGCCTAAGGACAATACAGCTGGCTGATCACTGCCCATACAGGACAGCAGTAGTTGTTTCAGAATAACCAGAGGTGGAACACCTGTCCAATTGCCTTCTGTTCTTCCAGGGTGTCCTTACTTGCTGGCATCTTTTATATATTTGCTGCCAGTGATCACCTTCCCCTTGGGGGCCCTTTTGCCCTGGTTCTTCAGATCTTCTGCCACATGGTGGTCTCTTGGCAGCATCTGAATCCAATCCTGGGTGTTGTTTCTTAGGAACTGTCTTTGTTTTGTGAGTCAGGGTGTCTTTGGGAGGATCAGGGGCTTGCTGATGTGACTAGGCTGGCCAGGGACCTCCGGGGATCTGCTTTCCTCTACCTTCCCAATGCTGGGTTTATGAGCATGGCCACCAAGCACAGCTTTTTACATGGGTGTTGGAAAATCAAACTCGGGTCCTCACGCTTGTGGGCAGCAAGCACTTTACCAACTGCACTATTTCATCAGATCTTTAAATGGTGATTTTGAACAAATAACTGCAACTAACAAGCTACGCCAGACTCTTTCATCAGGTAAGCTCCCTTAAATGGGCCTGAGTTGCTCTGGGTTCATTGCATTTGTTCTTAGAGATTCTGGAAGCTGGTGATGGTTCATCTTTTAGAAGATGCTCTCTGGGCAGTGAGCTCAAGAGCATGATTTGTATGTGTGGTTTTTCATTGTGTGTAGTCTCATCTTTCAGTTAGGCATTAATTTGGCATATGGTCTTTGGTATGATCTGAGAGGCCCATTCCCACTGAGTTCTGTTGATTGTGGTGAATCAAATGAGAAAAAACGTGAATGTCTACTGAGATTCCTATCAAAAATTCCCCTCAACTGTTGGTTTTGGAATACCGTGACTCTCCTTTAGTAGGAGATATAATAGTCCCCCCAGGTTATAAAACAAACTACAGAAAAATATCTCCAAGCATGAACCACTACCTTTAAAGGTTCTTAATTCCTCCTTCGGAATCTGCACCATCAACAGGGGTCTTTTTTTCTTTCTCATAATGTTCAAAATGATCTGGCCTTTTATGAATGCCTTGAGACTATCGCACAAAGCTAACAGGGGAGGGAGCAGATGCCTCATTCAATTCCAAATAGAAGGAAATCTGTTGTCTCAAATAATCCCTAAATTCAGACACTTTCAGACAGCTATTACCAAGAGACCACATTCTAAGAGCAGATGTGTTATTAAGGCTGAGAAATGTTTTGAGGACTTCGTGATCTGACAAATGATTTCAATCTCTCCAACATTCCAACATTTCATCTTTTAATAAATTAGAGATTAAAATATCCATTCTGGGGAGACAAGTTGTGTTAGGTAGCTGCAAACCAGAGTTGTCACTGATGCCTCATTTCAATGCACAACCCTCCCTCAGTGATGTGTGCGGGTCCCTGTGAGATACAGAGTCTGTTCGCTTGACTAAAGCAATTGGGATATATTTTAGCCTTTGTATTCAATCCCACGGTTACTTTGCACAGATATTGTGCTGGATATTGTTAACGTGACATGAACCAGGTCACCTGGGAAGAGGGAACCTCAACTGAAGAATTGTCTCCATCAGAGTGGGTCATATGGGAAGAGGGAACCTCAGTTGAAGAATTGCCTCCATCAGATTGGTCTGTGGACATGTCTGTGGATCACTTTCTTAATTACTGGTGTGAGGGGTCACAGTCCACAGTGCCAATCCAGTGCCTCCATCAGATTGGTCTGTGGACATGTCTGTGGATCACTTTCTTAATTACTGGTTGGTGTGAGGGGTCACAGTCCACAGTGCCAATCCCGGGAAGGTGGTTCTAGGTTGTGTAAGAAAGCAAGCTGAGCAAGCCTGAAAGAACGAGCAGCTTTCCTCAAAGATCCCTGTTTCTATTTGAATGGCTTCCATGATGTCCTTCAGTGGTGGATTGTAATGGGGATGTATACGCCACATTCCTCCCCAAGTTGATTGGTCAGTGTTTTATCACAGTAACAGAAACCTAACCAGGAGAGTAACAAAATGCAAATACATGCAGCTTTACCTTGTGCACTTACATGTGCTCCATTGTTCTGTACATCTTTAAGTCTACCTTTACATGCTTACAGGTCCCATAAAGTTTGCTGGAAAATTCTGCTGGAGGCTAATGCCTCCTTTCCTTGTTTGAGTGCCGTAATCTGTGGTGGCTATTAAGCCATAGACAAGAGTCCTTACATTCCTGGATAATAGACTCTTCTGGGTCCCAGTGATTGTTTTCTCCAGCTCTAATAAGAACCACAGTGTGCCCTGCAGTGATCAAGTATGCATCCACCCTTCAACACTTTCAAACCACTTATTACCCAAGGGTCGTGCATTGACCTGAAGAACACCCGGGATACCTGGAGATTTCTGTATCATCCTATCATTGTCAAATTAAATAAAACTGAGCTCCAGGTAAGCATCAGTTATTGCACATCTCACAAAGAACAAGAGAGGAACCTGAACCCCCTTCAGTAGAACTGTCCCCAACTGGATGCATTTTGGAATTTACAGTCCATGTCATTCTAAACAAAGGAAACAATAGAATCATCTGGACTCGGTCCCCTGGCTCGATGAGATGCTTATTGGGATGAAACTTTGGGAACACAAAGAAACCGTCTAGTAGCTTCTTATGACCGGAAAAGGGGTTCGCTTTGACCATGAGAATCAGAACTTGGCAGCTAGAATTTGAGAACAAACGATCTTTACACTATAATCTAAAAAATATGTTAATTTGCCAAAATCCTAAACATAGAATTGAAGCATAACAAAGAGAATGCGGCAGGGGCCGAGACAAGGAAGTACTTGAGCTGGGACTGCCTGAGAGCCCACAGAGTCCACACAAAAGTGCATGCTTCTAACCCTGGGGCTGGAGGCAGAGAGAGGAGGCTCCCGGGGCCTCGGGCTGGCCGGCCTTGACTAATCTGTGAGTTCTTGACTAGTGGAAGACACCGACTCAAAAAAAAAGGACACACCTCTGGTTTCCACACATATGTGCACACATGTGCTCCCCTATATAAACACACACACACACACACACACACACACACACACACACACACAGACAGGCAGAGACAGAGACGACAGGGAGAATAGGGTTATGGAGCCACATGGTTGGAGTGAGAAATCTCTACTCTTCACAGATCTTCAGGTCTAGAGCGGTGCATGCTGGGTTGTGGTGCATGCTGGGTTGTGGTGCATGCTGTGTTGCGGTGCATGCTGGGTTGCGGGGCTGCAGCGCTGGCAGGGAGCCGGCTTATGTGGGCTGGGGCTTTAGTTCAGTGGAAACACATTTGCCTGGCATGAGTGAAGCCCTGAGCGCCATCCCCAGAACTGAAAAACAAGTATGTTCCTTCTAGCTCAAACACTTCAAATTCTTCTCCTCCTCCTCCTCCTCCTCCTCCTCCTTCCTTTCCCCTCCTCTCCCTCCTCCTCTCCTTTACCTCCTTTACCTTCCTTCTCTGTGTGTGTGGAGGGGTGTAAAACAGGATTTTGTTGTTGTTGTTGTTGTTCTGTAGCCTAGGCTGGCTCAGAATTTGCTACAAGTAGCCCAGAATGGATTGGAACTTGCAACCTGCCTATATCAGCCTCCTGAGGACCGGGCTTGTGGTCGTGTGCGGCCACGCTTAGCAAAAACTTCAGATTTTTCACCTAACAAAATCAAGCTCCCTGGATAACATCACCAAAAATGTACTCACTCATTCATGCAATGCCGATTTAGCTCCTACTGTATACATCATGAAACACATGGCTTAAAATGCCCTCGGAAAGCTGGTGCCCAAAGAGACTTGCTACAGTCCGTAAAAGTGGTATCGTGGTGACTGAATCGAAGAAAAAAAAAATAGAGAATACAGGATTGTGTATCAGAGTTAAAAGGACATTAAAATAAATGGTGACACTGACCCTTAAGGCTTTGTCGTTTAGAAACGATCGTGGAGCCTTTTGTGACACAGTTTTGTCATCGATGCTAAATAGCTACCCCCTCCGAAATACAGCTTACACAATTGCATGCACCTGGCACCGATTCCACCCTTCCTCAGTTTCCAGGAGTTACAAGACAAGCTGTACATGGACTTACACACATGGAAGAAAGAGGTGAGGAAGGAAGGGAGGGAGGGTGTGGATGCTGCCAGAGCCGAGGACGACTTGTGTTTGGATTATCAGGACAGAAAACACATTCGATTTGGGTCTTAAGGAAGGGCAGGATTTGGAGGTACAGAAATAGGCAGAATTACACCCCAGGTAGACGGAGCAGGAGCGAAGCCTTGGGACAGGGATGAAGCACAAAGGTTTGCATGGCCCTTTGGGGTCTGTGGAAGTTCCCCTATGGAAATGGAAATGGATCTTTAATGAAATCAAAACTTGGGGAAACGACCTAACTCAGAGATTTAAACTAATAAACTGGCTGCTGCCTCTTTTCTTGTTGCTTGTTGCCGAGCTGAATTGTGTGGAATTGTGTGGGCCGTGCTCTGTGTGGCTGTGGTTTATTTGTCTCTTGAGTCAGGCTCTCGGGGAGCCTAGGTTGTTCTCAAACTCTACATGGAACTGAGGCTGGCCTTGAACTCCTCATCCTCCTGCCTCTACCTTCTGAGTGTTGGGATGACAGGCGTGTTCCATCATGCCTGGCACTGTCATACTTTAGATCTCATTTCTATCTCTAAGAGAATTCAAAGAAAGGTCCTAAAGGTATGCTAGGAGAGGGGCAGGAAAAGAACGGGCACAGGGTCCTGTATCAGACGAGAGACATGGGGCCAAGAGGAGGCAGGTGACGCAAGGGAAGATGAGGCGTCCACCGAAGCCCTAGCACACTGCAGTCTGCTGTGGCTGACTTTAGCTGAGAGCATCTGAATCCTCTGTGACAGGTTGGCATCTGCTGAGTTAAGGAAGCTGGAGGGATAGACCAAAAAAAAAAAAAAAAATGAAGATGAAGATTCAGAAGCTCGGTGAGATGCTTGGGAAGGATGGGAGGGTGGGGAAATGGCCAGCTCTGGTGATGGAGACAGATCACAGAGCAGCTTGTGTGATCAGGAGTCAGGAATGTATATTGGAGCCAGACAGGGTGGGGACTTCCTCAGAGAATCCAACCAAGAAAAGATCTGGGAGACAGAGACAGTAAGAGAGAGAAAGCTTGATGATGAAGGGGGGTCAGAGAGGGGTGAGTGGTAAAATACAGTGAATGGAAGGGATGGGCCTCATGGTGGCTTTGGAGAATTACATGGATATGATTTCCTCTAGGCTTATTGTCCTGGGGATTTAATTATGTCTGGCCCAATTAAAAATGGGAACTAAGTACATTTTCACTGACTTTTTTTAAGTGAACGTGAAAGTATCCAAATAACCCTTTTAGTTCCCCTATGGAAATGGAAATGTATCTTTAATGAAATCAAAACTTGGGGAAACCACCTAACTCAGAGATTTAAACTAATAAACTAACTCCTCTTGCCTGATGGAGGTCACCTTGAGTTCTGCGTGTCGAAAATTCTGGGGATCAACACGAGACATGGCTGTGATGGATTTGGGTCCACAGGCCAGGTCCCGGGAGATGCTGGGTCTAGGTGCCACACCGTCAGCCGGCAGTTCTGCCATTTGCTCAGTTATGCCGTCAAGGTGGCATGCAACGTTGGGCACATTGGTGCATTGTTAGATCAATTCTGATCTGAAAACTTCAGAATGCTCCAAAATGCAAAACTTCACAGACTCGCAGCCCCGCTCCTGACTCTGCTCAGAGTTCTTGCCTGAAAGGCTTGCGGGCTGTAAGAGTATGAACTGACAGATTTTGTCCAATGAGCTCTGATCTCGTACCCGGACTGAACTACCCGAAGGAGAATTATCTGCTAAAGTGGACTATGTCCATGGAAACCTGATCTGACACCTCCTGCTGCTGAGCATAAAACAACAGACAGACAAACAACCACCTTGTTTTTAACAGGCTGAGAAAAGGAGATAAAGGACAGGAGAAAGTGTGATGGCTATGTTAACCAGCAGGGAAGAGAAGAAATTCACGTTTACTAAGGCCCGTTAGGCCTCCTGTGTGCATTCCCCCCTAATCCTCAAGGCAGCCCTGTAAAATGGGGGACTGGTGAGATGGTTCAGCAGGCAGAGGGCCTTGCAGCAAAGCCCCAGGAGCCTGAGTTTGATCCCCAGAACCCCTGGTGGGAAGAGAGAACCAACTCCTCAAAGTGGTCACCTAACCTCTACCCACACCCCCACGATCATCGTAATTATAAATTAAAACAATTGTTTTAACAGGACGGAGAACTCGGTGAAGCTGGAGTGTCGAGGGTACATACCTCCAATGAGAGAGGAAAGAGGACGACACCAGGGTCCTACAATTCGCCTGGAGGCATGCCTTCATCTGACCTACAGGTATCCTGCCAGGCCCCACCTCAACATCCATTATCCCCCAGAATGCCAAGCTGAGGACCGAGCCCCAGTGCAGCGGCCTTGGCAGAGGGCAAAGGCATTTAAGCTGCACCAGCTATTTAGTGCCAAGGTGTGCTCAGGAGCTTGGGGGTGTAGCAGAACTATGGAGAACGTACCTACTGTGTGCCAGACCCTGGGCTCAGTACCCAGCACCACAAACACACACGGACTTACAAACTATCACCATGAAGGAGGGCGAGGCTCTCAGTGGATGGTATCTGCTAATGTTGAAAGTGGAGTGTGCACGTAAGACTTGAGCAGCCCCTGGGCAACACTCAAGCAGTCCTGTTCTGTTCCTTTTAGCCGAAGAGTTCATACTTTGTCCCTTAACATCTTGATTAAATAAGGCATCAGCCCAGGAAAGCTGGGGCCACTGAACCAGATGGATGAAAGTAATAAGCAACGTTGATCCTCGAAAACCCCAGGGCACCACCAGCTTGGAACCTGCAGAGGGTGTTTCCAGGGTCCACATCTAAATTGCTTCTCTGACTCAAAAAGGAAATCTGACATATTAAGTGCTTCAATGAAGGCCCCGGTTACGTTTAGAATTTTTGCAGGGAGTTTATTTTCACATGTATCCTGAAAAGCTGCTGGTCCAAATTTTCCCATAGACTTATACACAACGAGAATCTGTCTTTTTATATTTAGCTGCAGGCCACCTAACAAGTTCTTAGGCGAAACACATTATTTTGCTAGCAGCAGAAGAATAAATACTGTATTTGGAAAGTTCCAGTGTTCTTCTTTAAAATATCGTCGTTTCCATAGCAATAACATAATGTACTAAAGAGTAGAATAGGGTTTCTTTAGAAACCACGTGCACGGATGCATGTTCCCAGGAGGGGTTTTGAAGCACCTCACCTGCGTGTGGTCCAGAAATGGAACAATGGTAATGAATCTTAGAAAAAGTAACGTAGCAGGTATTTATTCGTGCACTTAAACGAGGCCAGCCTTCTTTCTTGGGGCACTGTATGATACCTTCTCGGGATGTGATCTTAGTGGATGAGCAATAAAGCTGTGTTCACTCATTGAGCTGAAAACTTATCAGAAACTTTATATACACAGGGCCAGTTTAAGTGGGGCTTCTTGGCAGTAGGGAGGTGACACTTTGATGGGGGAAAAAATAAAAGTCTCTCTAAACAACAGGAGATGCCATGTCACCCAGTGCAAGGCCTTCTCAATGAGGTTGATGCCGATTTAAATTTTCCTCGAGAATTGAACAGGAAATGGGATAAAGGACACAGGGAGCGGGCGACAGACAGTGGAGAATGAGAGGGGGACCCCCAGGTCGCTCTGCCAGATATTGTGATGGGAAGGCCAGGCTGGGGCTCCCTGTTGAAGCAGCAGAAAGGGTCTCGGGGATCTGGATAATTAAGGAATCACAGACAAATATAAAGGCTGGGGGTGGACAGCATGTGCGTAAAGCTCTTCAGGAAAACGAGCCATCCCCTTGGGCTCGCACAGTGATCTTTAAAAACTCCCACTAGACAGAAAGCCTCTTTGAATGTGCGCCTCCTCCTCATTCTGTCTTCGAGTTGGTGCTTCTGCCTTCCTGTCCTTTCCCAAACTTGTTCTGTGAGCTTATTGTGCCCCACGGAGCTGCACCTTGCTTTGAGACTCCAGCTCCGACGCCCAAAGCCTCCTCAGGGGGAGTGAACGGGTGGCGGAATGTCACTGGAAAGGTCGCTTCTCTGGTTAACTAATGGCCGTCTGGCATCTGGCAAGGGGGATGGAGGTCAGAAATGTCTCCATGCTGGGCCCGTCACTATTCAGCAAGAGGACAGTGAAAGGATCAGGCTGTCCCTACCCCCTCCCCAAGCCCACACATCTTTGTCTCCCACACAAGGCTCCACTTGTACTTCCAGGAACAAAACCTTGAAACCTTTCAAGTCTTGAGAAACCCATGTCTATCTGCCCACCTCCAAAGCCTTTTGTGCAGCCTCCCTGGTGCCCTGATCACAGGCCAGCAGCAGCCTCCCAGACATTGAAAGGCGGGGCTCCGAGTCCTCATGGCTCTGAAGAGCTTGTAGTCGCAGACACTTCCCAAGCTGCCCAGAAATCAGGAAGTCTTGGTTGGGGCAGATGTGGGTTCACAGGGTCAGAAAGGCTCTCAATGCCTCATCCACTCTGCCTCAGCGTCTGACCACCGACCGACCACCCCAGACGCCCTCACGGACTCTGGTAATAACTCAGTGAAGCAGTAGAACACAGAAGGAGCGCTGAAATACAAGTGCTAATTTTTCAAGGGATGCATTTCAAAGTTTCACTCTCTCCCCCATGGGGCCAAAGGTCTCAGAAGGGGCAAATGCTTATTCTATTAGAGAGATGAATTTGGGATTGCCAACACCCCCTTTTGGAAAAAAAAAAAGGCACCCCTGATTCCACCCAGATGTGGTTTTTTTTTTTTTTCTTAAATGCAAAGGCATCATTTTCTTGCCAGAATTGGAATGATTGATCAGCCTCCTTTAAAACATTTTATCCTATCCTTTTCCATCTGAGGGAACAGAAAATCACATTAATATTAATATTCTTGCTGTCTCCCCAGAGAGAGGAATGCTCCCTTAACTCCCCTCCCAATTACTGCCAACACCACAGGGATGTGAAGTCAGAGGAGGCTACTGAGGCAGGGGCTGCAGTTGTTTTATTAGCAACAGCTGGTGGCGGTCCCTCCCCCAAGCCCTTGGCGGCGGCGGCTGCTCCGCTCGTCAGCCCCAGCTTCCTGAGACTTCCATGGCAGAGGGTGAGACAGGAGCAGGACACGCTTCAGCTTCTGCATGCAGAAAAAGGGCCGTGCGCTGGAGAAGGTGCAGGCAACCTTCCGGAGGGGGGCGGGGTGAAGAGACTTTTCCAAAGACGGTGTGCTCTCCACATCACTCAGGTAACATCTGAGCAATTAGACATACATATTGAGTAACTAAAACCACCTGCGGGGGTGGAAAAAAAAAAAATACCGCGTCTTTCCCTCTCGTTTGTCCAAGATGCTTCCAGAGGAAAGGAAATGTGGGCCGCACATGTCTTACATTTATCCTTACTGTGGCTTTGAATGCATCCATGATCAAGGGCAGCGTTCATGGACACTGGGTCTCTTTCTGGGTTGGCAACAGGTCTACCATCAAAAGGAATTCTGTGCCATTTGCCCGGCAGAGAAATAAATCTTCCTTTACTCGCCTTAGTCTTGACTCCTATCTAAGGAGCCCAAAAGGACACTGCTTCCGCTCATTTCAAGTGGGGAATGCCAGGTAGCGTTTTTCAGGTGCATTAAGTTCCCATGTGGAAGGCCTTGTTTAACAGAAGCTTCTGACCAATGCAACACGTGCCCTTGGTGATGGTAACTATTTTGTTTGCATCTAGTTTTCTGATCAAAACAGGGTGCGTCTGATGAAGGTATTAAATTATGGAGCACAGCCCACACTGTCGGAGTTTCACAACCATCCCAGTCCTACATAATACCAATCATAAATTATGAAGGTAAGAAAATAGGAATTTCGGGCAGGGGGTACTGCTCAGTGGCGGAGCGGTTGCCTAGCATGAAACCTAGGTTCAAGCCCTTGTAGCTGCCAAGAAAGGGAAGAAGGAAGGAGGAGGAAAAGGAAGGAAAGAATGAGAGAAAGTTGGAAGGGAGAAAGAAAAGATTTGGATAAGAAAATGTATTATGAAGATTAGAAGGTTGTTTTGTTTTTAAAGCATGATTTTAAAATGTTCTGCTTGCTGAAATCTAAAACCAATGATCATTGGGGAGAAAATGGTTAACAAAATCCAAAATGACGGATTGACGGATCAACGAAGTGTCTGCCTCTTAGGAGGAGAGACTAGAATAATGTCAAATGGGAAGGAGTCTTGGCTGCCCTCTGGTTCTTTTCAAGTGTAGCAAATTTAGGACATACCTTTCTTCCCTAAGGATCAGATATTCTTAAAAATAAAGCTGTCCAAATGTAACAGTAACTCTTACAGGACTAATGCTAAATGCCTCAGGAGCCTTAGAATAGCAGTAGCGGGGACTCTGGGAAACACACGGTTCCTGCTAGACAGAGCTTGCTCATGGGCTGTGGATTCCCTATCCTTTTTACGGTCAGGTTATAAGGAAGGTCACGGCCAGGGAAGAGGTGCTCCTGCTGCTGGTTGCCATGTCTGCCTACTCAATATTCTGGGTACAATTTTGGGGGAAGTTCATTTGCTTCACGTAACTGATGAGACACCATTTTTCAGGGGGAAGAACATTGCTACTGTTTTGGGACACTGGAGATCAAACTGAGTACCCTGCATCTGCTGTCTAAGTTTTCTACCAACCCAGGCATAGGGACATTACTTTTTACACAGTCCCAAGGATATTTTGACAAAACAGAACAAATGTCTGTCTGCATCCTAAATTCCTGCAGACACGGGACCTTACACGGAAAGGGAGAGTCCATAGATGTGACTGTCTTGTAATGGACAAATGATCCTGAATATCCAGGTGGCCTGACAGAATAATCATGAGAGTTCTTAGAACTGAGGAAGGAGGCTGAAAAAGAGCAAGATGAGGGGGGAATAATAGACAGAGGGATGTAACATGAGAGGTTCCCAACTCAAGTTCTTGGCTTTGAAAATGGAGGAAGGGGTCATAAGCAAGGGGTGCAGAGACCTCTAAAAACCAAAAAGGGCAGCAAAACTCTAGGCAAATTCTACCCCTAACCGAGGGTCAGGCTGAATTAGGCAACCTCAAAGCAGGCAGGAATTTCCCATGATGCTGAGTCATGAGACGAAGTCCATAAGTGCAGATAGTGGATGAGGTTGTCTCTTGTTTTCCCCCAGCACCTTGGCATGATATTCTGATTTTTTTTCTAAGTACAGTATGGGGAGCTGTTGACCTCAGAAATAGTATTCCTCTCAAATGAGGACATAACCCTATGGGGTACAGTTAGAATGGAAGCTCCTGGGGAGGAGGAGACGGCTCAGTCTTTAAAGCATGAGATGAGTTTGAATGCCAGCACCACGTAAAAAAGCTGGGGGTGGCAGCAAACACTTGTAATCCCAGTGCAGAGGAGGCTGAGATGGGCAGGTCCCTGGAGCTCACTGGATAACCAACCTAGCCTAATTTGGCAACTTCTAGGCCAGTGAGAGACCTTGTATGGTGGTTTGAATAAGAAATTGAGTCCTTAATAGGCTCATTTATTCAAGCACTTGGTCCAGTTGATGGGGCTGTTTGCAGGGGGTTGTGGAGCCTTTAGAAAGCGGGGCCTTGCTTTAGAAAGGTGGCCTTTGAGAGTTCATGGATTTTCTCTGCGCCTGCTTTGCAGCTGAAGATGTGATCTCTCAGCTTCCTGCTATGGCCATCTGCTGCCATGCCTCCCTGCAGCTTCTGAACTCTCTTTCCAGAGCTGTAAGCCCAAATAAGCATTTTCTTCCATAAGTTGCTTTTGGTAGGAGTGGGATGTTGCTGCAAAGAACCTGACCACGTGGCTTTTATGCTTTGAACTGTTTTGTGGGAAGAAAATGGAAGATTTGGGAGCTCTGACCTGGAAAAGCCATGGTCTGCACTTGTGGTGGGTAATCTTGGTTGTCGATGTGATATACCTGGGAAGAGGAAGCCTCCGTGGAAGAATCACCTCCATCAGATTGGCCTGTGGGTATGTCTGTGGGGCATTATCTTGATTAATGGTTGATGTGGGAGTGCCAAGCCCACTATTGGCAGTGCCACCCCCGGGCAGGTGATCTTGGATTGTGTAAGAAGATGAGATAAGAGTGAGCAGAGGAAGCAAGTCAGTAAGCAGTGTTTCTCTGTGGTCTCCGATTTGGCTTCTGCCTCCAGGTTCTGCCTTGAGTCCCTGCCTTGGCTTCCTCTGGTGACAGGCTGTAAACTGCACGCTGAAATGGGCCCTTTTCTCCCCAAATTGCTTTTGTCAATGCTGCATGGTAGCAGCCGGAAGCATACTTGGACACCTTTGCTCGAATTTCTAAAGTTCTTATCAATAGAAAACCTGGAAGCCAGGTATTGGGGTCAATGCTGAAAGATCAGAGAGACAAAGGAACAGGCCACTGCCACTTCCTACCTCTAGAACTCCTCAGCCTGAAAAGGCTCAGCCAATAGGCTTCTAGCTGAATGAGCTTCCTCAGCCGAAAAGGCTTCCTGTCTCCTCGTGCCTTCTATACCTTTCTCCACCCAGCCATGTCATTTCTTGTCTCAACCTTCCTAGTGCTGAGATTAAAGGTGTGTGACTCTCAAGTACTGAGATTAAGGGTGTGTGCCACCACTGTCTGGCCTCTATGTCTAATCTAGTGGCTTGTTCTCTTCTCTGATCTTCAGGTAAATTTTATTAGGGTACACAATATATCACCACATTCAGTCTCAAAAGATAAGGGCTGGGGTCAGTGAGCTTGCTCTGTAGGTAAGGGTGCTTACTGAAGGCCGATGACTTCAGTTCAATTCCTAGAACCCACATGGTGGAAGAGAGAATTTGACTCCTACTAACAGTCTGACCTCCACACTCACACCATGACACATGCGTTTGCAAGCACACACAAAAGAAATAGTTGGAAATGGTAAAAAAAAAAAAAAAAAATTTACAAAAGGGGAGTTTTTCTAAGGAACGACACCCAAGGTTGACCTCCGCTCTTCACACACATTTGCACACGTATGCACACCCACACAAGCATGGACGTACATGTGCACAAACAAATATGCCCACAAACACACACAAAATTTTAAACAAGAAAGAAATGGAATCTAGTACAGATCCACATAAATGAATATGACCATATACTGAATTAAATAGCTAGGAAATGAACATATAGGGATGTTAGGAGTTCAGCTGTTGCCAACCATGCAGGAGATTGTTTTTCTTCGAAGATTTCAATCAGGTTTGGCACTTTTAATTTCAACCTACCAAGTTAGGACATTTACTCAACTGACTACCCTCTTCTCTCAGAGTGACAAGACCCAGGATCCTAAGGATCTAATTTGAATGGAAGACTGACATCATTATAATAGGACAAAGTATCTGTGTCCATGTCAGACATCTGGTTGGTAGAGTCTGCTGTGATTTGGGGGATGTCCATGGCCTTTGAGGTTTCCAAAAGGAATTCATGAAACAGGAAATTTCTGGACTTCAGAAACTATGAATCAAAGCGGACCTTTCTTCTTCTTAATCGAACGTCTCCAGTGTTTTGTCACAGCAGAAAGATGTGCTTAGCACAGCACCATGTTCTGGGGAAAACCTTTTTATTTTCTTAGTGCCTTTCGCAAACAACAACAAGATGTTTTCTTTTGTGAGTATGGGTGTATGTGTGTTTGTGTACATGCTCATGAGTGTAAGTAGTGCACGTGTGTGTGCATGCTTGTGGAGGTCAAAGGACAACCTCGGGTGTCATTCCTCAGACGTTTGTTGTCCACATTTTTTTTTTGAGACAGGTTTCTTAATGACCTAGACCTCACTAAGTAGACTTGACTGACTGGCCAGGGAGCCCCGGGCATCTACCTGTCTCTCCCTCCCCAGTACTGGGATTACAAGTTGATGCCACTATGCCCAGCTTTTTATTTGGGTTCTGAGAATTGAATTCAGGTCTTCAGGCATGCAAGCATTTTATCAAATGAGCCATCTCCCCATCCCCAAACGTTTCTGTCTGAAGTTGAAACTTTAAACTTACCATGTAGAAAGTCATTATCCTCATGAGGATGAATAAAGAATATCATACTCTCTTTTATGCCCTTAATAAAAAGTCTCTTAGCTAGTTAATGGATAACTCAAAGCTCTGGTGCTGATGAAATTAATAGAAATGTCAAGCAGCAATGGGCATGATTTCAAAATTGTTGGTCAAGTCTCAGAGGTGAGCACACACTGCTGTTGAGGGTATTTGAACATGATGGTGTATTGCGCCACTTTATTTGCCAAGAAAATAAGCCAGATATATCAAAGCTAAATGTAGCAAGCACATCGTACATCAGTGAGCCTTAAGGTTTTGTACCTATGTCAGATGTCTGATTAGTACAGTCTACCATGGTTTTGGAGATGTCCATGGCCTTTGATGTTTCCAAAAGGAATTAATGAAGTAGGAATTTCTGATAGTATCGGTGTGCCCCGATGTATTGGAAGGTGTCCACAATTATCTTCAAGGAAAATGACTTGTTAGCCAACCCCTGCATGACTTCACCCATGGACTGAAAGAGCATGTGTGATCTTGGAGTGGATGGTTATGGTTGATAGAGACGCTATTTTAATACTTCTCCAATCCAAGCTATAAATCTTTTGACTCTTTTCCAAGACATGTGGTTTCAACATTGTGTGTGGATCCCTTTCCTGAGGAGTATTATAAGCAGCTTTGAGAGATGTACAAAAACAAAGTGTGTGTGTGTGTGTGTGTGTGTGTGTGTGTGTGTGTGTTGAAGCAAAGCTGTGTTTTGGTAACGTTCCAACCGAAAATATCTACCTTGCCTGACATGCTGAGAAGACGAAAGCTTTTGTCAGATTCCTGCTTCCACTGGGAGGGTCTGGGCCACAAGAGAACACCATGGCTTTGTAGCTGATGATGCTCATGAATGCAGAGACAAAGACACAGACACCTTAGGTTTTTTCCTGACAGTTTCCCAGCTGAATGCGGGCCTACAGGGAAAGTAGATGTCAAGCTCCACCCCCCTTCATTACTGTCTGCAGGGGATGAGTCTTTTGCCAAACCCTGGTAATGATGGCTGGCCTTGCCCTCCAAGACCATGCAGAATTACTTCCCTTGGCACCTGCACATTTGAAGTAAAATGACACTACTTTTGTTTGTTTTTATTTTTTTTTTGTGTGTGTGTGTATGTGGTATATGTTTGTGTATAGTGTATGCATGTGCATGGGTTTGTGTGGCTGAGTGCACATGTTCCTCCATCAATCTCTGCTTTATTTTTGAGGTCTCTTGATGAACCTGGTTCAGAGATTCAGCCGGCTGGCTAGCCAATGGGTCCTAGAGATCCTCCTATCTCTGCCCCCTCCTACCTTCAGCACACAGGGATTACAGATGGGCACCACCACGCCCAGATTTTATCTAGGGAACTCAGAAACTCATGCTTACACGACGTGCACTTTGCCAGCTGAACCATTTCCTCAGTCCCTGAGCACCATTTGTAAAGGAAAATAATTATCAAAGTTAACTGAAAGGTGAAAATTTTCTTAAAAAGACATTTTTTTCCTAAGGCTCACCCATGAATTCCCATGCAATCCTACTGTATTCATTTGCTTTCTTGTCTTTTCTCCACTAGACTGAATTCCTGTGTCCCTACCAGAGTCAATGGCTTCTCATAATAACCATGTAAGGTAGAAATTCCTCAGCGGCGCACGCCTTTAATCCCAGCACTTAAGAGACAGAAGCAGGCGGATTTCTGACTTCGAGGTCATCCTCATCTACAAAGTGAGTTCCAGGACAGCCAGAGATACACAGAGAAACCCTGTCTAAAAAAAAAAAAAAAAAAAAAAAAAAAAAAAAAAAAAAAAAACCCACCAAACAAACAAATAAGCAAAAAAACAAAACAAACAAGGTAGAAATTCCTCATTCTGCCTTGCACACCTCCTATCTAACTCTCAGAGTAATTAATAAGCAGTACCAGCTTCATGATACATGCTTATTAGAATTAGTTGATAGAATGAATGAGCATGGGCATGAGAAAAACAACTTGTCCACTTAGCTCTACCACCAGCCAGGGAAGGATCCTTGATAGAGACATTCCAATCGACCTACTGAGTTAGTCTTTATGTTGCCCATAAAGCCTATCACATCCAAACTCCAGACTGATGAATTTGGAACCAGGGTGCCTGAGTTCAGATCCTATGTGACTTATTAACTTATGCATTGATTCTGTAAGCACTGGTAACTTGTGTCTTTATTCCCGTTCATGGTGTCAGGATTATTAGTTACCCCCTCTGAACCTTGGTTAACTCATCTGTAACATGAAAACATTAATATGAATTTCACAAAATAACACAAATATTAGAGGTTAGAAGCTATCTAGGCTCACTCTATCACATTGTTCTATACACAGAAGGTGTTGATAAAATTTAAATGCATATTCAAGATCATCTCACTCCCTTCACTCTGACTATATTCATCAATCAACATTGTCATGCTAATTTAATCCTTCGAGAAAATTTTGATTTGAAATGCAAAGAACAAAGGAATTGATGTACGGTCCTCATTTTAGTCAATACATGCCTCCAAATATGTGTTTGGAGCCTGGGGAAGATGGCTCAGTAGGTAAAAGACTCACTGTGCAAGCATTGGAACCTGAGCTCGGATCCCCAGAATGCACACAGAAAGCTGTGCACATAGAGAGACATCTGAAACCCAAGCCTTCCTATCAGGAAGCAAGAGATGGCACTAGGAGGTCCTCAGAAGCTCTGGAGCTAGATAGACCATCATATTCAGGAGGAAACAACCAAGATACCCTTCCTCCATCAAGAGAGAAGGCAAGGACAGGTTCAAGGTTCTCCATCTTTACACGTGAGCAATGGCAGGTGCTAATGTGCACACACACACACACCCATTACACATTCACAAACAAAAATAAGATTAAAATCTTTAAAAGATTCGTTTGTTTGTTTGTTTGTTTGTTTGTTGAGACAGGATTTCACTAGCCCAAGCTAATCTGGAATTCATTGTATTGCACAAGCTGGCTTCAAATTGGCCATTTTTCTGTCTTGTTTTCCAAACATGAGGATTAAAAGTATAAATACTGCCATGGCTGACCTTAAAACACCACTTTGGGGGAGGGGGTGGCAAAGCCAACCGCAACTCTATTTTAGGAGAGACAATTAAGTTGGGTTTTGGTGAAAACATGAGCCCAGGTATCCCAGGCAGGAGACTTCTCCTGATCATGCACTGAAGCTTCAGGTGAGCCCCTTGTTTTCTGCACTAACCCAAAGAGCTGTCTCCCGATAGGCCCCAGGGCTTGAAGAAAGATGCAGGAGGGAAACAGGCTTGGGGGACTTGCTGTGAACCTTCTTTTGGAGAAGACATCAAAGATTAGATGCCTGTTGTGACTCTCTCTTAATTGTCTTCATAACCATGGCCTTGGTATTGCAGATCTTCCAGAAGAACTGAAGCTGAGATGAAAAGAACTCACACCATCACTGGAGCCTGGCCTCCTGGGGCCCCTGGAGACAGAGCTTGACCCTCCTGAGTAATCGTCAGTGATGTTCATATGGAATCCCAAGTTCTGCATCCCAGATTCCTCAGCTCTCTTGGCCTCCAGCAGCCTGCAGTAGGTAGTAATCTCTGTGTCCATAACCAGCTTGAAGTTCACAAGCTCACAGTACTCACGCAGCTCCAGCCAACGACCTGCTTGGCCTGTAGACTCTAGCTTGGTCAGATTGGCTTTGCCATCCTTAATGACCAGGTCTCCACACTCTGCTTAGCATCAGTAATGGAAGCCTTCAGACATGGCCTTGTAGGGCCTTGATCTCTGCTGCAAATGGCTGATGATTCATCTTCGAGAACTCTTAAGTCACCCCAGTGCTTCCCAGCCAGTATCTGTTGATCCTCATGTTTGACCCAGTACATGCTCTCAGCCTCAACCTAGCTACTTGCTGTTGGGATCTCCTCATACTGGGCATGGACTTTGGCCATGATGTCATCCATGTTCAGGTAGGAGCTGTTGTCTGTGGACAGAACCATAGCCATTTTCGGGCTCTGGGACTGTGGCACATGCATCTTCTCTAAGTGGGTCTGCAAGAGGAAAGTCATTAGCATCTTCAGATCCAGCTCCAGCTCCATTTTGTTTGTGTAGACCTCATCCTCATCTTTCCTGATGGGGACAAATTCATTCTCCATCTCTGTCTGTTTGATCTCATCCTTCTATTAATTCTTAGAGTTTTCTAAGCCAGCGTGTTACCAAGCTCCACCTCCAGCTTCAGCTTCTTCTGGCCCAAGGTATCCAACTACCACCTCAGGCTATTGATGGAAGCTTTTACATTTGTTAGCCCTGTTGATCCAAGCCACTTTTTACTGCTGCAGGAGGTCCCACTTGCTTTCTAGTATCTTGTTCTGCTGCTGAGGGTGAAGGAGGGGTGCTGGGGATGTCTTTCTGCATGCTGTGAATGTGTTGCTCTGATGGATTGATAAATAAAATGCTGATTGACCAGTAGCCAGGCAGGAAGTATAGTATAGGCGGGATAAGCAGAGAGGAGAATGCTGGGAAGTGGAAGGCTGAGTTAGGAGACACTACTAGCCACCGCCACCATGAAAAGCAATATGTAAAGTACCCGGTAAGCCACGAGCCACGTGGCAACTTATAGATTAATAGAAATGGGTTAATTTAAGATGTAAGAACTAGACAAGAAGCCTGCCACATCATAAAGTTTATAAGTAATATAAGTCTCTGTGTTTACTTGGGTCTGAGCGGCTGCAGGCCCAGCGGGACTGGAGAAATCTCCAACTACAGAGGGGAACTTCTTGTTGAGGGTCTTGATCTTTTCCTTCTCCTGGGTGTACATGGCCTAGATATTAGAGTCCATGTCTAGCTCCAAGGAACACAGCAATTTCTGGTTCACCATGACCATACCACACACTGGCCCTGATATAGCCACTGTCCAGACCCATGCTGGTGTTCAAGCTCCTCCAGAAGCTCAAGCCCGCCTAAGGGAGCTGATAAGTTCACCAGACACACTCATGTAGGGGTTGGTGACTCTGGGGCCAAAGGTAGATACTTTGTAGGACTTGGGTCACCCTGATGGTTGGAGTGTAAGTGCAGGCTGAACACAGAGGTCTGAGAAGTAGGCAGCTATCTGCTTCTAAGCTGTGGAAAATCACTTCCAAGTGTGTACATAGGTGTGCCCCTTGATTCTTATGAGTCATTTTCCATAGGCCATTGTTCCCTCATGAACTAATATAATATAACCTGTTCTCTTGACCTATAAAGCTACATAAGGACCAGGCCCAGATCTATGATGACCATGTCAAAAGCATATGCCTTCAGAGGTGCACACTCAACCCATCAGCTACTATTCTCCTAACTCTGTGTGCTTTAGCCCTGAAAAAGCAGATTAGAACTTGACTAGTGTTCAAAACCACAGAGTAGACACGGCGAGATCTCTGTGTAGAGTAAGCCATGTGGTGATTTCCCTGAATTTATTCATTCTTTTGAGTGAAATTCCCTGTGTATCAGTCATGTGCTAACCTCTGTCTTGGGTCCTTGTAAACATGGGAAGTGCCCTGGACCAATTCATACTCTAGAACACACTTGAACAAACTGAGGTTTTTACCTATTTGAAGGAATGGTTGGCTCTCTGCTTTTGTGGAATTAGCCTTTGTGGAATTCTCCAAATAAAAATGGGTCCAAAGTGAGAGGCAGTGAGAACTGGCAGGCATGAAGTTGTGCTAGTCAGCTTTCCGCCACTGTGACTACCTGGGATCACCAACTTAAAGAAGGAGAGATTTGTGTTATCCCAGCTTTGGGGGCCTCAGTCCATGATCAGTTGGCTCCATTACTTTGGTGTCTTGTTGTACAGAGCCTCATGCCAAGAGTGGATGGTGAACCCAAACTACTTAGTTCACTATGGTTGTGAGACTAACACACACACACACACACACACACACACACACACACACACACACACACACACACACACAACAAAACAAAAACAAAAACAAAAAAACATGAGCACAAGGGTCTGTGGTCCCACAATCCCCTTTAAGGGCTTGCCCCCAATGGGCTAACCTCCTTTCACTATGTCACATCTCTTAAAGGCCTGCCACCTCCTGATAGTGTCTAGCCTAGTGACCTGACCCCTTAACACATAGCCTTGGAGGATGTTTAAGATCCAAGCTTCACCCACAGACATATATGCATGTACACATCATGTGACTTTTTAAGCCCTGGACCAATTCATTACAGCATTAGGTTGACTTACCATAATGCAGTTCTGAGAGGTAAGTTCAGGATACGACAAGATGGAAGCATCACCCTGCTGTCTGATCTACATGACTGTGTTATTGAATCCTTTGTTTGGAAAATGTGCATATTTAACTCGTCAATCCATTCGCTTTCTTGACAAGTGTTTGTTGAGAGCCTGGTATGTGCCAAGAATTGTTCTAGGTTCTAGGAATGAGTGGGCACCACTGATTCACAGGGCTCCCATCAATCTCAACCCAGTTTCAACTTCACTTCCCCAAACAGGCTGTACCCTGATATGGGGGTACCTCTGACCTCAGTTCTGCATTACCTACCAGCTTAAATAAGAAGTTATTACCATGAAACTTGCAAAAAAAAATTGTGTGCACAAATTCACATGATTACAACTGAATATTCTGTTGTAACCAATACCCAGATCAATAAGCTAATGTTACCAGCATCCCGGAAGTCTCTCTTAGAACACTAGCTCTCACTTCCCAATAAGGGTCACTACTATCCCACCGTTCGGAAGCACAGCTTTAACTGTTTCACATCTACATAAATGGAATCATAATGCTTTTATCTCTAGGCATTTATAACATGCTGTCTGGGTAGTTGTTTTTTATAAGTTTTGTGTGTCTTCAGAGACCCAAACTGAATTCCTTAATTAACTTCCTGGCAGAGGAGAATGGACTCTGAAACAGTACCTGCGACCAAATATATTAAACTTGATGTGCCTGGATCGTTCAGTTGACCTGAGCCCAAGAGGATGTAGATTTAAGACTTTACTGCGAACTTGGCTGAAATGAGGATCCCATTTTCTACTCTAGTCAACATTCCAAAAGATGTGTGTGTGAGTGTGTGAGTGTATGTGTGTGTGTGTGTGTGTGTGTATGTGAGTGTATGTGTGTGTGAGAGAGCATGTGTGAGTATGTGTATGAGTGTGTGTGTGTGTGTGAGAGCATGTGTGAGTGTGTGTATATGGGTATGTGAGTGTATATGTGTGTGACTATGTGAGTACATGTGTGTGTGAATATGTGTTTATGTGTGTACGTGTGTCAAATTTTTCTGTGTCAACTTAACAATATCTAAATAAGCCAGGATTTCTGCAACAGTGCATGAATGAAAACATAAGCCCCCATCTTAATTATATTAATGTAGTTTCTCCAGACTGGAGTTTACATACTGTTGCCCTTCAAGGTAGCTAGCTAACCACATAGCTTCTCTCTGGTGACATCATTGATTGACAGAGGATCCAATCAATCTGATCAAAGGGTCCTCTCAGTGGCCACATGGCAGGAAGGTCCCTTTCTACCTAGCCTAGGAAATTCTGAACTACCATAACGCTATTCAAAGATTCTTATGCCCATGACCGACAGTATTTCTTTTTTGTTTGTTCAACAGGTGACTGCTATTAACTCTGTAAAAGCCAGGCAAGTGGCATGCCGCTCTTCTGACAATATTTTTCTGTATCACTTACCTTCACTTTCAGCCTCGTTAGAAGCTTCCTTCATGCCTGGTATTCTGGCTGTCACTGACCTTCACAGTGCACTCAGCTCCACAGCAAATGGGCTGTTCTGAGACACAGGGAAAGGAGACTTTGAAAGGCAGCTTCCTAATGGAACCATTCTGGGAAACATTGACGGAGAAAATGGCCCTCAGGATTCACTGTGGATTTCCAACTCCAAATAGCCACAAACAAACCCAGTGAAATCACCACAGGGCAAGCTCCCTGAAGGGCCTATAGGGAGCAGGAAGGCAGAGGGTGAACAGTGGTAAAGTCCCAGACACCAGCAGCCAGGAGGCCAGCAGCTTGTAGCTGTGGAGGCCAGAGCTTGGGTTCTACTCATCTTTGGAGTCACATCCGAGACCCTCTGCCTACTGCTCCAATTGTTACCTCCATTGTTGCCAGCTCAGGTCTAACAGCCTGAACCAGACATCCCGTCTTCTAGATCAGTTACCCATCTGCTGGCTCTCCCTTACTAACCCATTTAGGACTTTATTTATGACAGGCAAGACACTGAGGCTGTCACTTTGAGATCCACAGTGTTTCTTCTACTCTGCCTCCTGCTTTTGCTGGACACCGGTGCTCCTTTCCATCATTCCTAAGGAGACAGATGGTAAGGATGTCTTGAGCAGGAACACTAGTGACCAGACTAGACCTCCAGCATGTCACCTCATCTCTTCTTGCTTCTCCTGGTTCCAGTTGCCCTGTTTTACCTACCAGGTGAACTGCAGCAGTGTGGCAAGCCGTGGACAGATTCAGAAACATGTAGGCTTCTCAATTGCTTTAGTTGAGGAGGTGATCATTAGGGGTTTGTGAACAGTGCCAAAGAGTGGTCTGCCCATCTTCGTTTGTTGCCATGACAGCAACTAACAGCTTCTCCAATTGGAGGCAAGGATGTCTCTGCAATATAAACAAAGAATTGGAAAAGTATGTTTTCTTGACCTCTGCAGGAAATCCTGCCCAACACAGACAAGAATGCAGCATTTCCTGGACTCCCAGGAGCTCTGTGTGTTTGCAAGGGTGGGCCTGAGTCAGCCCGGAAAAGATACCCACATTCTCTGACCAAGAAAGCTGGAGGGCGGCAGAGACGGCTCAGTTGGGAAAGTGTTTGCTGCACAAGGACCTGAGTTCAGGTCCCTAGCACCCACTTTAAGCTGGGCACAGTGCCCAGGGTCTGTAAGCTCAGAGCCTGGAAGCTTGGAGACAGGCAGATCTCCAGAGATCATTGGCCAGGCAGTCTAAATGAATGAGCTCTAGGTTCAATGAGAGACCCTGCCTAAAAAAATAAGGTGAAAAGTGACAAAAGGAAGAAGACACTCAGTGTTGACTTTTGCCCTCCACACGTGTACATGTACACATGCATGCATCAACATGAACATCTAGACATGTGTGTGTCACACAATACAATGCCCGCACAGCAGAGGGGAGGCACGAGAGCAAGCTGAAAAGTCATCACCAGGTCCAAAGGTGCTTGTATGAAGTAAAAACCCAACATAAATTTGTTGTATGTGTATTAAGGTAAACTAGAAGAAGAGAAACTCAGACTTGGAATTTTTCACCTATTTTTTTTTTTTTTGCCTGGTTTTCAGTCTCTTACTGAATGTCTACCCACTAAGAGCCACTTAAAAAGATGCTATGTTACAGAGATGGGATAGTTGAGTGCTGTCTCATGAGGTTAGGAACATATGATTGCTCAACACATGTACACTAAGAGCCATGACTCTAAGACAAAAACAATTCAAACTATGCCTCCTGACCATGGGCTCTGGTGGACGTCACAAGGAACAGGCAGCACACAGCTGTCCTGCTCTGCGCTGGTGGGCCTCTTAGGTGGTGACATGTGGAACAGCAAGGGTGACTGTGAACAAAAAATAATGAGAGAAACGTCTGTCTCCCCACTACTCTCTTTCCCAGCCAAATGACACAATTCCTATTTTATGCAAGTGAGCTCCCCAATTTTGACGCTGCTTTTCCTTCTTCCTGAATCTGTCAATCATCTTTCCTTGACTCATATTTTATGATGGTTCAAAATCAAAGAAGACAGCTGTGACAAAATGCACACATCTCCCTGACACCATGAGATTAGAAAGAGAGAGAGGAGGAGGAGAAGGAGGAAGAAGCAGAAGAAGGAGAGGAGGAGGAAGAGAAGGGAGAGAAGAAGGAAGAAGAAGAGGAGAAGGAGGAAGAGGAGGAGAAGGGAGAGGAGAAGGAGGAAGAAGAGGAGGAGAAGGAGGAAGAGGAGGAGAAGGAGGAAGAAGAAGAGGAGGAAGAAGAAGAAAAAGGAGAGGAAGAAGGAGATGAGGAGGAGGAAGTGGAGGAGGAGGAAAAGGAAGGAGAGGAGGAGAAAGAAGAGGAAGAGGAGGGGGAGGAAGAAGAAGAGGAGGAGAAGGAGGAAGAAGAGGAGAAGGAGGAGGAGGAAAGCAGTAGGTGTCACATGAATGCAGGGATTCTTTTACTGATGTGGAAGAAACCCAGGGCCTCATGAAGGCTTAGTATGTTGTACTGGCTGGATTTTTATCAACTTGACACAGTCTACAGTTATCTGAGAGGAGAGAATGTCAATTGAGAAAATGCCTCCATAAGACTTGGCCATAGGTAAGCCTGTTGGCATTTTCCTGGTTAATGATGGACATAGGAGGGCCTAGACCCTTGTGAGTGGTGCCACCCCCAAGCAGGAGGTCCTGCAGGGTATGAGAAACCAAACTGAATAAGTCACAAAGAGCAAGCTAGCAAGCAGCATTATCCCACGGCCTCTGCATCAGTTTCTTTCTCCAGGTTCCTGCCTTGAGTTCCTGCCTTGACTTTCTTCGGTGATGGACTATGATGTAGAAGTGTAAGATAAAATAAACCCTTTCCTTGCCATGTTACTTCTGGTCACGGTGTTTTATCACAAGTAATAGGAGAGCTAAAACACTGAATGAATATCTCTCATGCAAAGAAGAATGTGCCATTTACACACTCTAAATTACACTGTAATCTATAGCATTTTAAAACTGGGGACAGTTCCCATGTCTAATGCAAGGGGAAGAAAAATCCTACAAGTGGTTATTGTTAGTGCAAAATGGAATAGAAGATGATTCTAGGTCAGAGTGCCCCAGGAGTTATATAACAACCATCAAGGAGCCCTGAAGTTTAAATGGCTGTGACTCCAGCAAACATGAATGGTAAGGGAATTAGCACTGCCTAGATGAGGGTTGGGAAAACAGGAGGAAATAGAGATGTGTCATTTTATAAATGACAACAGGAAAGAGTTGCTGATTAAGAAAGATGAATGGAATGCATTGTTTCAGCAAAGGGCCAAACGATACATGCATTCTTTTTGCATGCCACAAGGGTGGCTTGGGGGAGCTTGTTCCCGGTGCCCACTCTTGACTCACTCCTGCAGCTTTTAAGGGGGTAGATGCTTGGCCGATGTTTATATGGTCCTTCCTAGAGACAAGAGGGCTGAGTATCTAAGAGGTCCCTCCTTCACTTTCTGGGGGTTATCGCACTTGGTATGGATCCTTCTGTGGCTGTTTAATCTCAACACGGTGCACGGCTTGACCTCTACAATGAATTGAAAAATCCCTCAAGGGATGAAAACTTCAGGACTTGTAGATTCAGAGGACCCTGCGAGTCCCAGTTACTGCTGCTTCACCTTGCCTCTTGCATGGTTTCTGTGCATGGGACCCATCTGTAAAAGAGAGTGGGCCTGGGGACCTTTCCTCACGCACCCTTCCTTCAAGGGCATTTCCTGTCCCCCTTGCTTCCTTTGGTTTTATCATTCATCTTGCCATTTTTATGCCTACGTAGTCCTCCTTCATCCCAAGACCAAACTCTCGTTGAATGTTGGTTATTTTTTAAGAGCTAATTCTGTTCCAAGTTGCAAAGGTTTGCCCTTTCCTGATGCTGAGGTTAGCCCATTCAAGATGTCTTTATTATATTGACATGTAGAAGGGGCTCAGCTTCATGTTCATATTTGCCAGTGAAACTAAATCATTCTCTCTCCCTCCTTCCTGCCCCCTCCTTTCCCCCTCCCTCCCTCCTTCCTCCCCTCCCTCCCTCCCTCCCTCCCTCCCAGTTCTTTAGGTCAAAATGGCTATCAAGAATTTTGAACTAATTATTGTACATCAGTTGATTGAATGCCCCATCTACCCTGCTTCATTTTTTCCTCTTTTTAAATTAATGAAAATTAAAGTAAAATTTAGATCAGGAAAATATAAATTCTTGTCATTTAAGTAATACCATAGCTAAAATCCCATTAACAACTTTCCACATTCACACAGCCTAAGTTTTACATTTTAATTGATGGGTTTTTGAGTGTCTATTTTTATTTTTAATTTTGGACCACAGTTCAGTTCTCTGAGTGTATATTATTCCTCAAATTTGTGTTAAGGAAATGACTTGACAGGAAGACAAACTTAAGTTTCAAATTCAAACCTTAAAATATTTTGAACAATTTAACCCAGAAATTTGAGGCGTTAAAGATTACTATGCAGGAGCCATAAAATATTGAAAGAAATACAGTTTTTGAATATGCAGATTGCTAGCATGAAATAGTGAAAGGAAAGAGGAAAAAAATAGCCATGGGAAATGGAACACTTGTGGAAACATCTGAACCGAGCCGAACTATTCATAAAGTAGTTTGTTGGAGACTCATAGGAGCAGATCAGGGCTGCAAACTCATCACGTTTCCATTGAGGTGGGGTCTAATAGCCTTCTCTTTGAATGAAGGTTTGCCTTACAGACTAAATTCTGTCAATGAGAATAAGACAAAAGCTGTGCACAGAGCCTTCCAGCACTCAGGAAGCTGAGGCACCAGGATGACAGATTTAGGATCGCCTTGGACTTCACAGTGAGTCAGGCTAAGTAACTTCTGAGGAGCAGTGAGAAGGGCGACGCAGCTTCTACCTGGCTCTCTCACCTTGGATATGTATCCTGGGAACCCAGCGGCCATGATGTGAGGAAGCCCAACTCACACAGAGATGCTCTATGTCGATGATCCTGGAGAGACTTGAGGTCCCAGCTTTAAACTTCTTGTTGGGTTTATGTGAATGAAGAGTGTTGGGTTTATGTGAATGCTCGCTTGGATACTCAGACACACAAAGGACTCTGGGAAAGAAGGACATTTTTCTGCTTGCAGATCTCAGAAGACATGTCCCATCATGGGGGGAGGGGTCACACAGGCGTGCATCAGTGTGGGTCAAGAAGCAAAGGGATGGGATGGAGAAAAGACCTTTAACGTGGTTTTGTCTAGAAGCATCATGGGAGGCTTAGATTTAGGATCTTAAATTTGGCTTATTTGTGTAATTTAAGAGCCTTTAGAAAATAAAGACCATTTTAGCTGTCTGGTACCTTCATCTATGGTGATGCTGGCAGGTGGACAGTGGCCCAGTCTGAGGGAACCTAATAAAGGGGGTGATTGGAGTAAGGACTCTCAACAGTTGGGTACATCTCGAATCTACCAGCCCTAGGAGAGGTGTTCCTTCAGGCCCATGGAACCCCAGGTATTACAGCTTAAGAATAAAAGATGCTGGCTGGCAGTCAAGGCCAACTCCAGATATGTTACTGAAGAAAACCTTTTAGAGGACTGAAACCTCAGCTACTGGAGTCTCGCCAAGAGCTGAACACCTAAGATGTGCCTATCCCCCCAACCCCTCCCAGAGCAGACCACGAGAAAAGGTGAATGATTATAGGTGGTCTCCTGGTGGTGTGTTGAACAGCAGTAGGTAACCAGACCACTCTCTGTGTCATAGACAGCTTTCTGTCATTATAAGAAGATCCTGGGAGATGATCAATTTACACAGAGGAAAGGTATAATTTGGCTCACACTTTCAGAGGTTTCATTCCACGATTGATTAATACCCATTACTTTGGGTCTGTAGCACACCACGACAGAGGAGAAATGGTAGGGGGGGAGGGGGGGAGGGAGGGAGGGAGGGGGAGGAAGGGAGGGAGGGAGGTTCTACACTCTTCGAGACCATATCTCAATGATTTAAAGCTACTCACGCCCTATCTAGGCCTCAACTCTTAAACATTCCATCACCTTATCACCTTCCAATGTCACCAGGTTGAGAACTAAGCCTTTATATAGCACATGGGCCCTTGGGGAACATTCAAACCAAGTGTTATATTCAGGGAACTGACATTATTGCAGAAATCACTTTCATGTACTAATACTTAAAACATCTTAAAGGTTGAATGTATGTGACTAGTACGATGCATATAAGAAAGTCTGCCAGCTGACATCCTTGTAACAGCTTAATTATGACATTTCTGGAGTGCTTTAAGTGCATAGATGGTCCTGCAAGTCATAACTTCTATTTGAAGCAAATTACCCTCATTAGTTGCTATGTAAATAAAGATGTGCATCTTAGCTAAGAGCCATTAAATGTGAGACCATAGAGACTGACGACACTAAAATCACGAAGCAGCACCTGACGGGACTCCTTCCTAGAGGGCATCATGGATTGGGTTGTAGGTGGCTCAAGGATATTGAAGTATCCTTGAAAGAATTTTAGGCTTCAAGTTTCGTGCCTTGGTTCACAGAGAGATTGGTGAGGCTAGCTCTATACCAAATTAAGTGTGTGTGTGTGTGTGTGTGTGTGTGTGTGTGTGTGTGTGTGTGTGTGTGTTCCCTATCCTAACGAGTGGCCACAAGCCCCTGTATCACTTTTCAGTTGCTGTGATAAAACACCATGACCAAAGCAACTTCTAACTTCTAGAAGGAAGACTTGATTTTAGCTTACTGTTCCAGAGGGAGAGAGTCCATAATGGTGGGGACGTATGGAAGCAGGTGACCTGAGCAGGAAGCTGAGAGACCGCATCTTTAAGAGCATGCAGAAGGCAGAGAGACTGAACCAGAAGTAGGCCAAGGCTACACATTCTCAAAGCCCCCCCCCCCAGTGATTTCCCCTCCAGCAAGGCTCCACCTTCTAAAGGTTCCATAATCTCCCCCAAACAGCACCACCAGCCTGGGACCACGTGTTTAAATGTATGAGCCTACACTACAGCCCCACTGGACAATCTGCTTCCTTGAAAGCTCATCTGCTACCATCCCAGGGACCAGCATCAGAGATAAACTCGCTCAGTTCCCTGCCTAAGAAGAAGGCTCCTTTCTGGAGCTTGTGATATAGGGTAACAGTTAGGATATAAATAGCGAGTCTTCAGAGGCTGTACTGGTTTGCTATCTGTTGCTGTGATAAAAGCCACAATCAAAAGCAACTTGGAGGGAAAAGACTTTATTTCATCTTACCGTCCCTGGCTGAGGGAAGTCGAGGTGGGAACTCAACTCCAGCAGGGCAGGCGCTTGAAACAGAAACCGGGGAGGAATGCCACCTATTGACTCGCTCTGTGGTTCCATGCTTCTTATTCCGGCCTGTCCCGCCAATGATGCCACCACCTAGAGTGGGCTAGCCCCTCCTACATCAATTAGAATCAAGAAAATGGCCCACAGCCACGCCCACAGGCCAATCTGGTCCAGGAACCGAACCCCCAAGGGAGACCCTCTCCGCTGACCCTGGGCTGTGTTAAGATGGCGGCTGAAGCTAACCAGGAAAGAGGCTCTGCGGGGTTAGGACCCTCAAACGCCTTACCAGTGTCAGGAAAGGAGGCCCCCATTTTGCACAAGAGGGAGGGTCCACCCCACATGCCTGCCTTCTGTCCTTCTCAGTATCTCTGAGTGGGAGTACTCTGTGCAGGTCAGGTGGTGATATCAGGTGCATGTGTCTCAGATGCCTCTACCAGCTCCTCCCTCTCCAGGTTCCCTGATCCACAACTGGCTCCCATCCCAGCCTTTCTGTGATATAGATAATTTTCTGTTTATTTTGAAAGGTGGCTAGCACAGGACCTTGCACATGCCATGTAACTCTTTCCTCTGAGCTATACACCTCCAGCCCTGGCCTCTGGATCCCACGTAAGAAGGGATTCCTGACGTCACCTCAGCCTCTGGGATCCAGAATTATGATGCTCCGGTGGAGAAAACTCAACTGAGAGCCAAGGAATTGGGAGAATTGGATAGCTGAGTCCAAAGTCTCTTGGAATTGGGCCAGCTTGACTCAGCATGTCATGAGGCCAGCCTCCTCTGTGGGATGACCCAAGTGGAAACTCCCAGTTCTGTCATCTACCACATTAGAAAGAAACCAGACCAAAGGGATCCCATGAGAATCCCCAAACAACCCAGGCTGTTGCCAAGATTATAGGCTCCTCTCCACACACTGACAGCATGGCCCCATTGAGGGAGACAAAAATTACACAGTCATTGAACATGGAGAAGTCAGCTGGTGGCTATATGGAGCCTTCACCCATCCTGGCTAGCATCTTTGGTACTAGAGGAAGGTACTCCACATGCTACCAAAGGAGACATGTAAATACTAACCCAGCTACAACCCCTGAGATCTACAATGGTGTCCTGCCTGCAAGGTATGCTTGGGCAATAGTAGCACAAAGGTTGTAGGAGTAACCAACCAATACCTGCTCTGACTGAAGACCCACATCAAGAGATGGAACCCATACCTGACATGGCTTGGGCAACTAAAAAGCTGAGACCTAAAGAACCTAGCCAAAAAAAAAAAAAAGACTCTTAGTGATGTTCTGCTATACTCATAGATCAGTGCCTTGCCCAACCATCATCAGAGAAGCTTCCTCCTGCAGGAGATGGGAACAAATACAGAGACCCACAGTCAGGCATTATGCAGAGAGTAAGAGATCTTGGAACACTCGGCCCTAAATGAGATGTTCCATCAAATCCCTCCCCTCAGAGCTCAGGGAACCCCTTGGAAGAGGAGGCAGAAAGAGTGTAAGAGCCAGAAGGGTAGTGGACACCAAGAGAACAAGATCCTCTGAATCAACATGGTCAAAGCTCATGTGAACTCACAGAGACTGAGGCAGCATTCACAGAGCCTGCACAGGTCCACATGAGTTGGAACCCTAGAGCTTAAAGAAGTGGACACATGCCCCCGTCCGTAACCCAGAAACAATTTCCAATTGATAACCAATTACAAATAAAAATTTAGTTTTCTCCAAGGGTTTCACTGGGGAAACAAACTACTCTTAAGGGTTGGCCACGTGCCCAGCCGTAGATGGCCAACAGAAAATAAACTCGAAGTCCTCTTTGGAAGTTTCTTGTCTCATAATTTCCCATCAGGGCATTTTATCTATCTATCTATCTATCTATCTATCTATCTATCTATCTATCTATCTATCTATCTATCTATCTATCTATCATCTATCTATTTTAGTTTTTAATTCTTATTTTATTTTACATATATCATTTATTTATTTATTTACCCCTTTCTTTTTTTACCCTATAGGTTCTCTGCATACATAGTATGGCTCCCAGTTTAGTATTTTTATGGGATTCTTGAGTGTACGAATGAGTGGGTCTCTGTGTCTGTATTTGTTTCTTGTGCCTTTTCTTGGTTTTTTCCCCTCTTCTGTTTGTGTGTTTTGTCCTATTCCAGGGTGTTAGTTTTTGTTTTATCGTATTATATTATATTTTATTATTATCCCATAGAAGGGATATTGTTTTCTAATGAGACCATTAGTGAATCCAGATGGGAGGGGAGGTGGGAGGAACCGGAAGGAATAGTGCAATAAGAAGCCATATTCAGGATGTATTATATGGAAAAATATTTTCAATAAAGGGAAAAAACACTTTTTAAAGCAACCAGAAAATAAAACAAAACAATAACAAAACCCAACAACTCTCTACATTTTAGGAAATGTAACTTTAAATGCCACAAACCAGAGATTGAAGCCACTGTGTTCAAATGCTCAGATTCTACCGTTAACATATTAGGACGTGGTTATCCATGTGTTCTCAAAGAAAACCTCAAATTATCCATGAACGAAAGCTGTTGGAGGTCCAGAAAGGAAGCCTCCTTCAGTAGAGGCCTCAAACTCTTCTCCCTTTGAGATTCACACCTGTCCTGTATCCTGCTTGCACACTACCGGGTACTCGCTATGGATAGAAGAAATGAATAAGCAGGACAGAGAAAGACACCATGTCTTTGAAAAGCAGGGGTGTTACTTACACACTCACCCGAAGAGACTGAGGATGATCGATGCTTGTTTTAACACCAAATGCCGGGACGCAGTCTTCGAGGCAGGAGCCACGCTACCAATTAAGTTGCCAGCAGTGGCCAGTTGTGCCTGAGTCAGTCTGCTTTGCGACCAACAGCTACCACCCCCCACTACACACACACCATCCTGCCAAGAGAATAATCTTCTCGTTAATTCAATTAAGCTGTTCAGAAATTGGTGTCTTGTTCGATGGAGCCGGTTTCTTCTCTGGGAAGTTGTCAACCGGGATTCAAGACACTCTTTATTGTGCTGTAGATTGGGGTTTATGTCGGAGGCCCAGAAAGTGTTCCATGTCTGCTTTCTTGACTCCTAAGTTATGATTGCAGCATTTGCTACCTGTACAGATATTTGAAGAATGTTCTTTTGTGCTATTATGGCTGTTTATTATGAGCACAGCATAGGCTAAAATGCAATCTTCCAAATGCTAATTTCTGTCTATATTAAATGCAAATGTGAATATATTTACAAAACTCATTTAAATGCTCAATAGCACTATAAAAAAAATCCAGACTTACAAATGCAAACAGAAATCACTGGCTGTAAAGTGTCCAGTCAGCCAAGTAAATGTGTGGTGAATACCTGTTTCTCTACCAGCACCCTTAAAACAAGCACTCTCAAAGGAGGAAGACAGAGAATGAATAAGTACAAAGTCCTGACCTATATCATGTTTTTTAGTCTCAGCTACACAAGGCATTAAGATGTTATTTATTTATTATTCTAGTTGGGTGTTTTGTTTGTTTGTTTGTTTGCTTGTCAGCTTGATACAACTAGGGTCATCTGGGAAGAGGGAAACTCAACAGAGAAAATGCTATTGTCAGATTGGGCTGTAGGCAAGTCTATAGGGTGTTTTGGGGATTGATAATTGATAATTGATGTGGGAGGCCTCACTCACTGTGGGGAGTGCCACCCTTGGACAGGAGGTCCTGGGTTCGATAAGAAAGCAGGCTGATCAAGCCAATAAGCAGCACTCCTCCATGGCCTCTGCATCAGTTCCTGCCTCCAGGTTTCTGCCTTGAGTTCCTGCCCTGACTTCCCTTTGTAATGGACTGTAGATCACAAGATGAAATAAACCCTTTCCTCCCTAGTTGCCTTTGGTAATTGCCTTTATCATGGCAATAGAAAGCCTAACTAAGACATTTATATACATGCACATCTCAAAGGTATGGAGCAGTTTCAGATACTAGTAATAAAAGCATGTGTATAGTAATGTTCCTGACCATTAACAAAAGGGGGAATATTAAGTCAAGACATTCTTTGGAGGGGCAACAAGATGACTCTGTGGGTAAAGGTGCATGCTGCTAAACCTGGGGACCAGAGTTAAATCCCTAGAACACTATGGTAGAGAGATCCCACTCTTGCAAGTGATCCTCGGACCTCAACACATGCCTTGTGGACTGACATGCCCATACATATACACACGCACAACAAATACATACACATAAAAATTTTAAGAGGAAAGTTGGGTCGTTTTTTAGCCCTTCTTCAGTGCTCCTCTTTGGCATAGCTGTGTGAGTTCATGGAAGCTTCTTTAACCACTCTGCCTCTCTTGCCTCGTTTGCAAAAGATAAACACTAATTGAACCTACCTCGTTTGAATCAGGAGGTTAATGCTCACACCAGCAGCACATATACTAAAAATAGAGTCAAATGGCTAATGCAAGTCAATAGGTCTAAAGTGCTTAGAACAATGCCTGACGTATAATGACCTCATTTGTCTTTTTTTTTTTTTTTTTTTTTTAATATGATAACAACAACAACTTCAAAAGAGCCGAAGAGAGCTCGGCTGGTAAAGTACTTGCTGAGTTTGATGGACAGAACCCAAATTTCTAAAACAGTCAGGCATGGTGGTCTGTGTTCGTGATCCCAGCAGTGGGGAGGCAGAACGTAGAAATAAACAAACAAATGATGGAGAGTGTCTGAAGAATGATAAAGCTGTCCTTCATATAACGCAGGAACACACACACACACACACACACACACACACACACACACACACACACTATTTTGTTGTTATTGTTGCTTAGTGATAAAATAATTCCCAGAGTAATCCTGGGGAGAAAATGACAGTCACAAATCTGGGGCTGAAGTCTTTAAACACATGCACAGGCTTTTGAAGAGCTAGAAATGTGGTTCGTTTTGACCATAACTTTGAGGATCCAGAATGGGAACTCCTGACCTCTTTTGCTCATTTGAGAAAATGGCCATTGAAAGCATCGCTAGTGGACAGCCAATCCCTCATTTTATGAAATAAATATTTTTGCACGTCCCTCCTGTTTTATGACGTCGGTGTCTGGCTAGCTTCGGCCTACAGCGGAAATGGAAGATCTATGTGGTTCAGTGAAACACTAGCAGACCGAGAAGAACAACGTCCATTGGAGAGTAGAACAGCTTCGCTGGAAACACATTCTCTGGGCTGTATCAGACACCGAGCGGCACAGGGACCGTTGTGGGAACTCTCCTGTGAGTTCCCTTTCAGCCTGTAATGATGGGAAACCATCACTCTAAAGTTAGCCACAACATCTCCTGGAGTTTCACACAAAATATAATTTTTTTCTTATCATTCTTTACTTTATAGGCTCAAGGATGTCAAACCACCTTGGCAGTCCAGGCACAAACTGTAAATGCTCACCACAGAGTTAGGTTCAACAAATATTTACTATGTCTCCTAAGGCCTGACCAGTAGGAATTACATGCTCATTATCTGGCCAAGTACCCTGTACACATCACCTCCTTTAATGACCTGGGGAGTAGGAGTCCTGCTTCTGAGGCTCTGGAGACTCAGAGAGGGGAACAGACAGGTGTCCATTATGCCATGTGATAGACTGGGCATGGCATGAATTTTAATGGCTATCACTCATGCCAACTCTGTGCAAGGGGATCTGCCCCCAGCCATGGGCTTCATCTTCGGTAGCCTATGCTCGTCTTCACTGAATGATGGAGAGAACATTGCATGGGGCATGTGAACTCAGCTCTGGGTGTCTGAGTCCCGTTATGTCCCTAAGATATATATTGAACCCCTCTTCCCTGGCACATGTTTATTTTCCAGTGCCAGCTTCCTCGTTTTTGCTTTGGTTGTTCTAAGGTATAGCCCAGATATATAGCCCAGGTTGGCCTCAAACTCACGATCTACCTCAGTCTCCCAAATGCTGAGATTAGAGGTATGGTCCACCATGCCCAGCTCAACCAATCTCTTCATTTTCCTCCTGCTTCCGTTTCTTGCTTGCTGGGGTTTCTGCCCACCCCTGCCGTCCAATGGCAGCTGCTGAAAGGCTCACACAGATGGCCGTGAGTGGAGAACTGGCTGGAGTTTTATCTAGAAATGGGCCAGGGCTTGTGTGGAGGGGCTACCAAAGCCCTAAATGGATTCGTGTCTCAGAAACTTTCCCCCATTCTCTAAGGAAAAGGTAGCAAAGTTCTGAAGGGCTCTCATCCATCAGTTCAGCAGTAACATGATGCTAATACTTACCAGCTGTGTGATCGGGCCTCGGCTCCTACAGATGTGGACACTGATGCAGAATGGAATACTAAGGGGGTTTTTCTGGGGTCACACGCAGCACAGCAGGAATTAAAAGTCACAGACTTGGAATTTCTCAAGGACCGCTTAGGCTGTCATTCAGTCCCCCGGGCAGGCATGAAGGGAGGGCTAGCTGTACTCTTTTGACACAGTATGAATATGTGCCACATGCTTCTAGCCCACCATGCTGAAGCCACATTGTACAGAGTTTGAACTATGCACTCGCCCCCACGGAACACGGTGGAAACCTCCGTGCGCAGGAGGCCGACTCCAGAAGCTGACTCCAAGATCAAGGCAGACCCAGCAGGCTGACTGGGTGGGTGTTCTGAGCTTTGCTCACACCGCAAAGCATGCACGGAGCCCCTGAGTCCTAAGGAGGAGCCCACAGGTAGGGATCCAGCTCAGTGCCCCCGCCTCCTCTCTAGGCCGGCTTCCACACTCCGCAGTAGAAATGGAGCTGCGCCCACTTGCTCGAGGCCAGCGCTTTGACATTTCAAAACCAACTCCTCTTCAGTATGACTAAACCAAGATATATATATGTGAAAGTAAGCTGACTGCCATATCTTTGGAAAGCCCACACTTATGAGAAAATGGTAAACAGGCCTCCTTTCTCCTTTAGCCGAGGATGCAGGCAGCCAGGCAACATCGCAAATTCTAACTTCTGTTTGCTTTCCCACAAGGCAAGTGGGAATGGCCGTTGGTTTTAGTTTACATTTTGGCCTAAGTCAGTATTCCTCTCTGTAGATTCATGCAGAACTTTCTAGAATTCTCACGATTAGTAGGTACTTCCCAGCAGTGAAGTTCCCTCATCCTTTGTGTGGATAGTTTGACCTGGAGTAGAAATAGCTCCTGCAAGCACAAAACTGAAGGTGTGAAAGAGTCCTGGAATGCCTCGTGCACCCTAATCCTGCCTGGAAATCGTCTCACTTCCTATTACTAAGCGGAAGAGCTAAAAGATGAGAGTCTTGGAACAGATGCAGCCAATTGATTTCAGAGTCCATCTTCCTTTTAATAGTTATGCAAATGTCTGAATGTACTTTCATGAAATACTTCATTTTTAAAAACCCTGAGCCCATCCATAGTGTCTCATGTGATGTAATAGGAATATTTCATAGAGTTCTTATGAGACTGCTTCCTTTTAGAAGGTCAGGGGTTATCAGCAGAGCAGACCCTCTGTGGGTTCTTCTCCTGTGGGCCATAAAATTTTCAGAGGCACAAAAACACCAAATCACAATATTATGATAATTGTAGTTTAAGAAACAAGAATGTTTTATGGTAACTTTACAATTATAAAACATCACCATAAAATTGTAAACCTGGCAATAAACTTGAGAGATAAGCTTCACCCTCAGACTATGAGTCAGAAGTTTCTAGCAATCAAACAGGTCTATAGTCTATGTTTAAATCAAAGTATCATAAACCTTGCAAACAGACTTGAGAAGCTGTCTTTTATGTAAGGCTTAGGTCAGAATTCCCCAGTAATAAGACTCTATAATTTGCATTGTTTCTTTCTCTAAGACGGGATTTCTCTACGAAGTTCAGACTGACCTTGGACTTAAGAGCCTTTTTAACAATCTAAAATAATTACTGTGGGAGTTTGAATGTATTTGGCCCCAATAAGCGCATAGGAAGTGGCAGTATTGGGAGGCGTGGCTTTGTTGGAGTGGGTGTGGCCTTGTTGGAGGAAGTTTGTCACTGTGGGGGCGGGCTTTGATGTCTCATATATGCTCAAGCCACACCCAGAGTCTCAGTCTACTTCCAGTTGCCTGTGGGTCAAGATGTAGCAGCTCCTTCTCCAGCACCACGTCTGCCTGCATGCCGCCATGCTCCCCGCCATGATGATAATGAACTAAACCTCGGATACTGTGAGCCTCCACCTCAAGTAAATGTTTCCCGTTATAAGAGTTGCCATGGTCATGATGTCTCTTCACAACAGACAATAGAACAATGACTAAGACACTTACTATGATGAATGCGTACGACTACCGTGTAGAAGGAACTGTAATGTCAAACGGCTCATAGGTGCAATGTCATCACAGCATTGAAAACGTTTCAAATGTAGTGTTCATTGCAATGTTTGGTTAACACAGTTCACAGAGGGATTATTTTCCTTTGTATTCTTTGAAAGTTGCACGAAGGTTCTAAGAGTTTCCTGGAATCTCAGATCTCCCACCAGCCCGCCTCTGACCTACCTCTTCCTATCTATAGACATGCATGTTTGCACTCTAGAAGACGCTACACCTCTCTACACAAGGCAGAGTAAGAGTGACGAGAGTAACAGGTAGCTGATTTTGAGACACTGGCTTTGCTGAAAATTATTTCGTATGTAATCCCCACCTGTAGAAAACCAAACTGACCCCCGACACACTAAACCATAATTATTCCCATTTTACAAATGAGGAAAACCGTAGCCCCGGAGCTTAAGTGAATTGTTTGTGATCATGCAGCATATAGACAGACAGACAGATGATAGATGTATATGTATGTATATAGAGAGAGATGAATGTATGTATATGTATGTATAAGTGTGTATGTATATATGTATGTTATGCCAGATAGTTTTATGTCAACTTGACACAAGCTAAAGTCATCTGAAAAGAGGGAATATCAATTAAGAAAATGCCTTCATAAGATCAACCTGTAGGCAAGCCTGTAAGACATTTTCTTAATTAGTGGTTGATGGGGGATGGCCCAGCCCATTGTGAGGGGTGCCATGCCTGGGCTGGGGGTCCTACGTGCTATAAAGAAAGCAGGCTTAGTCAAGCAGTGGTGACGCTCACCTTTAATCCCAGCACTCTGGAGGCAGAGGCAGGTGGATCTCTGAGTTTGAGGCCAGCTTGATCTACAAAATGAGTTCCAGGACAGCCAGGAATACACAGAGAAACCCTGTGAAAGAAAGAGAGAGAGAGAGAGAGAGAGAGAGAGAGAGAGAGAGAGAGAGAGAGAGAAAGAGGGAGAGAGAGGGAGAAAGAAAGAGGGAGAGAGAGGGAGAAAGAAAGAGAGGGAGAGAGAAAAAGAGAGGGAGGGAGAGAGAGAAAGAAAGAAAAAGGAAGAGAAAGAAAGAAAGCAGGCTGAGCAAATAAGTAAGTCATGGGGGAAAAGCCAGTAAGTAGCATCCCTCCCTGAAGAAAGGAAGAAAGAAAGAGAGAGAGAAGGAGAGGAGAGAGAGAGAGAGAGAAAGAAAGAGAGAAAGAGAAAGAAAGAAAGAAAGAAAGAAAGAAAGAAAGAAAGAAAGAAAGAAAGAGAAAGAAAGAAAAAGAAAAGAGAAAGAAAAGAGAGAGAAAGGAGAGAAAGGAAAGAGAAAGAGAGAGAGAGAGAGAGAGAGAGAGAGAGAGAGAGAGAGAGAGCTTTGCATTAGCTCCTGCCTCCAGGCTACTGCTCTGAGTTCCTGTCCTGATTTCCTTCAATGATGGACTATGATAGGGAACTGTAAGTCAAATAAACCCTTTCCTCCCCAACTTGCTTTGGTCATGGTGTTTCATCACAGCAGTAGAGACCGTAACTAAGATAAGTTGGTACCAGGATATTGGGACATAGTCGTGACAGACCTGACCATGTTGTTTGGGGAGGACTGTGGAAGGACTTTGGAACTTTGGGCTAAAAAAGCCATGGAGTGTTGAGAGCTCAGTGAGCTGTTCTGGGGGAGCTTGGGAGAGAAGGATGTTGAGTGCAAATGATGGAGGCCCGGCTTATGAAATTTCAGGGGGAAGCAAAAATACTACCAGGCCATTTGTGTGAAGAATTTGTGGTTACGGTCAGCTGGAGCTGATGAATCAGCTGTGATGAACAAGAGACTAGAACTACTAAAGTCAAATCTCAGTAAAAACTGGGACAACTGATGCTCATTAGCTGGAGCTAAGAACTTAGAGGTGATTAAAAAGACGGGCATCACCGAGGTGAAATCTCCTGAGACGTGTTCCTGCAGGGTCAGCACACAGAAGCTGTGTTCCAGAGGTGGCCAGGGTTGTACCTTGCATTGGCAGCTGAACTTGGTAGTGTAAGAGTCACCCAGGTGCTGCTGGGTTTGAGACATGAAGTCATGGAGAGCAGCTGAGGCCTGGCACTGTGAGAGGCCAGGAGAGGCCATTGGTGAAGTGCAACCTCAGCAGCTGCTGAAGCTTGGCACCACGAAGAAAGCCTAGGAATGGCTACTGGTGACAGTGCGGCCCCAGATGCAGCAGAAGACTCCAGCTCCTTGGGTTGTACCGTGGGTTGACCCAAGAACAGCAGCAGCGGCAGTGGAGGGGAGCCTGCCTGAGCTTAGAAGACAAGATGTGTGTGCTGTGGAGGGCAGAGCCGGAGAAGGGACCCAAGCCCCTTGGAGAAGCCCAGAAGATTGTGAAGCCCAGTGAGTGAATCCCAGATATTGGACGTTGAGTTATTTATACTGCTGGAGTTTGGTTTGGGTTGGGTTGATTGTGACTGTACCGTGGTTCTTCCCTCTTGAAGTGAGAAAGTATTTAATTTAGTTTTGGTTTTGCAGGAACCCACAGTTGAGAGAATTTGAATTTTAAAAGACTTTGGATTTTAAAAGAGATTGGCTAGTTTAAAGAGACTGAACTTTTAATGTGCTTGAATTTGTAAAGACTGGGGGATGTTTAAAGTTATTTATGTTTTTAATATGAACTCTTGGGGATGAATGAGAAAGGAAAGGTTGTGGCTTTAATGGTGATGTGTTTGTGTGTCAGGTCCACAAGGAGTCAATTGTGCCAGATAGTTTTATATCAATTTGGCATAAGCTAGAGTCATCTGAGAGGCGGGAACCTCAATTAAGAAAGTGCCTTCATAAGATCAACCTGTAGGCAAGCCTGTAAGGCATTTTCTTAATTAGTGGTTGATGGGGGAGGGCCTAGCCCATTATGGGTGATGCTGTGCCTGGGCTGGTGGTTCTGGATGCTATAAGAAGTCAGGCTGAGCAAGCCATCTTAAGCAAGCCAGTAAGCAGCACCCCTCCATGGCCTCTGCATCAGCTCCTGCCTCCAGGTTCCAGACTGAGTTCCTGTTCTGACTTCCTTTGGTGATGAACAGTGATAAGGAAGTGTAATCCAAATAAACCCTTTCCTCCCCTACTTGCTTTTTAGTCATGGTGTTTCATTGCAGCAATAGAAACCCTAACCAAGACATATGTGTAGGTGTATGTGTGTGTATGAATATGAATCTTAGAGCAAAGGCAATGGCCTTGACCATTGTAGGATGGTGGTCCATGTGTGCTTGGACAGCATTCTAAGTACCCCTTAAAAGAATGTGTCAGATTTGTGGCTACCTCCAGGGACTACTATCTATTACTTTGTCTGATGAATTAAGTCAGTTATTCTTTGTCATCCAATGAAGAACTGCATTCTTTGTCTTTGTCCTCCAATGAAGAACGCGTAAGTACCTTTTAGATTTGAGATTGAACTAGATGCTGAGGATGGATGAGGGAACAAACCAGACCTGGCCTTAGTTCCCAGGGAGGAGAGACAGATAACGTCCTAGTAATTACACAAATAATTCCTTAATCACAATTTGAATGCATTAGTCAAAGAACAATCTAGGGAGCAGGAGGGATGTGAATATGAGAAGAGGGCCGTCCCTCTTGGAGAAGGGCTTGTTAAGCTAAGGGAGACGACCTTCAAGAGCAGCGTGAACACATGTCCAACTCCCGAATGTTCATAACTAGATGACAGCTTTGTCCTCCTACCCAACCCCAATGCAGCTGTCACTCAAACTTCTGTTCTCACTTTCAGCATGGCAACATGGAACCGCTACCTAAAGACACTTGTTTAAAAATTCAGACAGAAGTCAACTGTTTCTGCAGTTTGCTTAAGGCACGGGATTTCTTGCCTCTTCTTGATCTGTCCTCTTCAGTCCCTGCCATTTATGGACCACAACTCACTGGCCAGTGACATCTCTTAGGATTTTTGCCGTCACCTCCCTGCCTTGAGGACTGACCAATGACAGTTCCCTCTGCTGTCAACATGCTCTCTTGTAAAAACATGCACATATCCAAGCAGCTTGGATTCTTCCTTTGGTAGCACCTATTTCTCCCTTAGGCTCAGTTAGGTCCCTTCAGGCAGAGGACCTCTCCGCCTCTCCTGTATGGTCTTCAGTAGGCCACACCGACACGATCAGCCTTGTGTTAGTTGTGTATAGAGAGCCAGGCAGGCTACGACTTGGGGGAAATACAAGCAATACAGTAAGACGTTGGTTGTGTATCACGAGAGTCAAAGACAAGAGAAGCCCAACAGAGGCGGTGGAGGCGGTTAGCTGTATCTTGGTAGAGATTGAAGATTTCAGAGAGTGAACAAAAATTAAGACCCAACAGGACTTAAGTAAGGGGCATGGACAAGAGACGAATGCCTGTTGTTCAGACAATAAACAATCTCATGGTGTTTCACCATGATTATAGAAAATGTGAGTTCACAGGTATCTCCAAGTCCTTAAGAAACTTCAATATGCTTGCATGAGTTTGTGTGATAAAAATTCTATTTATTTATTGATTGAGCTATAAATATATTAATATGTAATATAATATGGATTATATTTAGAAAGATTGTGTGTGTATGCCTGTGTGTGTGCATGTTAAGGCCAGAAGTTGATTCTCTCCATTCTTGTTGGTTCCAGGGATCAAATTCAAGTGCCAGGCTTGAACACAAGCCCTTTACCCCCTGAACCAACTCACAGCCCCAAATTTGGTTTATTAATGGGTAAGTTTTAAATTTTTCTTAAGATCTTATGCCCCAAATATATAGCATTAAGTACTAAAACCTGAAAATGAGGGCTGGGGATATGGTTCAGTGGTTAAGAGCACTGGCTGCTCTTCCAAAGGACACAGGTTCAATTCCTACCACCCACATGTCCCCTCCCAACTGTAACTCCAGTTCCATGGAATCCGACACCCTCATACACACGTTCATGCGGGCAAAACACCAATGCACATGAAATAAAAATAAATAAAAATTTAAAAGCCTGAAAAATGAATCAAAACAAAGTACTAATATTTTAAACTAAATTTCTGGATAATATGTATATATTTGCTATATCAAATATTTGCAACTTTTAGGAAGAATAGGCACATTCCAATATATATACACACATATATATAAAATCAAATTTCACAATTCAATTTAAATGTGAGTTAATTCATTTGATTTATGATTATACGTTAAAAACTGTAAGAAAATATGACAAAGGTTGTAACAACACAGTTAATATTTATGATAATAACAAACTTTTGTGGAGGAAAGTTCATGCCCCAGGGAACATGTAGAAGGCCAAGGACAACCTGTAGGAGTCAGGTTTTTTTCCTCTCTCACTATGTGGGATTTGGGTTTCAAACTCAAGTTAAGCTTCATGATGAGCACCTTTACCCCCTCGGTCCCCTCACTGAACCAGCTTGAGATCTGTCGCGTGTAGAAGATCCCTCCTTATTAGATTTAAGGAATGATTCATGAACTTGGGGATAATTTTTTTGATCAGACAATTGAAACATTTAAAAGGGAAGTTTGGTACAGCCGAAAAATTACCTTAAAATATTTAAGGCGGTTTAATTCAGAAGTAAAAAAAAATTCTCAAAAGCAGTTGTAAAAATCTGTGCAATGTACAAATAGAATAACAAGATGTGTGAGTTAAATCTAAAGGCTTGAGGAGAAATTAGGTTGTAAATTTTGTGAAACTTTCAAATTTTGGTAAAACAAATATTAATTTTTAAGACCTTTAAATCTCAAAAAAAGCCAGAAAAATTCTCCTTGAGAAACCGCATTTATTAGTGACTTGTCAATCTCCTTTATTCTATGAGTACTCTGGGTCAAGGGTCAAGTCTCACCAAAGCATTGTTTTTATTAAGATTTCCCATCAACCATTTTACCTCTTTCTTCGACTGAGTGGCTTCCTGCTTGGCCTTGCATTTGAAATCAGCAGGCTTGCATACTAAGATAACATCACTTGTTTTTTATTCAAGAAAGCTGGAAGGCAGAAGTAGTCTGGAAAGCAGCTTGTTGAAGAAGTTGGCTCCGAATCTTAGGAGGGAAATCTCAGAGTCCCACACCTAGATGAAGAGCTACAGCCAATTAATAGCTGCTAAGAGAGAGTCAGACTTCTCCAGGGACGAGCCTTCTGATAGGTCATCCGATCCCAAGTGGTGAGCCCTAAACACATGTACAGCTGCGCAACACTAAACGTACTCAGCAGGCTGTGTTCGTGTGTGTGTGTGTGTGTGTGTGTGTGTGTGTGTGTGAAACAATAAAAATTGAAGAAAAGGTGTGAATTTGAGAGGTGGGGACACAGGAGGCATTAGAAGAGAGAGGGGGATGGAAATGATATAATACTGATGTGAAATTTTCAAAACATTACATTAAAAAATAAGCATAAGTAAATTTAAATATTCAAAAAAGTAACTGAAACCAGAAAAATAAAGAAAAGAAAAAAAGAAAAAAACAAAACAAAACAAAAAAACAACCTGGCTCAGAACCTGTGGGAAATATTTTCTAATCAAGACACCTTAAGCATACTTCTTAGTTCCTGAGTCAGTCCCCTGAGAACAAGGCAGGCCCTGAGTCTACCATGGACATAGCAACTCTGAGCTTGTTTTCATCTCCTTTGTAAGTTCAGTACCCTATGCTGGAGTGGCCAAAATAATCGAGCTTATTTTCCAGTCCTTTTCAACGATGTGCCCCACAGAGGCTACGATTTTCACAAATCACAAATGATTTAGCCTTAATAAGTCAGGCAGGCCACTCAAGAAAACTGTTGACTGAGGAAAAACCTTTAACTGTGGCACAATTACACTCAAATTCCAGGGTCAGGGGCCTGGGAAGAGGGCTTGGTAAGACAGCTGCGTGTCAGGCATGAGGCGCTGTGCAAAATATGAATTAAATAAAATAAAACCAAATTAGAATGAAAAATAAAATCATAGAATCAGATTTCATCATGACATTTTATGGGTTCAGCCCCCTGCTTTCTTGTCCAGTTTCTGTGTCAGTCAATCAAAGCTCACCTTTAGGAGGTATGGGCTTAGTCGGGCCTCGCAAATAAAGTGTAGACTGAGCCAGACCCCGTGGACATCGGACTTGCGACTTTGGCCCAGGTTATGCTAAAACAACCAGCAGCCAGCCAGCACTGGACACGGGACAAGGTCAGTGGTGGCCGGCAGGGCGTGGCTTGAGCAAGTTCTTAGAACCGGAGGGCACACGGTCTATGCTGGGCTTTGTGGGCCGGATGTGTCCAGGGGGCCTCTGGGCAGCTGCTCTCCCGGTGCCAGAGCAAGTGGGACAGCTGCAACGGACGGGCCAAAGAGCCACCTCAAAGACACACTGTGCCCAACTTCAAACATGCGGCCTCACGCAGACAGCTGAAGAACAGCAGCAGCAGCAGCGGCCGCGGCAGCGGCAACAAATGGACCCCCAGGACCCTGGAAGGGAGGGTGGGATGACTCTATTGTGCAGAGTCACACAAAGCTTGGCTGGGCAGCTGCATTCAACAGCCTGCTCAAAGAGATCTTTACATGTGAATGGCCTGGATGGGGCTCTGGTCACGGGTCACGCAAACGTTGCCTTAGCCCAGTCAGAGCTCTGAAATCATATCAGATAGTGTCTGGAAGGACAATCCAAATAATTTGGTTGTATCCCTCTTCGGCTTGATTTCCGTACAGTGCCGTCCGAATCTGCAGCACCCTGTTTTGCTGGTGGACAAGACTCCAGCTTTGGGGCAATGGCTCAATCAGTAAAGTGCTTATTATGCCCCCGGGAAGACCTGAGTTCAACCCCCAGAACCCATGTAAAGCCTTTAATCCTACCACTAGGGAGGCAGAGACAGGGGGATGGCTGGGGGTCACTGGCCAGTCATTCTAGCCAAATTGGCAAACTCTAGGTTCAGTGAGAGTCCCTATGTCAAAAGTATAAGTTGAAAAGTCAGAGAAAGACACTTAACATCTGCCTCTGGCCTTTACATATACATGCACATATGTGTACTACACACACACACACACACACACAGGAGACTCCAGCTGTGTGGCTGGCCACCTAAGTATGCTGAGGCAGGTACAGATCCTATCTTCTCTGCTCCATTTGCGGGGCTGCACTGGTGTCTTTCTCAAAACTGGACCCCAGAAGAAATGGGCCCTCTTGGTGGAGCCCCGCTTGCCACCCGAACGTCTTATGAGGAGCAATGGAAGCTGGCAGGAGTAAGGCATACAGGGATGCCACCGCTGGAAACTGACTTTGAATTGTGTCAGATCCCTCAGAAAGGTATCGGCCCCAGCTCTCGGTCACTGCCCTGTTACTGTTGTAAGCACTCCCAACCCTGTGTCGCCCAAACCAAACCTGTGGATGTGAGGTGACGGGGTCACTGAAGTCTGAAAGCCTATCAGACCATTTTTCTCAGCCCTTCAGTCTATGTGCTTCCTTGGCACGGCTGGGAATGCCTGAAAACAGCGACTGTTAGTGTTTTGTTTGTTTTCTTCTACATTGTTCTCCTTTTATTAGGGCCAAGCTGACGGACTCTGTTGCAATCTCCTCCAAGTGTGGGAGGCTCACACTCCACCCCACCCCACTACAATCAACTACAAGAGAATGTTGGGCCGGCTTTCCCTCCATCATAATGCAGTCACATGACACCCAGTGCTCAGGAAAAGACAATACATTAACTTCTTATTGCAGTCAAAACCAAAAAACACAGCTCTAGGCATTTGAAAGGAGAAAAAAAAAATAATGTTCAACTTCTTTTCAAGAGTCTAAGAAGAAACACACAGGCAGGAAACATTATCCCCATGCATCGAATTTCTGATATTGTCCCTGACAAGTTCCATATTCACGGTTTTGTCATTTTTACTGATATTTTTCTATTTTGAAACTTTAATTTATTTTTTTTTTTTACTTTCTAACGTATATTTTAATTCCACCCCACCTCCCCTGCCCATTCATTAGGCAACTACCTGCAAGTCTCAGAAACATGTTACCTTACCCCAATGCCTATCCTGGGCTTGCATTTCACAGGCCCCTCAGGGCATTTGGTGAGCAGGAATTTAAGGGTTTATCATTAGAGTCCAGAGACACCAAGCACAGTTCTGTTCTTCACAAGTTTTAGATGCCGAAAAGCAGAGGGCAAAGTGGGACTCCTCTGTTGCTCACTGTTTGCTTGCTGACAGTTGTGCTAAAGCTATATATAATATTGCCACCTTTTTAAAGTATACGGCCGAATGGCATTAAGTATGTTCATGACACTGGATCACCATCACTGTCTATATATCTGGGGAGTTTTTAATCTTTCTAAATGGAAGCTCTGGGTTTTGCTTGTTGCACTAAAGAGACATGTGCCCCGCCACTGAGTTCCATCCCCAGCCCTAAATAGAAACTGTCACCGTGAAGCAATATCCTCTTGCAGCCCTTGAGAATCTGTTTATTGTGTCTAAGTCGCTCCTCTAAGTTGCTACACTGTATTTGTCCTTCCGGAGCGGCTCATCTCCTTTCTCTCTCGCACTGTGTTTTCAGGGTTCATCCATGTTGTAGCTTGAGTCAGGTGGCTAAGTAATATTCCACAGTGTGGTGTGCCACGCTGTGTTACCCACTTACTTGTGCATGGACACGTTTCCATCCGAATTGGCCACTCTCCTCACTGCAGCAACAAAACGTCCAGCAGAAGCAGTTTAAAGGAGAGGTTTGTTTGCACAGAAGAGTTAAGAGATCCTGTCCATCGTGTCAGAGAAGGCGTAGTGTCTGGGGACACAGCTTGTTACGTCTGGCTGGAACAGGAAGAGAGCTTCGGCTACAAGAGAGGCTCAATGTCCAAGCCACCTGCTTCCTCTGGACAGGCTAAAGGCAGCTCGTACAGGTATTACAGCATCCCCCAAACAGCACTGTGACCTGGGGACAGGTGCTCAAGCACAGGAGACTGTTGGGGACATCTCACGAGCAAATCATAGCACCGTCCGGCTTCCTTGTGTGAGCTGCCATGGCGGTTGCCTTTTGAGGGTAAACAGCTTTTATCTGACTTGCCACAGAAGTATGTGTTTTGGACAAGGACTTGTGGAAACATTTTAACTACACACACAGTATACAGAATCCTTAGGTGTATGTGAGGAGCTATTGACTTTACACTCCTTCCCTCCCTCCCTCCCTCCCTCCCCCCCTTTCCCCCCCACTCTCTCTGGCATTACATTTCAAATGCTATTTTAAAAATCGGAACATAGCAGAGAATTTATACGAAGAATCATTAGATGTACTTTCACAATTTCATGTCTATTAGAGGCAGCCAATATCGCAACAAGCACCATCCAGACATTAGCCACAGGCCCTGAGAGTTTTTACATGATGCCAGACATGAGGGGACCATTGTTTCAGTACAAATATACAATTTTCTGCATGAATTACATAATTTGCCATGAGTTACCCCTAATTTGGCATTTTGTGACAGAAATGGTACCTCGTGGGTGGAGATACAGTCCTTTTTCCTTTTAAACCATAGGCATTGAGCACAGTGGCATCTACTCATCAAATGATCGTTTGTCAGCTGACGTCATCAGATTGTCTTCAAGCCCCACCACACCTCCAACCTCTCCTCTCTCTCTCTCTCTCTCTCTCTCTCTCTCTCTCTCTCTCTCTCTCTCTCTCTCTCTTTCTCTCTCTCTTTCTCTTTCTTTCTTTGGTTTTTCAAGACAGGGTTTCTCTGTGTAGCTTTGCACCTTTCCTGGAACTCACTCTGTAGCCCAGGTTGGTCTCGAACTCACAGAGATCCACCTGCCTCTGCCTCCCG